>NC_092057.1:19469113-19796613 GCF_039877785.1 Chaetodon trifascialis
TCCAGCCAGGGGATTTGCTGATGCCAACAAAGATCTGTTTACAGTGAGTGCCCCCGATGACCCCCCAGAGGATGCAGGAGTCGCTGCCAACTCGCACACAAACACACACCCAACACGGACACACACATCACCCAGGCCACATATCTCAGCAGACATAGATACAGGGGGTCTAAGGGCACCTGTTAGAAACATCCGGAAGGCTGGATTCCAGACAACCTATCGTAGCACTAAAAACCCAAGCTGGAGGCAGGTGTTAGCGGACGCGCGATAAGGGAGAAGGCGCGAGAAATGCTCCTCGAACCCAGCAGATGATGGAGCCCCGCAACTCGACCATTTGCGGCCGAACCGCATTGTCAAACCTCACATGGGGAGATAAAACGAGCAAATCAAACGCGTGCAGCAGCGGAGGCCGAGAAGGAGTGTGAGCGTGGGAGTTTAAAGGTTTGTTCCAAGGCCCGAAGGTAGAGAGGCTGGAAGAAGAGTGAGAGAGAGAGAGAGATGTAGGAGAGGAGAGAGGAGCGAAGGGTCGACGAACAAGGACAGGGGGAGAAGGAATCAAAGGGCAAAGCAGGCATGAATCAGATAGGGCACTTAAAAAAAAACCCCCCCAAAAAAACTCAGTGCCAAAACAAAAAAGCATCTTCGACAAAGGCTGTGGTGCTAAAGGCGAAGCTTGACATTTTGAGAGGTAAGTTGATTTGCTTTATTGCTGCGAGTTAGATGAGAAGATTTATACCACCATATTTATACTCAACGTATGCTCAATAGCAAGCCACAGCCAACAGCTGATTAGCTTAGCCTAGCATAAGGACCGTAAACATGGGGGAGACAACGATCTGCGTTCCAGCACCTCTGGCTGCAGTCGCTTGATACTTAATGTACGAACACGTGCGTGGTATCGACCCTCTCGCCTAACTCTTTGGCAAAAAAGTGAACGTGTCCCAGAATGTTCACCTATTCCTTTAAATCCTCACCCTCCTCCTCATCTTCCTCTCTGTCCTCCACAGATCAGCCCTGCTGTGCTTTTCACATTTGCACACGATGGCCAGCTTTCAAGCCTGCCTGTTACATTTCAGCGGTAGGCCCCCCCCCCCTTGACACAAATGGACGTGCACGCCCGCTGACTCACCAACCTGTCTGTCTGTCACAGTGATTAAGTGTGATCAATGCTGCGCGGCAACCATGGCTGTGCTAATGTACAATAATATTGCCTGTACAAAAAGGAGCTGGCTGAGATGAATAAGGTGGCTGAGAGAAAGAGAAAGTCATGCGTAGACTTAACTTACAGGGCGTCGCTTTGACGCTACGTGATGAACACGGTCAGGGTCCAAGGTGTTTCTGCGTGGTGCGCAGGCACACAGAACTACGCTCGACATGCACACTGCATGCAGAAATGTAGTAAACAGAGGAGGATTTAACCATTCCCTGACAGGTGTGTATGGACGTATACTGTAATGAGCTCTGTAAATATGTGAGCGTATGGGAACGGAGGACATGTCTGTGAGTGTGACCACAGGGACAGAGATGGAGAAAGAGAAAGTGGGACAGACAGCAGCGATACAAGCTCTTAACTCCCTCCTCTCCTCTCCTTCTCCGTCCTCCTCCTCCTCCTCCTCCCTTCTGCCACTGAGGGGAAGCGAAGGAGGTCACCCACTCCTACAAGCACTCAATCAACCTGCCGGCGACCTTGCTCGTCCTGGATACGGTGCCCGCTCCCTCTGTTTGACTGCCTGCTCTGCTGCCATCCTGCTGCCATCTCACTGCAGCCGGTGCCAGGTTACACCGCCACGAGCACAGAGGTGCCGTTCCACCAGATGCCCATTTTTTCTGCCCGCGCTGTGCCAAAAACGCGATGGCAGACAGCTATGTTTTACGTCAGTGGATTGCATTAGGAGGAGTCTTTGACAGGGATCATGACAAGACATGCCCAGGTTAATTAGTGTGTGGGGGATCTTTTCCCTCTTTAAATGCAATGATGATGCTCTACTAGAAAGTGATTTATTCATCACCAAGGAACGGTTTTGGTAACCTGGACGCTTGCCAAAGCGAAGCGGAGTGAATGAGGCAGAGTCATTCCTTCACAGTGTTGTGAATAAATTAAAAAAACACGTATATTAAACATCATTCAGGAAATCCCGTAAATGACACAGTCACATTCAGTTAGTGACAAACAGGCGGAACTGATGCAACAACTCAACAATAATCTGCTGTGACCCGTCAGGAGATTACACTGCAGAAACATTAGTCCTGCAGCTGTTTTCATGATTGATTACTATGCTAATTATTTTCCTGATTGACTGATTAATGGTTTGGTACACACAGGGATGTAAATAACAATTACTTTCAGTATTGATTAATCCGTAGATCATTTCCCAGTTAATCACTTGGTCTATAACACGTCTGAAAACAACACCCAGCATAATTTCTTAAAATCTTTTTTTTTTTTGTCTGACAAATAAATTCAGTTTACAGTGATGTAAAACAGACAGAAGCAGAAATAGAGTTTTTTTTTATTTTTTTTTTATTCTATCTATTCTATTAAAATGGCTGCACATACATTTCCTCTTGGTCAACTAATCGATTTATTATTTCAGCTCATATTATGTGAAATAGTTTCACATATTCACATAATCAAATTTCTGGGTTTGTTTGAGTTAACTACGCCACAAGTATTCAGCTAATTCTCATAAAAGATGAATGAAGCCAGCAAAGGCTTACCTTGGAGTAGCTGAAACCAGAGAATCTTTGCTAAAAAAAAAATTAATCATTATAAAAATGGTTGCAATGTTTTATTTCTTTTAATCCACTAATCAAATCACCTAACTGCTTTGGTCCACGTCAAAATCATCATACTTGTTAACAAACTTTGCATGTCATCCTGAATGAAGTGACTCCTAAAAAGACTCAAATTTAACTAAACAAACATGCGGTTTGCCGACAGCCACTGATCTGAATCTACATGAATGACACGACGGCTTTACTTTAGGAGAAAGTATCGCCTCCAAATCCTGGCAGCATCCCAACAGAGCAGGTGGCCAAAAGCACATTGCAATGTATGACTCTGCATGGAGAAGGGAAAGGTGCAGCTTCTCATCTCCAAACATTTTACGTGCCACCATTTTGAGCCATGAGTTACGAGCGAGATGAAGGGAAGGGAAGGCTCACTGCTCGCTGTAATACTACAAAGTCAGACTTGTATCACAGCATAATTACCCGATACTGTAATAAAGGAGGAAACAGCTGAACTCCACCACCGGCTACTGCTAGGGTGCAAATTAACACACGGCTGCAGATATCTCCATCAGCTGTGACAGTGAGGTCACATTCCTTTGTTATGTGCTGTCTGATGGGCCTTCCCCTACGGAAAGCTGGTTATAACTGTGGATGCAGCTGCAAAGATGGCTCCACTGACCACAGCTACAAAAGGCATGGAAAGACAGCACGTGAGGGGGAGGATGGAGCGCGGAAGAAGGGTTACATTTTTCTGAATGGATGGCAGGAGAGCCTTGGACTTCATCAGGTATTAGCCTGTTCAGTTTGTAGATTGTGTGTGTGTGTGTGTGTGTGTGTGTGTGTGTGTGTGTGTGTGTGTGTGTGTGTGTGTGTGTGTGTGTGTGTGAGGAAAAGGGAGAGGCAGACAGAGACAGGAAAGAGAATGTAATTCATCTTTAAAAGGGCAGATTCCTGGGTGATGTATGGTGTGCTGTGTGTGTGTGTGTGTGTGTGTGTGTTTGTGTATTGTAGAAAATGGTGTGGGAGGTGTAAGCTAGCTAGCTACAACTCCTCTTATCACTCCTCAGAGCAATGTGGAGAATGAGGATTCTGGTTTCTGCCCTGCTCATCAAAGACACACAGAGAGGCTGATACAAAAATCCCCCCCCCCCCCCCCCCCCCGGCTTCTTCCTTTCCAGCTCTTTCATACACACACACACACACACACACACACACACACACACACACACACACACACACACACACACACACACACACACACACAAACATAGAATTACAAGCTCAGCAAATAGCATGTAGGCTAATGCTACGAGCAATGGCTCTACACTGAGTAAAAGGCAGAGGGAGTTTAGCTAAATATGTTACGTTTTTTTTCGTGAAGAGCTTTCTTTCATGCTCATTGTGGTTCTAAATACTCACAGCAGACCCAAGGATGCTTAATGAGATTAACTACAGACAAAATTATGCATTATACAAATGAATTGCAAATTTGTAACTCTGACTACAGCTCTTTACACTAGATGGCCTCATCTGTAATTCAGATGCAGGTCTCATCACACTGACTGTGCACACAGACATTATATGACATGCCTGCGTGGGTGTGCATGTGTGCAGGTAGGTGTGAGGGAGATAGTGTGTACGTGCCTTTGTGCATATAAAGTCCCAACAGAGTCGCAGCTCTGCTCCTCAGGCTAAAAGTGCATCTGCGTGTTAATTCAATAAAGAACCAGCGTAAGGCCTTTAATAAGACCAATGTCTCCTCTCTCTGTCTCTCCATCTCTCATATCTCTACTTTCCCACCTATCCATCTGCTCCCCTCATCGTCTCCCTCTGCTCCTCTTAATGAACGTCTATCTCCATGTGTTCATTCCTTCCCTGCCTCTCACTCTTTTCTCTCCACACCCTGTCTTACTGTATGTGCTCCCTCCCTCTTCCTCTCCTCCTTCTCTTTCTCCATTTATCTCTCCTTTCATCTGTCACAGCCTCCCCCTCCCGCTTTTCCTCTCACCCTCCCTCCTCCGCCTCCTTTCTTGTATGTGAGTGGTGGGTCTGCGGGGTCCTTGTTATCCGGCACCTATCCAGACATCCCTCAGCTGGGAAGCTAGACAAGCCAGACAGGCAACCGGGCAGACAGAATGACAAACCAGAGAGGAGGAGAGACTGACAGCCCGGCAGCTACTGCAGCTAGACTGACAGACAGGAGGAAATCCAAGAAAAAAAGAAAAAAGTAACTGGATGGGAGACGTCCAGAGAGGCAGCACTGAGACATCCAGGCGAGTAGTCTAACAGGAAGACAGAAAGGCTGTCAGTTAGAGACTACCAAACAGGTAGGAAGGCAGATACAGGCAGGCAAGTAGGAGGCAGACAGGTAGGCAGAGCAGCCAGACATGCAGGTCGTCAAGGGCCAGAACGTAGCAGCCAGCCGAGCTACGAGCCCAGCATCCCAACGGGCCAGAGGGTCAGTAGCTGCATGGCTAATAAACACTGCCTCTGTCTGGGCCTGGCATGGTACTGCAGGCATTAAATGATGCCTGCATGGAGACAAATAACCCTTTAATTGCTGCGCGTTCAGCCCAACACACAAAAAAGGAGACATGATGTTCACTTGAAGCCTGAGGACACTGGAGGAACTACCACAGAATGGGAAACATGAAGGTCAGTTTGGGCCTTAGGCATCAACTCAGCGTAAGAACATTAAAAAATGTTAACAGGAAATTTGGGATTTAAATAAAATTAAGACAACTTCAGATCTCCAACAGAAAATGAATCTGTGACAATTCTGATAAGTGAATTGTGATTGAGGTATTATGTTTTTGAGCAAAATTGCCAAAAACTGACAGCTGAAGCTGTTCCAGCTTCTGCAGTGTGATTAACAGCTCCTTTTTTAAGTCTTCTTTGATAGCTAAATGAATACATTTGGGTTTTGGACTGTTGGTCTGAATATGCAAGTTAGGCATAAAGGAATTACGATGGTCACTATGAATTTCCAAATTCCAGATGAATTTATAATGAACATAATAGTTAGTTTCAGCCCCACCGGATCTACTGAGCAGAAGTAATCAGAACACTCTTTCAATTTCATAAAATGTCACTAAGAACAAACTGATGGGACTATGAAGTGTCCACAGTCCCAGAAGATTCCAAAACGAAGACCTCGAAGAAGAACTGTAGCCAATTTAAAATGAAATTATTATTCAGGCCATGACTAGAACAAGAACAAGTCTAAACGAGAGCAAAAATAATCTCAGGCTGTTCCAAGCCTATTAAGTCTGTAAATGGAGACTAACTATCCGCAAGGATTTTTAAATAATCTTGAGCATAAAATGCAATCCTGGAATTGTCACACTCTACTTTTTTCTTTTAATGTGTGTTTGTCTGTGTTAACGTCATGTTAGACACTCAAATCTGACACAATCCTTTCTGTCTCACCTGCTAATCCTGGAGACAGTGGTGAGTGTCCACATACTGGACTATCACAGAGCACATTCAAGTCAGGAGGAATTTCTACTAGAACAGATGTATTTCCTAAGCTGTACCCTAATAAAAGCCATCAAGTTGCAACAAGAATGTCCTAGAACAGTAATACAGTGACACTCAGGAAGTGAATTTACCAGACGCAGGCTTGTAGCGCTGGTGCACTGCTCCAGTTTCACCATATGGTGAAAATTCCGCTCCAGGCAAACGCCCTCTGATTCCAATCACTCTGACTCAGCGAAATCTGCCTTTGCCTTTCCTCTGTTCACCAGATGTGGCAACGGTCTCTTTCAGAGCAATCCACCCCAAAACACAAAATATGCTAAAACTTAATTACAGTCCCCCAAGTTCTAAAAAATAAACACCAATAAAGTGACTCAGGGTGAAGGCCCAGAAATGGCTCAGTGTGCAACAAGCTAACCGAGTTGGACGAGCCGTCAGGAGCATTGCAGCACTTGTTGTTTCATCACAAAGTTTAGAAACAGCGCGCTTGGTCATCGGGCGACTGTAACCTTTACAGTCACTGCTGCCAGCTATTTCCACAGGCCATGTACATTTTTTTTTTAGCCGACAGTCTGTCACCCACATCTCTACACCCTGGCTGTCTTCCCACTGGGTCAAGCCACAATGACAGGAAAGCGTGGACCTTCTTCTTTGGGAAGGATACAACCGGCTTTACAGAACCTCCGAGAAATCAATGTGTTCACATCCTCACAGCCCAAAACAAGCTATTAAAATACTATCCACCATTTCCAGAAAGTTGAGAGAATTGAAAGTGCCAAGGAGTCATTAAATTTAATGCTGCCAAATTTCTGTGAAAAAAAAAAATTCCCAAATTAAATAACACTGGCATGGCCAGAGCCTGACTGAGGCACATTTTCCTAAAGGGCCTTGTAGTTTCCATCTTTTACTAATTTTCAATAGTGGACTGAAGATAATTGCTGTAATTTACCAGAATCCCTGCTCCCAAAAACAGCCAATTTATTTATGTTTTTGTACTGGTGGGCTCTGGCTGTGCTTAGCTCACCACAGGCATCTTCCTGTACTTGCCAACTCACCGTTACAAGATCAATCAAGAGAAGGCACAGAAAATGACCGGACACACTGAGGAGAGAGGAAAAAGCCATGACTGGAGGTGAGTCAGAGGAGAAAAAGCGAGCGAGCTGCCTGTCTGAACCAGCCGTGCAATTTATCATGCAGTGCAGGGGGTCGTTTGAAGGAGACGGAGAGGGGATGGACTCCCATTGATGCACCTCGTATCGCTGTTTGTATGGAAAAATCTGAAGGGACAGAGGAAACCTCTGATGCAAATTGTTGCAAAATACAATCCGTTCAGTTTCTTGGTTTAGAGTTTGGAGTAATATTGTGCTCTTTATATTTATCTTATATTCATATTGTGCAGTAATCCTCTGTCACACATTTCTTTTCCTCCACATATGTGTTCATTTTCTTGAGGGGCTTATCTGCGGCCATCCGCCTTGACCAGATTATTAGTTCCCATGCATGTAAAACCTAAAAAGATAACTTATCCCCCGACTGATGAATTACAGCATTTACCAGGAGTCTGACACCAGTCAATCAATATGTGAATGTCATTACACTTCAGCGTTAGATGAATGTTAACATTTTAGAAATAAAACAGCTGGGCACTGCAGTTTATAGCAAATGCCACTCAAACAGGACTAAATAGCACATTTCTTGGGGACTACTTTAAGCAGTGGCTTCCACAATGGGAAGAATTAGCCATTTACTGTTTAAATCACTTTGATTTTTGTGTGATTGTATCCACGACCGCAATCTGTTTGCTTTGGTTAGCTGCAGGGGGTTAAACTGACCACACTCTTCCTTCCTGTCTCCTCACGGGTCTCTTCCTGTGCCAGACTAACAAACCATTAAGTTACCAGATCAATCAAGACACTGAATGCTAACTCACTGGTCACACTGGGAACAGATGAAACAAGCGGTGGTGATTCACATCTGAGAAATGTGGCACTAAAGGCCTGCAGCTGATTTCCCAAAGCCATCTCACCACTGGGAAATGTAGCTTGCATTATAATCAAAGTCTGTTTAGCTATCAATACAATATAACATGGTTGGGTCAGTGCACTACCAATGAGTTGAGGGTGACCCCTACCACAACTACTTGGAGGACAAGCAGGGTTGGTCACAGTCCAGACGTCCAGCATGTCTGCTTATTTGTCCAAACAGGATGTGGAGAAAGAGTCCACTGAGACGCATATAGGAGCATTAATCACTCACCAAGATTACAAAATGTATGAGACATGCTATTTCTTAACAATGTAACTCTGATACCACCCCCATGAAATTATAATGCAAGACTTTCACAGCTACTGCAGCACCGAAGGGGAAATCCAAAGCAAACACAATGAAAATGATGCCAGTTTAGTCAATAACTGTGAATGTGAAGCAGCCGCTCACACTGCTAAAAATTACCATAGTCCAGTATGTGAGCTGCTCCAGAGACAGTGAAGAACAGATTTTGGGATGAGATTAAGGTTGAGTTGAACTTTAAATGAGGAAATGAGCACGTTTTATTGACTAGCATCTACTTCTACTAAACAATGTAGGACACACACAAGTAAAAACAGTGGCTGTGGAGCACTTCCTGTCAAAGAAGCAACTACAGGATCTCATGATGATATGACGAATTTGAATCAGGGATTTCTGGTTTCTGGATTTTGGAGGGTTTTATTCCTGCCCACAAATATTTAGGAAACTGTCTAAGATCAGACAAACAGTATATGTGAATTCAGCTCTGGAGTGGATTTTCACTTTAGGCCGAGCCAAGTTCACAAAGTGTGATCATCGGTAGAGTAAATGAACAATGACATTCGGTGCGGGGCAGCTGCCTGGACACTAATGTTTCAAACAGATAGACAAACACAGATTCAAATTAACATTCAGGGCAGCCGGGGTTGCTCACCTGGTCGGGTGCATATCATATATCAAGGTCTGAGTCCTTACTGCAGCGGCCCGGGCTCCAGTCCAGCCCAAGGCACTCTGCTGCACGTCAGCCCCTCTATCCCTCTCTCTCCAGCTGTCAATCACACAAATAAAGCAAAAATGCCAAAAAAAACCCTATCATCCATCCATTTTCTAAAGCACTTCTCCTGTTCATCAGGGCTGAAGGCGATCCCTGCACACACTGATCGAGAGGCAGGGTTCATAAGGCCTTCGTGTATGTACAGACAAAGACATGCACTCACATTAACACAGGTTTTTAGAGCTCACAGGGGGACGTGCAAACTTATTTATGACACTCCACTCTCAAGTGTCTGACACGCCAGTGAACAGTTCAGTGGGACTCATACACACGGAGCTCTGTGATCATTCAATCCCCATCTTAAGGGTCGGCAAACACTAGAAAAGAACGATGATATCATCATCATCATCTTTCTCTACCATCACCGCTCCTCCAGTCACATTTGCCCTCGACATGAACGGCGAAATTCACAAAGAAGGCCTGCGAACATCAAAAGCCCCTTCATCTCTTTGATAGTGACGGATCTGATGTTGCATACTTTTGCTTGAAAAAAGAAAGCAAACCCAGAGCCATACTTAAAATTCCACTACAACGTCTCACTGGAGCTCACGGAGCGGCGGATTTCACCAGAGATTACGACCTCAATCTATTATTGACATGGTGTCTGTGGACATGAATGATTTAGTATTATTAGATACTAGATGACATTAATCAGCTTAGTAATGGTTGCCTCCATCTTTAGTTGCATTCTGAATGAAACTCCAAGGAGAAATGGGGTTTGAACAGTATGCAGCATGCCTCCCAAGTCCTTGGGAATGAACCCACTGAACTCCCAAAGGTGTGTGGAATAATTTAGAGAAAAACAAAATCTGACACCCACTCTCCCATCTAGTGGCCAAAAGCTGCCATTGATTCTAAGAATCGACCTAAAATGAAAACAGTGAGATTGAGAGCAGGCAACATGAGCGAATCTGTCGGTCCGTGTGGTAAAATGGGAGCGAGGGATCCAAACAGTGGAGGACCTGCTCATCTGGCACAGCCCAGGTGCACAGGTGCAGCTCATTGTGACGGGTGGCGTGGCGATAAACAGGTACGGTGTGACCACAAGGTACGAGAAAATTAGATTTATTGTGGATGTGAAAATGAAAATGACAGTCTGAAATGGCAGATAACTGATAAGCTGCTGTTACATAATCAAACCGTACGTCCTCGGTGAGGCTGGCTGTCCCAAAATTCAAACAGATGTCTCACGTACTTGCTGTGAACGTGCGCAAATTCTAAGCAATAAAATTGATCTTATAGCTCTAAAGAGCAACTTATCATCACAACAGTCTTCATATTTCAGATAAACTTAGATAAAAACAGAACAGCAAACGCGTGACCATCTCCAGTAACAACTGCAACGGTGCAACAGCAATGAATGGGAGTTTGCTAAAAATCATTCCTTAAGATCATAGAAGCCTAACAAATGAACATGTCGCAAAAGCAGCATATATAAAATCTTAATATAAAATTAGAAAATAAAAACCACATTAAAATAAACTACCATTGCAACGTAGACTCCACCCTACAATATTTAACCTCGGACTGCATTAACCTGAGTGGTTCTGAAGCTATACAGACGCTAAACTAGGCTAAGTTTTCAACTGAATTTCGTCCTCTAATGCTGAACCAAACAAATAATCTAAGCAAATCCCAAATAGGTCACACGACCAGGAAACCTTCATTTTTATCAGTGCTCTAACAGCACACATCTGGCTTACTCGTCAGCGTCTGCGAACTGGTCTGGCTCAGTGGGCGTGTTGTAGCACGACCATCGGACAGGGCATGGGTGGTGCGTAGCTGGGCTGTAATTGGCTGTCACCGGTGGGTCAACTGTGTCGGTTTGTGCAAGTGTCAAATCCCGCAAAGCGAAATCAAGCACATCCTCTGGACCTGGAGGAGGCACAGGATGAAACACTTGTGCTTGGCCTGAATCCGAAAAACAGCTTTGAAATCCAACCTCAGCCTGAGCAGAAGCAGCTTGGGTGAGATCAAAATTGAAAAATGCTGAAATTGGCCATTAGCAATACTTTCTCATAAGCTTTTTGAGCCTTCTTAAATCTAACTTTTTGCACAGGTGCAACAATCCTGGAAAACAATGAGCACTAAAGTACAATAGCAAATGAATGGATCCGTTAACAACAGCATTTTCTGTCAGTGAAACATTTCAGTGCTTGTTCTTTACCATAGGCTGTGACCCCAAAACACATCGTTTCCCAGTCAGTCAGCGTGACATCTTGGATCTCATTTTCCCAGTCCTCCTCCTCCATCTGTGGCAGCCTTGGTGGGGGTCTATAAAAGATTGATATTGGAGGTCTCAGACTAACTTAAGCATTCCACAATTAGGCAAATTTCATCTTTGCAGAGACTCAGAGGGAAATTAGCCAAATGTTTACATGCATTATTTTCTCTGACATCGAGGTTGTTTCTTCTCAATATAAGCTCATTAAATATTTAGTCAGCGAGCAGTGGGAGCAATTACAGGAGCAGTTCTACATTTTGGGAAATGCATTTATTTGCTTTGTGAGTTAGATGAAAATACTGATGCAACACTCATATTTGCTCATTATGTAAGGTTACAGCTAGCAGAGGGCTAGCTTAGCTTGGCATAAAGAGTGAGCCTGCCTGAGTCCAAGGAGGCTACCAGTGCCTCCAAAGCTCACTACTGAACACCCTGTACCTGGTTTGTTTAATCCATACGATAATCAAAGCATATAAACAACATTCTGTAGTTTTGCAGAGGGTTAGAAGTGGTGCTGTTTCTTGGCCTTAGCTGTTCCCTCCATTTTCAGTCTCTGTGTTATGCTAAGCTAAGCCTTGTGTTTAACAGACATATATGAGAGTGGTATCAATCTTCTCAACTATATCTCAGCAGGAAAGGCTTTAACCTTGAACTGCACAACTCTTAAGACAGCAGGTAGTGAAACATGAAAATTCAGGCATCTAATATTCTTCCCTGTCAGTTGAAACTGCTCATCTTGACAGGCCCAGCTGAAACACAGTGAGGCAGTATTTTTCAGTCTCCTGTCTGACAGAACAGACACATTTCCATTTTAACCAGTGTAACTGTCTCCAGCAGCCCTCAAACAGCTCACACTCAACTATGCATGAATGTACATTTTGGACTGAATGAGTGTGTAAGGTAGATGACGCACCTCTTGCTACGTCCATATTTCTTGTATCTCCATTTCTTCTTTGCTGCTGCTAAACAGCTGGGCTCTGGCACCATTTGGTCAGAATTACAAAGCGAAGCAACAGTGTCTAGACTGGTGGCCCCATTCACTGAAATACCACCAGGAACGGCTGCACTGCTGACCCCGCCAGCTGCCAAGGCATCAGTGACAGCTGAAATTGGGCTTTCTTGTTTCCTGTGAGTCCTTGGCAGTGGTGCTTTCCTGCTCTTGCCCTTGGACCTATGGTTAATATAACCATTAACCATGCATTGTGGATTGGCACCATTCAGCGTGCCAGCTGGTGTGCTCTCACTGGTTCTAGTGGCAGCTGCTTGGCAGCCATTGTGAACAATGGCTCCATTAACCAAACCTGTGCCTAGGACCTGAGCGGCGGCTTTCCAGCTGTTGCAACACGTTCCTCCTCTTCTACACTCAAGGTTCAAATCATTCTGAGCCATCACGTCACCTACAATGTATAGTTGGAGGGTTAGATATAAGTGATGCGAGCATGAAATCAAACAAAACTTATTAAGAATCAATAATCAGTTTTTTCACAGTGGGGCATGATGTTTCAATGGTAGCAAAAAGATCAATTTAAGAGATGTAAAAAGTTGCCATATCAGAACTTATTATAGACACTCGAGAATAACTATATTTGGTATCTGCTGGATACGTTCCAATAAACTTTGGCAGATTCATCATGGTCCTGGAAGGATAGATTCTAATGAAATAGGTTGAAATGCAATTTGTACTTCTTTGCATGTACTTGATGTATAATCTAATTTACAATATATTTTAAGTAACCCAATTATGTTTTCCATGCACTTTCAAAACTACTGTCAACAGAGCAACAAAGTGGTAGGAGTTGTTTTGGGCTTCCAGGGTTACAGAAGTAAAAATCATCCTCATTTTCTGCACAGACTTGAATGATGTGAATGTTTGATGACTTGCAGTGAGAGTACTCCCAAAGCTTGGATGGACATGAAACTAAGATGAGCACTAGAAAATAAGTGATTCTTTGCTTTAAAAATGAACTTTTTTCAATGAGAAAAGTCTTAAACTGTGTTGTGTGGCCATGAATCTAGTCTGAGTCATGAGTCTAAAGTCAGCAACTATGATTCAGTCACAGTCACATGTCTGCTTGGCTTCTTCGCCATAGCAACAGTGGCTAAGGCTCATGGGTATTGTAGTGTTTAAGCCATTCGACACCAAACTAAAAGACAAAAAGCATGATTTCTCAGAACTAAGCAAAATAGATAAAAGCAAAATCGATGAGCATAATATAAACCAACTGTCTCATTAAGGAATCCAATAGATTTCCATGTGTTTATACTGAGAAACATGGACGATGTTGTTGAAAGCAAACGTCCAAATGGCAAATACAGAGGCAAGTCTCCTTCCATTGCACTTCACTGTGTCCAAAATAGATTTGGTAAGGGTGTCATTTTTTATTAAATTAAGTATTTTGCACAAATATTTCTTTAGAGTGAAATAGCTGCTCTGTGTTGATAAACTGTCTCAATAGTGAAGCTGACCCTGGTATGATTACTATATTAAAGTTAAACTCTATAACTTTGTGGGCATTTTCTAAAAGCTTTCCGTTGTTCGATACATATAACGTAACGTAACAGGGAACCATGTTCGCTTGAAGGGCAAACACACTCAGTAACCTTAACTTTAAAATGTTCTCACAGCATAAATTTACTGTTATAATAGCCATACTCTCAGTGGTGCAAAACTTCTCAATGAACGACGGCTTCACGGTTAGCAGCTAACTTGGCTAACTTCTCTTATTAAGCTAGCCTTGTGATTGACAGCTACCGTCTTGTCGCCTGCTGACAGTTAACGTGCTTCTCATTGGGAAAAACGACAGTCCAGAAAACAACATAAATCACACAGCTAACGGCAACTGCCAATAAATCTCATGACTTGAGGCTACATCCTTGTTACCTTCAGTTTTACACTACTTCCTAACTTACCTGTTCTGTGGCCTGACACACTCGCTGCACAGTTTGTGGGACTAGGATGTGTGACGCCGATAGGAGGCGCAACACAGAAACTGTCATATTTTTAGAGTTAGATTTTAAAAACAGTTTAAAGAGCGTCATATGAACAACCTGACGAAAACCTACAGTAGGTTTAGATAATCAAACTCTAACCCCATGAACGCTTGAGAGGTGATTCTGGTTTTAGATTCAGGGACGTTAATGATCCAACAGCGACCCCTGGCTGCAAAAAAAGGAACTTCTCAAACAGCTCCTGCAGCATGGATGAAGCTCTTCTCTGCTGTCCATCCGCTGTCACAAACACTCTTTTACGGCTACAGTTTATGTTTGTCTTCATGTTGACTCATACGAATAAGCCACCATGGATCCACATTACTGCATTCCCTTTGAAGAAGCACACAAGCTGCAAATCTTTCAGAGCCAGTCTGTTTTTGGTTTTTGTTTTTGTAAAAAAAATTAGAATAAACAGTTTTTAATACTAAACATGAATCTTAGACTGGACACAATTATCTTGTATAATTTATAAAATAGGCCCCTGTACAGCAATGGTTTGAATGTAAGAAAATGCACATTAAGGAAGTATTTCATTTCATTTCATTTGGGGTACTCTTGGTTTGGGTGAGGCCTCTGTTTGAAATCTTCATGCTACCACAGACACTGGTATTTCAGACAATGGTTTGCTTCAAACTTTGTGGCAACAGTTTGGGGACGGCCCTTTCCTGTTTCAGCACGACATTCTCCCTCGTGCACAAAGCAAGGTCCATAACGAAATAGCTTTTCTGAATTTACTGTGGACGCACAGGCTGTTAAAGAGCTTGACCTCAACCCAATACAACACCAACCTGGACCGAGTGGGAGAAACCTTCCCTGCAGCCAGCCAATCTTTTGGAAGGCCTTCTGAGTCAAGTATAGGCTGCTACAGCAGCATTTTAATATTTGTGATGCTTGTAATGAGACGATCAATTACCACATATGGGTGTAATACTGGGCTGTGCACAGACTGTGTTCTGGTGTCCACATTCTTTTGGTCAAATACTATAGATACCAACAAAGATCTGTCCCTCACCAAGCATGTCTTTCAGCTCCAGTCATTATCTCTGCAGAGATATGCTTTCAGATGCCACCAGCTTTTAAGTAAGACAGAGGACTAGACACACTTAAACCATGATTGTAAATTCTGAGATCAGTAATGTAACTGTAATGTTCTAGTCACAGAGCAGTACGTACTATGTTGTACTATAGGCATAGAATAAGTGCTTTCAGGTTTTAGAAATTATAGTCTGTAAATGGAAACGAGGAGAAATAAATGTAGTCCAAAATGAAATTTCATTAGACAGGATCACTGCCAAAGCCATTTTTATTGCTATTTATAGTGACTACATCACATCAGATAGCCCTATTAAGTCAAAATTTAAGAGCTACAAGAAATGAGTTTGCGACAAATTTTACAGCGTAATGTGCCGCTTCATTTTTTTTAAGACCTAGAACACTCTAGAGCAGCTATAGAGTGAAAAGATTTGTGAAGCAAAACAAGACACAAATCAGCAGGTACTGGTAAATAAGTTAATATTGCTCATAATGCTCAACATTTAGTTTAAGTTAGGAAGACAGTTTGCAACCATATAAAAAGCCAGTTTAAAGGAAACTGAATAGCAGTGAAGTCACCGTGACTAACTAAAAATTGAGAAATGCAACACAACATCCCCCGCTGCATTAAAAAAATCATTACCTTAACAAAATATTCTCAAAATGCTAACCTGGCCTGCGTACCATACAAAGCATTGTGCTATATTGCTTTTCTAACAGGACACCTAAGCAATCACAAGGTCTTCCTTGATAAAACTGTATAAAATAGTTATCATAGTATCAATCTGAAAAAGAGTGGTGAGTGGCACATGAATACAAATTATCACTATATAATTACAACATTTACAAGTCAAAAAAATATGTCAGACATAGACATAGAATGTAGCTTCAAAAAACTCCGTAAATCTATCGCAACATCGTCTTGAAAAATGTCCTCAAAAGGCACAGACAGAAGAAAAGGTAAACCATGCAAAAAGAAACAAAACTTTTTTTTTCTCTGTGCAAGGAAGCAAAACTCAAGTTTAGAATAATTACATAATACAGCAGATTGTAATTGTTTCCCCTCTCCAAACAATGCCCTCTTCATTACAGTACTGAATACTGTACATGTGCATTACAACAAATCTTAATCAATTACAGCGATTTTAAGTCAAACAGCCTTTTTGGCCACACAGAAAGTGAAATATCCAGTTGTACATTCAGCATATTTACAGTATTAGAGAGCTTCAGAGAGCTATTTGGGAATTAAAAACAATCCGCAACCTGTAGGCTTCAATGAGATTGCTAATCCAGTTGTTTGTAGCAAAAAGTGAGCCTCCTGTGCGTGCTCACAGACAACATCTGGGATGATTTCGCTGAGCATAGAGGGATTATTCAGGAAACCACGTCACAATGGCGACCAGTCACGTCAACGCAAATCCACCACATGTCCTGTACATTCATATCCTTACATTTCTGTGCAACATCATTGGATCTATTGCGAGCAACAATGTACCTTTTTTCAAGCTGCTAGCAAATGGCAGCCATGGAAGTTACAGTTTAAAGACACTCCTTGGTTGCAGCTTCTGCTCCATAAAGTGACACTCGACTACTCACCTGAACCACCTAAGGGCCACTTCTCAGTGAAAAAGATTCACTATTGGACTGATTGATACTGCGAGCGCTGTTGCAAGGTTGCTGAACATGAGACATGTTCTCAAGAATAAACCAAATTCTTATCCTTCGATTAGCCATCAACGACTTCACTAAAACCCTCCTTTCCTCGCATACGTGGTCTGTCATCTGACTTCCCACCTCTTTAAGGGAAGGGATGCGTTACTCTGTCTTTCCGACTGAAACTCTTCGGCTTCCCTTGCGATTATAATGGTTCAGTCTTTTCTTTCTCAGACCACTTGCCACTTTTCTCTATCTTCTCTTAAAACATGCCTCTCCAAATACATCATCAACATGCATTCTTGAGAGCGCACCTACATGACAGAGGAGAGAGGGTGGGCAGTGTACGGATCAGGCAACACTCGACCGGTCTGCCTTCATGCCTCTGAGAGTCTGGTTTACAGTCTGGATGCCAACTTGTTTGTCCGTCTCCCGAATGTTTGCAGTCTACATCATACTAAAGCATCTATCAGAGGGTAAAACAGCACATATTACACCAGGATACAGAAGAACCCACGCCAGGTTTGTTTCATTATTCCAGTCTCTATGCTGAGGTACGTATGTCCAGTGTACTACATCGAGCGACACTGCCGATCCTCAATACGCGTTGCGCGCTGCAGGATATTCCTGCAAAAAAATCACCAGTTCAGAGTTGTGACAGTAGCTACAGTTCACACCATCGACAGTGAATAAAAACAGTGCAGGGTAAACCAAGATAAAGAATTATGGTAGAATGATCTACAGTCAGAAAACTCCCTTTAGTTCAGTGCAGAATGCAATTCTACCGTCTCTGCAAGAGAGGTTCTTTTCCCGCCACAAACAGCAGGGGGCGATGTGTGTCTATTTATACATTCCAGTTTGTAGGACTGGCTCTCGTTCTCTCTGCTTCCCTGTACAGATTCCTGACCCGGGGCACAGGTTCTGCTCTTAACAACTGGAATGATCCTCACTCTCCTGAGACCCGGGGTGATTCTCATTCCAGTTGAGTCACTGCTAGTTCTTGATCTCCAGGATGGAGGGGTTGTGGTCCAGGATGGACAGGATGATTTTATCCATATACTGTCGCAGACGTAAGTTGATCTCCTCCTGCTCCTTCAGGGCTTCCATTAACTGAGGAGAGAGAAGTATCGCAAACACATTTCCTTTTCAGTTTAGCAAACAGGGTTAACGATAATCTCATGAGCTGTAAAGTATTATAACATTTTACTATGGAACTTTTTGCTACAGCTACCCTGGATAGGATACCCTGTACCACTGGCTACATGCAACTTTTTCATGGCTACACCTGCAATAATCAGGAACATGAATTGTTGCGATTAACAGTTAAATTAAATTCCCGATCATCTTGATCAAACAGTTAATTATTGGATCTATAAAATGCCACAAAATAAGAAATGATGCCCATCACAATTTAAAGCCCCAGGAAATGTCATTAAGTTTTTTGTGAAGTAGATACAAATTTCACAGTTATTAATTTAAGCATGGCTCGTTTCCATAGTATTTGGTCAGTGTCTATGAGTGAGACATAGTCATAGTCCATATTATGCAGATTAAAATCTACTGTAACATCTTGAGCACTGCTCTGCTGTGATATGTCCTGGAATAAAATGTATGCTCAAACTGCTGCATGTGATTGTACCTGGTCTCTGGAGGCGTTATCTATCTCAGCAGCTAGAGACTGGGCCTTGGTCTGTGTGGCAAACAGGGTCTTGGCTTCATACAGACTGAGGCTGAGGATCTGACCGTTCAGCTCATCGTTCTGCTCCCTCAGCTTCTGGTTCTCCTAAAATACACAATCAGGGTGGGAGGTAGAGGAGAGAGAGTTAGGGTGAGAATGTGATAAGTACTGTATGTGGAACACACTGTGTATCAGGAGGGATGATGCCTTTTTAAAAATGGCCGCTACTCAAGCCTCACTCAAAACTCAGACAAAAACACAGCACTTGGTACCTCATCCAGCAGCAAACACAGCCTCTATTTTGGCAACACCTACAGGACATAGTGTGGGTTATGCGTGTTACAGAACAAACTGCTCCCCTGCCTTGTCTGGTGTGTTATGAAAGCTCCATGATTAAGTTGCCTTTGAGTGCTGACCAGGGGTCAGTTTGCTTTTCCCTTGTTCTATCCTGAACCATTAGAGAGGGAATTGAAGCACTGACCCTAATTCAGCTCGGGCAAGTTCACTCTACTCCATTGTGATTAGTGGTTAATCAGGCGGTCAAAGGTCACGGAAGCAATTTTACCATCAGACCAGGACGGAGCCGAGCCCCAGATAACACCAGGTACTGGAATTCAGGGGGAAGAAAGTCCTGGGACACAAATCGCTGGACACACACACATACAGACATTTACAGAGGTGTACAGGCAAGCATAAGACAGTGAGCTTATCCTGGTGGGTGTCACAGGCAGTGTCTCTCAAATTGGAGCTACTTCATTTGTCCAACCACGGACAATCAACTTGAACTGTTCTGTATCTAAAACTGCAGGAAGTAGCTCTGGATAGGAAGTTGATATATTAAGAGAGAAAGTCATAGACGAGAAGTATCTGCAGATTTAAGCTGGTGTAAAACAGTTATCATTGCCATTCTTGCTTGCCTGCACTGATTGTGACAAGTTTGGTCTGAGGCTGAACCTTATTATTTTAGTCCCTGCTAAGATACACACACTGTGCAAATCAGCAATTTTAAGTGACGGGCTTTGCAGAGGCTTGCACATTTACTTCAAGGCTTGTTGGTTTTAGTAACTTCTCTTTTTTGTAATGCCTTTTCTTTTTGCTTAGGGACTTAAGGACACACAGCGGTCTGGAAACAGTAACACGGCATTTGAATCTCTACCTGTGGAAGGCACAGGCAGACGTCACTGCATCTAGGCTTACTGAAACTACTAAAACAAATGTATTCTGCAGCTATTCTCAAACTGTGACAGAGCTCAGTTAAGCTCCACTGGGTTCCTCACTCCATTACCAAGCTATCAGTGCAACATGTCGAGGACAGTGTGCTGTTTTTAAAGGGGATTTTAAAGGAACAAGAGGAGCCAGTGTGATTGACTGTGATCAGCCCCTGACCTGACTGTAATGTACGATAATATATTCTGCCTAAACCCACCCTTTTTTCTCAGTGTGCCCCAGGTCCACCTAGAATCTGCAGCCACGAAAATAAAAAAAGGTGTGGCTTGATTTATGAAATAACTCCACTTGCCTTGGCAGTACATAAACCAATTAATTATATCAAATGGAAACTGTTCTACTTCCTGTGAGAGCAAAATGCACTGACGTATGCAGGGATAAATATAAATGGAGTGTAAATCTATGTAATGTATCATCCAGATCCAACTGAATCATTGTGCAGGTACGCCCTCCTATGACCTTCACAGTGGGTTATAACACAAAAAGTGTGTGTGTATTGTGTTGCTGAACTGCAACTATACAGTTTTACAAAAAATAAAAAAAAACATGGACGAAATGACAAGGCTCCATTTAACTAGATAACTGTTCCTAGAAAAGTGCAGGGTTTAGCTGAATGTGTGTTCATTATGACAATTACAAAGTTCACAAATTCCTGAAGGGGTTGACAGAAAGTCAGAGACTTGGAGTAACGAGCATGAAGGTGAAAAATAGATCTGTCAAAAAGGTTTCAATTTCAGACACGCTTTAGAAATCAAGAACACGAAAACAGATATTTTGTGAATGTTTTTTATAAATGCTGCTGCTTTAAAGAAAATAGAAATCAACCGTCATGATAGCCAGCATTCAATCTGTGAGGGTATAATTATGTAGCTTGCTCTGAGACTTTGAGACTCTGTGCTCTCTTCAGTACATCCAAACCAAAGCATCATCTTCTCACGGCACCACAGCCATCCCAGTTCACTGTGATTACCCTCTGATCAAGTCTTATGCTCATATACTGTTGAAAATCCTTTCATTCCTTATGCATGACGGCGTCCCTGCAGACTAGTAGCTGTGCAAACACCAACAGACTTCCAAAAGGCACCATGTTGCTTACCACTCTCTAAAATCAATGTGAGAGAGCATCTCTGCATCTGAAAACCATCACTACTGTATTTACTGAACCATACACACCAAAGACACTCGAACTTTCGTCAGTACCTGCTTGAGCCTCTTGACCTCATGCTCTAGCTCCACCTCCCTGCTCCTGCTGGTGAAGTCAGCCAGCCCAGAGGAAGAGCTTCGGCTGCGGCTCGGCCTTTCCGTCTCCAGCTTGAAGAGCTGCAAATGCTCCAGCTCTCGACGCAGGTCCTCTATCAGCTACACTCAGAGAGAGCACAGATGAACAACGTTATATAATGCCAATGCAGTATTTTGTGGGTGTATGAGCTAGCATGATTTCAGTGAGAGAGATGAGAGTGAAAGAGAAGAAAGACAGTGAGCAGCAGAGCAAACAACCCACTCTGTGCATGTGTCTGACTGCATAAAATAGTCTCTCCCACCTCCTGCATTTCTTCCTTTTCTTTCTGGAACTGGTGCCTGCTCTGTCTCAGTTTGTCCATCATTTTCCTGTAGAGGTCCATCTCATCCTTCAGGCGCAAACTGGTGTCCTCCAGCTTGTCTGTCATCCTTTGTTTCTCCTGAGGGAGGACACGCACAATTACAGTCTGTGTGTCAGTCATGTCAAATCAGAAAAGCACACATGCACTTACATCTAAGATCAGTACTCATACATACCATGAAAAATTTGAAAATCCACATAGACATACACTCATATCTACATTGATAGACCCATCTGTACACATACTATTAAACAAGGATTTAGTATCAAAGGTTTTCGGTGTTGTGGCGTTCAAATATCCCCATATAGAGTTATGTTTTCTATTTTCTGTGACTCTTGGTCACACATTCTTATTTCATGAGATACAATTATTCTATTGGTTTGGTGTCATTAACATAAGCCACTGCAGGAGCTTTCTCCAGTGATTAGGAATCTCTGGAGGAACTGAAATGGAAATGAATGTAAGTCTATGTGATGTCCCCACAAGTGATATAAAAAAAAATTTGTGTGTGTGTGTGTGTGTGTGTGTGTGCGCGCGCGCATGCACATGTTGAACTTTCTTTGACTATTAATCATTTTTGAAAGGGACAGTGCTTCAGCTCAGTAACTGATTTAGCACTGCACTCTTATGAAACTGTGACTCACTAAGTTTAAAAAAAATCATAAAAATCGATGAAGCAGAACTGGAGATGTTGTCTTCTTTTATTCCAAACATTATTCTTTCTTGTCGCACCTACATTACCCATACTGCATAACCCCTCTATCAGTTCAATCAGAGATTCGGTTGTGCTGTGTTAGTAATGGCTAATGTAGCCTTGAGCCCTAGACTCAAACAGAGATGAGGCATGGAGGTCTGTTAAGCTCACTTCTTTCTAAGTCCACACCCCAGATGATTTTTTTCATCTTAAAACTTGGAGTAATCTAGTGTGACTCAAGTGACATCACTTAAGGAATTAATCAGATTTCACACAGCCTCTCTGGAGCCACAAAAGGCTTTATACAACTTTTCACATGTGCAGCATTACTCCCCCAAATCTCGAAACAGGCTTTGATGTGTAAAATCTGAGGAGTTACCCTTTAAATTTTATGACAAGGTCATAATAAAGAAAAGACAAATGAGGTAAAAGAAAGCAAATATACAAAGAAAGAGAAAAAGTAAATTTGGCTTACCTCATCCAGTTTCTCTGTCTGTGATTTGAGGCGGCACATGTTGACAGTAAAGTCACTGTTTTCCTCCTCCAGCTGCTTAACTCTAAAAACACAAAATCCTGCTTATCAGTTTACTTTTACATAGAAGCTGAGTTTGGCTCATAGTCAGCTGAGGCACTGGTTTAAGCATATGCTACAGCTCCAGAGGCAACTGACTAAGCCCTGGAGGAATTTGAGCTCTGCGTAGCACACAGTTTTACAATCTGCACTTTCTCCTAACAGGCAGGCACCTCGACGTCCACATCCAGGGGATTTTTCAGAGCAACGCTGTCTCGTCGAGCTCTTCACATCAAAAAAGTAAATAAAAATCTATACTTTAATAAATTCATGCAACTGCACCCAAATAAAAAAAGAAGCTGTGCACTGATCGTTTGTGCTTGACTATTTGTGTGTTTCTCACCGATTGGTCAGCAGCTCTATCTGTGTGTTCTTGTCTCTCTCCATCTTGCTGTAGGCCTCTCGGTGTCGTCTTAGCCCCTCCTGCAGATTTTGCTCTGCTCGCGTCTCCTGGTCTTTCAGCTGCTCCTCCAGCTCATGAACCCTGAGATGATGAACCCGTCACACACAATTCATATCACACATAGTATCGTAACTGATTTATTTCTCCTAAAATAATGTTTTTGTGTTTCTGAAAGCCAGTTCTCTGACTCTACCTGTGTACTAGTTGTGTGTTCTCCTGCTTCAGCTTGGACTTGAGATCACCGTTCATCAGAATCTCACTCTCCAGTTCCGCCACCTTCTTCTCCAGAGAGCTCACCTGACAGAAACAGACAGTTTCCTAAAACCTGAGTTTACACCTTAAACATATCTGAATTTGACAATTACATTGAGGTATGCATGCTCAAAAATGCTGACCAGCATGAAAATAAATATAAAGAAATATCTCCCCAAATATCTCAACCAAGAGCAGTTCTCAAGTTTTTAAAGGGATTAAAGTGATAACCCTCTTCCTTCAATTTGCAAATGTTAAGAGGAATCCTGACAGGCTCATCCTTTGGATTAGCATTCTCAATTTAACATGTGCATCCACCAGGAACTGTGATTTTAGAGCATAAAAAATGCTGAAGGTGAGATATTTAATCATTTGAAGTAGTCGCACAGAAACAGAAGTATTACTTCCCACAAACATTTGTTCAATGCTTAAAAGAGCATGGAACAAGATCAACATATGGACACACAAACACACTCATACCTTCTCGTTGATGTCGATGTCGCAGGAGTCGATGCTGTCTCGGAAAAGGTCCTCTGTGCTGCCGTTACTGCTGCTCAGGTTGCTGTTGTGAAGCAGCTGCCTGCTCAAACACACACAGAGACACACAAACTTAAAGAATCGGCCAGGAATAGATGCAGGTGAGGTCAGACCAGCTGGTTACATGCACAGTAAGTGTGTGTGAGAGAGAGAGTCAAAGGAAGTGTGCTCTATCCTTCAGTGATGCAGATGATACAGGACTGGAACAACAGTGCCAAGCAGAGAAGCTGGTGCACACAGAATTCAAATTAGTACACACACACATGCATCCACACACGCCTTGTTTTAGATGCCTCTGACAGACCAGAGCAGGCGCGCGCACACACACACACACACACACACACACACACACACACACACACACACACACACACACACACATTATTAGTGTGACATTCAGGCTGTGATGTGACGACAACTGTGGCCACTTTTCACTGATGGAATGACTTAGAAACAACAAGATCATCCATTACTGAGATTAGCAATATGGAGGAGAAAGGAGGAGAAAGGAGGAGAGAGGAGGAGAGAGGATGAGAAATAAAGGAAAGAAAAGAAATTTTTTCAAGATAGTTAACAACATGGTTTATAAGCCATCAGATCTGTCAGCACTAGTCTGGGTGCCTTCAGCATTTGGCAAATGTCTGTCAATATACAACTTGTATGCTGTTAAACCGCCCGACCTTCATGCTACTGTTGTCCCGTTGCTCACGTCTTTGCTTTTCATTTTTGTGAGGCTGGTCTGTAATTTGCTTCTCATGTCTGTCCTTACTTGTGTTTGTTTGCTGTGTTGCTTGTTTTTGTTTTGTTGAACTGTAATTTGCTCTGCTTTTATTGCTGCTTATGTCTTATGTTCTGCTTATACCTGTTTGTGTTCTGCTTCTGTCTGTGTTCTTATTACTGTAATTGAAAAGTCTTAGATCATGATTATTGTTATAAACTGGTTTCTTGACGTTGCCAACTTCACACCTGGCCAGGGACTGGCGATGAAAACTTGCTTCTTGGCTAATTCTGCCATTTACCTTAATATGCATTGCCCTTGAGAAACAAACTGAAACTGAAAAGGAGAGGAAAAGAGGAAAGGAGAGGAGAAAAGTAGAGAGGCGAGGAGAGGAGAGTGGACAGGAGGAGAGAGACAAAAGAGGAGAGGAGATATGTGAAAAAAGAGGAAACAGAAAGGAGACAGAAAAGAACAGATAAAGAAACCAATAAAGTGGAAGAAGTAATCAAACCAGACAGAGAGGACAGCAGAAGGAACCGGGGGAGAGAGCCAAACCTTATATTGAACACATAGATCAAGTCTGGCAGGCCATTTTCACTCTGTCACTATAACTCAGTTAATGTGGGTGGAAACAGGACAAAACCTGGATACAAAACACTTCACCCAGTGCAGACCAGCAGGCCACGAAGAGGGATGCATGGCTGCCACTGAGGAAGATGATGTCCAAACTCTTCCTTCTCAAGTCAAAAACAGAAGACTTTACATCCCGCTTGGTTTCAGATGAGTTTAATTCCGTCCAGACGTTAGTTAGTAATTAACTGGCTGTTAGAGCCAAATGGTTGGGAAGCCGGCTCATAGGGAAGCAGTAACTAATGTTGCTGTGAGTGTGTGTGTGTGTGTGTGTGTGTGTGTGTGTGTGTGTGTGTGTGTGTGTGTGTGTGTGTGTGTGTGTGTGTGTGTGTGTCTCCTTATGTCAACAAACAGGGCAAACACGTGCAGCACAGGCTTTATGATGCATAAACACACACAGTACAAATGAGTGACCTTCTCTGTAGATCACACACACACACACACACACACACACACACACACACACACACACACACACACACACACACACACACACACACAGAGGTGAGTGGCCTACCTTCCAAAAGCAGTGCTGGAGATTTTCCTGTTGGGGCTACAAAGAGAAAAAAAAAAATTATAGACATTTTTATTATAGTGAACTTCCATGGACTCACAGCTCAACAATGCACTGGAACTAACTGCTGATGGCAATAAAGATTTTGACTGTTCAGTGTGGCAGACATATAGGAAAGAGAGAGAAAGACTGAAGGACATGTCAATGATAATACAGTTTCACTCCTGGTTCAGTGAGCGGGGGTTTCTGTCAGCTCAGCAACTGTCTCAGGGGGACAAAAGCCCAAAGACTCGTTCAGTCTGACGTATCTGTCTGTGCTGGGTTTCACATTGGATTAACGAAAAATGAGCAAACACAGTGCAGGGTCACACAAATGACAGCGCAGTGGAATATACAGTATGAGGCAGCAGCAGCACTGCACTGTATGGTTAAACAGGCCAATCTTACAAAAACTGTTTATTCAGTGAAAACACAAAATGCCGCTGCTGCATCCATGAAATAACTTTCAGCATGTTTCCGTCTGTCAACCTACATTTGTCAGGTGCTGATGATTATGGGGGTTGTGGTCAATCATGTCCTATAATATTCTCACTACTTAAAAAAAGTAAGAGGTCAGACTACATTTTCTAAAAAGTCCCTCACTTTGCCGCAACAGTCACATAAAGTGTGAAGAAGCTCAGAAGAGACGTTCAACCCTGATTCCGAAAAAGTTGAGACACTTTGTAAAACTGAACGTGGTCATTTGCTGATCCTTTTTGAAATATACTAAATTGATTTTTGGAAAAATCTGCTTATCCTGAATTTGATGCAGCAACATGTTTCAAACAAGTTTGGACAGGAGCAGCTAAAGACTGGGAAAGATGTGGAATGCTCCAGAAACACCTGTTTGGAACATTCCACAGGTAAACAGGTTGATTGATAACAGGTGATAGCATCATGATTGAGTATGAAAGGGGCATCCTGGAAAGGCTCAGTCGTTCACAAGCAGGGATGGAGTGAGGTTCACCACTTCGTGAACACATGATTGGATAAAGGATATTACTACATGGGCTCAGGACCACTTTGCAAAACTGTTGTCAATAAACACAGTTCATTTGCATCCTGCTCTTATTTACATTTTACACAGCGTCCCAACTTTGTTGCAATCGAGGAGAATTCATTTCTGTCCCCTGGCAATTAATGTCGTTCTTAGTTTGATTAAAGAGAGAAACAGTGCACAGTTATATTTTCCTGGTCAATCGGACAATAGGTATAAGAATATTTCCTGTCTTGACATTCTGTGAGTTTATTTTGTTCCTTTATTAGACTGAAAAAGCTAAGAGAGCTTGTGACATGAAACAAACTCGCACACACCTCCCAGCTGAAACTACAGGCAGCTATAGCACTGGACTATCACCTCTTGAGAGACGACAGGCTACAGCTAGCTGGCTAGCATGCTAACTGCAATGGGTATCTCTACAACACAATACACACACGTCTTTGACACACCATCACAACTGTCACTTACATTCTGTTGATAATGTTAGTTGAACATTTTAAACTAATATTCGAGCCGTATCACACATTTCACCTTTAAACCTGATGTTGTTGTTAAATGTGCAGATTTTGTGTAAAGTTAATGCACAGTGAGACAAACTGCACTTTGGTTTGCACGACTGCATGTACAGTACGTCTTCCTCATTTTTGCCCTGTTTTCAGATGAACCAAACTCCACTCATTAGTTTTGTGTGTTTATTACCCATGCTTCACTGTGGCCAGTTTAATTAAATTAGGGGCTTGACATGCACAAGTGATCCTTTGAATATTGCATACTGCTTTGTGGAAAAAGCTCCCTCTTCTGTTCTTTCTGAACCCATTTAGTCTTGCTTAAAATCCTTAATTCTTTGGATTAATATATATGGTGCCTTGTTTCATTTTCTTTTTAGATAGCTCAGTATTCCTCCACATGAACTGCCACCCATGCATTTCGATTAATCCTCCTTCCTCATCAAAATCCCTTCCCTCCACCATCCTCTTTGGCCTTTATCAACTTCCTATGAGCCCATTCCATTCAATGTAATTTCTCCAGTTCTACTCTCTAACTCTCCTTACATTATTCATAAGGGGAAAGCATGGATCTAATTAGGAGAGCCATGTTGGATTATAGGACCATTTCTCTCTGGGGAGAAATCCTGCTGAGTCAGCAGAGTCCATGTAACAAAGAAAAAAAGTGACTCCACAGTTCACATCATATTCAAAAACATTATTCTACAACATTTAGTCTTCTCATAATACCTTTGTGTGTGCGTGTGCGTGTGTGTGTGTGTGTGTGTGTGTGTGTGTGTGTGTGTGTGTGTGTGTGTGGGTGCAGGTGGACAGCAGAGCTATTAATGGTCACCACGGATTACGTTTCCAATAATAGAGTCCCTATTACAATGGCCGATGAGGTAAGCACAGGAGTGACAGCCTTATATAACAATCAGTTAGTGTTTGTGTGCATGTTTGCTGGTGCATGAAACAGGAGGAGGGACATGCTAAACATCTCTGTGACAATATTAAATCATTCTTATCACATTGTACTGAATAGGAGGGTACAGGGCAAACAGTGACCTCTAACCTCACCAGTCCAGTGTGAGTGGATCAGTATGCTTCACATGCCTGTGTGTCTATCCTGTACAATACACATAATAGCTGAGAGCGTGGTAGAACAGCATGCCATGTAGGTTATTGTAGCATGCAAGCATGGCTGTGTCTTATTACCTGCCAGGATAAGTAATGCTAATTTTTCACAGAAATAGGTCACCCTACTTGTTTTCAATTAAAGGCTTTTGTATAGGAAATTAGGTGTTGTGTGGCTGCTGCGGGATTTTTCACCATGGAAAGTTACATTAAGTTTAATTTGACAGGAGAAACTGCAGGCAGTGAATGCATGCTGGTGATTTGATTTGATTTGATTTGATTTGATTTGATTTGATTTGATTTGACTGGCTTACAGTCAGAATAAGAGTACGGAAGTCAGCGAGAAAGGTTTGAGGACAGGAAAGAGTTCAAAACACTGTAAAAACTTCTTAGCTAACAAAGTAATTCCTCATTGAATTGGCATTTAGTGGATCTACTGCGTTGTGTGTGTGTGTTTGTGTTCATGTGTGTGTCCTACCTGTTAGCCTTGAGGTTTTTGAGGCGAGCCTCCAGGTCATTTAGCAGGTTGACCTTTTTGCTGCACTGTGAACAGTAGACATCCATCAGTTCACCTGTGTAATGCTGACGCACCCTACGAGGAGTCTGGCCCGCACTGTAAACACACACAGACACACACACACACACACAAACACACACACAGGTTTTTATCTGCCAGAAGTCTGTGTCTGTGAGATGATCCACATTTTCTGGGACAAATCTGTTGCTACACAGTGGAACTAATAACACTTTGTTTGGAACGAACACTTTCCATAAATATACCTTGCAGTCTCCACTTAGTTTAATGCGTTACTGTATGTTGGGAAGGTGCAAGACAGCAAAACAATGACCTCATTATCAGAGAAAAGTCATAATGTCCAAGGTTTTACATAAACATGAAGATACACTCCTTGAATTTGTTAGTTTCCAATAACTCGCCCTAAATCCAAATACTTTCTCCCAGCTCAGGGTTTATACAAATCAACACAATTTGCAGCCGAGTTTAAAATCTCTAAAAATGTTTGTTTTAAGAGGCTCTGTACCAAAACGAGTGAGTGCACCTTTAACCCACTTTGTACTGTACTAATTCCAAGTTCTTTCCCATGCTGAGCCGTTTGAGACTTTTTGTAAATCTGGGCCTCATTTTGAATTTAAATCTCCATGCCAACTCCGTTCGGTGAGTTTTGTCTGCTTGGTATGCGTGGAAGGAGCATGGAGCTGTATTGCCAGTCTATCAGGCGGGAGACTTAATCCCATTAAACACAGGCCTTTGATGAATATTAATGTGGCCTTAAGGGCAAAAACTCCTAAACTACACTTCTGCAGTCAAGACTAAAGAATAAAATGAGTCAGGTACTGATTCTGCGGCTTGCAGACTGGAGCCTCAAGTCCATAATATTTTACAGTTGAAGCTGTATAAACTTGTCTATGTCTTCATCAGGACTTAACCTTTGAGAAACAGCAACGATGCCTCTGCACAACTGAAATGTAGAAATATCTGCTCACAGTAATAGTTGTTCCCAACCCGATGTCTGCAGGTGGCGCTGGGCTGCCAAACATTTGCTCTGGGAAGAAATTTTCAATAAATCTGAATGGTAATTACATATAACGTATACTTATCCTTAGCTAATTAAGGCTCTCTGTGGAGTAAACTGTGTTGACCTTGCAGTGTACCTGCAGTGAATCACTCCCCGTCACGACCTAAAACAATGTGACAGTGCCAGTAAAGTAGGTCATGGGTACGTCAGGTACTCGTCTGTCGTCACATGCTTATGTAGCTACACAATTAGCAAGTGCGGTATTCCTATTACTTGTAACATGCTAACTAGGGTAAAAAGCAAAGACATCAAGAGTATGACAGAGAGTTTGAAAAACGTTTTTCAGTAGTGGAGCTCCTGGAGACGTCTAAATGTTTGACTACTATTGTGGTCGTGACACCCATGTTGACCAGTCCACAACAGCACTGTCACTGTACGAAACAGTCAACCGTCAATATATAAAAACAAAAGTTGGGAACCACCGCAGCAGCAAAGATCTGTAAAATGACCAGGGGTTACGAAGGAATCCTCTTGGAAATAATTGGCAGAGATGTAAGCAACCTGATCTGAATCCATCTTATCTCACGATCAGTGTGGTGGTAGATGACAGTGTGGACAATAGCTACACCATTTAGCATATGGAACTTAAATTATTACATTATGAACTATCATGTACAAAGCTAGTTAACATTAAACTTTTTCAGTACCTTTGTCAACACAATTCAGCGCTGATACCAATATTCTACTTTTATTCCAGTTCTCAGCATTCAGACATGAAGACCACTGTTTCTTTGCCTGATTGACTCTTACCTGGAGGGAACAGATGAGCCAAGGTCCGAGTACCCGTTGGTACGAGTCTCGTCGTCTGGGCAGGGGCTGCTGGGAGTGTAGTCTGGTTCCTCCCCTTCTCCGTAGTCCTCAAACTGCTCCTCGTTCAGAGAAGCTGAGGAACGTGTTGACAGGTCAGATGTCACTGAGATGCTGGTGTGACCACACCTGAGGAAAAAGAGGGATAGGGGAGTGTTATGCTGCATTCATCATCCTCTTTTGTTTTGTTTTGGATTTGTTTCAGATTGTGATCTGAAATTAATGAGAGAGGAACCGAGGACAGTGAAGCGTTGCTATAGGACTTTGGCCTTTATGAACAACCAGGTCCATCAAGCTCAACACAAACAGACATTTGTCCCCATGAATGAAGGTCTCTCCTGCATGCGGCACTGGAACAAGGAGCATGAAGAAAAGACAACGAGACGCACAGAAGTAAAAAAGATGGAGGCAGGCTTACTTCTCCCCAGGGAAAAAGAGATCCCCCAGTACGTCTTCCTTGTCCCCCAATCTGATCAGGCTGTCAGACGTGTCTGACCCTTGGGTGCTTTCCACAGCACTGTCTCTGTCTGATTCCCTCTCCCTGCCGTCGTCTGCCACCTCCTCCTCTGGCTCCTCCACCTCTCCCAGGAACAGCTGGCACTCAGGGACGGGGTCAGGATAGGCCCGCGTGCACATGATGACCGGACAAACCGGCTCCTCCTCACCACCCTGGAGAATGACGGGAAGAACGGCGACAGATTTATAGGCACTGACCTGTGAAAACAGAAACATTTCAGAGCTCGAGTGCATCTGTTACTGTGATCACGGCAATGTTGCCAAAATCTCAATAAAAACCGGGAAACCACAATTACTCTTTTAAGTGACAGCATTGGTTCTGATACCATTAATTCCTATTACAAGAAAACTTCCATAAATCCATAATAAATAATAAATTAATTAATTCTTGAAGAGAATCATAATCAAGCAAAAGCTGCCAAGAGTTCAAAGGGATAAACATTTTACAGTGCTTCAAGTGTGGAGAAACATTTTGATCCATTCAAAATACATCACAACATCCTGCAAATTTACATTTCTAGACATTGGAAGCCTGCGGAATCCATCAAAATGGCCTTGTAATTTAGTTTCAGCTCACAAACCCTGGTTGTTACAAGTGAAACACTTGTGGATTCTGTTTTGAGGTGGATTTCCAATTAAGTAAATTCCCACAGGGTGGGAATGGTCTTTAGTTAGGCGACTGGAGGACCAGAGGGGTGAAAGGGCAGCGCGTCAAAGGTCACAGGTCCCAGGTCCCACTCCGTCTAGTTTCACTCGTCAATGGCTGGCTTATGCCTGGTTTAACGCAACCGAGAACAAGGACTTATCTCAGCATGACTGAACAGCTGAAACACACAGCAGCATGAAGGAGGGGGACAGGTGAGGAGAGGAGAGGGCAGGGTGAGTAATGTGTTGGCTAGTGAGGAACAGAGAGGTGGGGAAACAGGAGAAATAGGCATGCATGGTGGTAAGGACAGAGGTGGGGAGGAGGAATAAGTACAGAAAAGAAGAACAGAGCTAATGGATGTGAAGAAAAGAGAGAAGATTCAAAGCCAAGACAGAATGAAAGGGCTTTAGCCGTACAGTATGAGGCTGAGATTAGACGAGTTATGAAGAAAGATGGAGGAGAGGCAGAGAGATAACAAAGTAGCTTGAGGACAGTCAGGTCGGCATGAGACAACACTAAAGACTAATAAAAGATTTCAGCAACTAAGATTCAGACTCTCTCTCTCTCTCTCACACACACACACACACACACACACACACACACACACACACACACACACACACACACACACACACAACCTTTCATCTGTTAAGCTCCACTAGTGTAGAATTCTTGGCTGAACAACGAATTTTCAAGCCCACACAAAGGACAGAATAAATATTGAAACTGTGTATGTGTGTGTAAGTTTGGCTGCCAACAGAATATACAAAATGACATAATTTTCAATGAACCTAAATACTCAAATGATATAATAAATGATTTGTATTCGAACCGTACCTTCAAAAAAGAAAAAAAAGAGTCTAAAATGACTTGAAATAGAGTTGGAGGTTTCAAAAGTGGGAAAACAGAAATCAAAACTTCTTTTAAAACTGGGAGGCGTTCATATAATGGCAGGAGGTCCAGTGGTCTGAAGCATCTAATAAAAAATGAGAGAGCAAATAAATAAATGGGTCTTTGCTTACATTCCATCAAACACACATGCAAATATTCATGCCTGCGTTGAAAAACTCAAAAACTGAGGCTCTGTATTGTTACAAAGAGCCAACATGAGGGTCTGGAGCGGAGTCACAGGGAATAAAAGGAAGGATAAAGGTCTCTTTAGCATTCCTTAGACCAGTCTCCTTATTTCCCCGCGGCAGAAAAAGAAACAGTGGGAGGCAAGAAAAGAGGCAGCCCCGCCTCTGTGCAACAATTAAATGAACCGAACAAGCTAACACAGCGGGGAAGTTTGACACCTGTGGTGCTCATTCTGAGGAGGAGAGGAGAGGAGCTTTTTAATATGAAGAGCAAGCTCACGGAATATAAACAAACAACGTTAGAGCTATAAAGACGTGCCGCTGAATATGGGTCATGAAGGTGAGAAAACCTGTTACGCAACACATTTGCTAATAATGTGACAACATCCGATCATTACATCAGCTGTAAATGATCACTTTGTTGGCTTCGCTGCTTTAGTTGATAATAAAATGAAATACCGTTAGAGTACAATTAAAGTTAAAAACTCCAACTATGCTACCCACAGTGTTATTAATACCTCCATTCTTACTGACTGCATTTTGCTTATGCTACACTCACGCAATCTACTTAGTAAAGGCTGATTTAAAGAGCGTTACTGTCCTCTGCTCAGGTGAATGTGTTCAGCGACTCACTCAGAAGTTCAGAAACAGGAGCGATACACCTTGAGGAATCAGTCAAGATCCATTTTCAGGAGAACACAAGCACATGTGCCGTCATTGGGCTGTCAACTGAAGCCTTTCTGACAGCTGTTGTTTCAGGCAATGACACTAATGGCCAGTAATACCCTTCAGTGCGTGTATGTGTGTGTTCAAACAGAAGTACTTTGCCTGTCACTCTGATGAAAATAAAAAAGTGATGATTGAGGAGAAGCTGTGTCTGTGTATGTGTGTGTGTGTGTATGTGTGTGTGTGTGTGTGTGTGTGTGTGTGTGTGTGTGTGTGTGTGTGTGTGTGTGTGTATGTGTGTGTATGTGTGTGTACAGTATGCGTCTCTCCCCGCGTACCTGCTCCAGAGCAGCCCGGGGGCTGTAACTGCCAAATCATGAGCCTGCAGAGTGTTTCCCCGGAGCACAAACACAGCCAGCCTGCCAAACAGCGTTCAACCTGCCAGTGGCTTTGAACTGAAGATGCCAAATTCAGCTTGTGCTCGTAACTGCAGCGGCTCTGCCCGAAGCTTGACGCGCCCTCACATCACCCTTTGGCCATATCGCCATTAAGTGTTCCCTTGGGCCAAAACAGCTCTGCTGTTGATGATTCATCAGCAGGTTTTATCAGGTGATAAAAGTGCCTGAAGCCTTTCAGTGTTTGGTAGTGCACATAATGTATTACACAGCATTTGTTTCATACTTGAGTGTATTTGTTTCTCAAGGCAGTGCTTTTACATATCAGCATTTTTTTTTAAATACACTGTTCAACTCAGTTGATGACTGATCACCAATCATGCCCACGGATTTCTCTCAGATGTAAGAACATTTACTAGAGAGGGACAGGAAAGATGTAAAACACCACACAGCTGCTCGTCTTCTCACTGCACAGCATGCATGCTGTCGTACATATTCTGTTTTCACATTTGACTTTAAATAAACGGGGAAAAAAGATTCCCAATCTGTCTGTGAGTCTGTTGCTTCAGGGTCTGACCCAGTTAAAATGCAGACATCTTATCATTTCTTTCACACTCTCCCAGGTGAGAGGAATGAGAAAAGATGGAGGGATGAAGGAGAAAAATTCAGTCTCCTTCTCTGAGATGAGAAATTCAGACATTTGCTGTGTGTCTGTGTTCAATCTGTGTACTTTTCTGGGCAGAAATTGTCAGGGTTCATACAGTATGTTAACAACAACTAGCTGTATGTGTGACTGTGCTCCCCTCAGAGTTTAACTGACCTTCTGTACAACATCAATCATCACTGACTAACTCACATTTATTACATGTAATTCATCGCTTGTCGTGTGTGGCTGAATGAGCATGTGTACGCTGTAAACCATCTAAAGTCAGACATTTGGTGTAGACACGAACACTGTCAGCCCAGATTTTCCAGGTACGGAAGCAGTTGTACAGCATGAAGAGTTACGTATGAGACAGAGTGAGGAAGAGACTCTAACAAAGCCAGACTCTCTGAGGAAAATGTATTATTTACATCCACTGCAGCTGCAACAGAAATGAAAGAAGAGGAAAAAAAGAAAGAGAAAATGAAGAGCAAGCGACAGTTGTCACTTCTCTGAGGGGAGCTGAAGAGAGAGAGAAATAGAAGGAAAGAAAAGGAGAACGAGAGGCTGATGGTTGAGCAGAGAAAAGATCAGCGGCAACTGAAAGTAAAATAAAAAGCATAACAAGCACAGCTATGTAAGTGTGCAACACTTTGGAAATCTGTCTGAAGTAACTGGAAAATAATCTGACCTCCTAATTCCCTTTCAGTTCAGCTTGGCAGTGACAGGTTTATGTAACATGTTGACACAATCCTGAAACTTCAAATGTTGAGTCATGCATTTGCAAGGCTTCAGCTGTTGAGCAACACCGCAGGAGATCACAGGATAGAAAACGGTGAGATGCAAATGATGTTATTGTATTGCACCGACTGCCGCAATACCGGCTGCGATAGGGAGGCAAACATTCAGCGCTTTCTTGTTACAAAATGAAGTGTGTGTTTGTGTGAGAGAAAGATTTGGAACAAACAGGTGAGTGGGAGGCAAACGTGCATTCAGAGAAACACTGAAAAGTTTAGCTCCAACTCCTCCCGCCAATGTTCACTTGCAATTTTATTTCCTCTGTCCCTGCAGTCAAATCGTGAACTGGTCCAAATACACCATGCAAATTCCTCATGGAAATAAATGTCACAGAGGTGAAGCTTATTCTTAGGAAGGCCAGTCAAACTGACTTGGTATTCAGTATTTCACACACAGGAAACAGAATGTAGGTTAACGAAGAAGTAAACTTGGTCATCATTATTATTATTCATTTGAACTCAAACCGCCATGTTTGTCTAAAGCTAACCAAGTCATGTTGGTGCTCAAACCTATCCAAAGCTTAACCACAGTGTTGTCACACACATTTTTTTGTCAACAGTGAAGACTTGTGGTTTTGAACAGCACAGACAAATTATGTCATCCTGCTGATTTCGGCGTTGGATCAGAAAATGCTTTTGCGTGTTCTTCTTGAGGATGAGTGTTGTATTTTGATGTTTAGTGAGTTAAAATCTATATAATCTACATTCACCTGAAAAATAAAATGTTGTTCACTCCCTTTCTCTTCAAACAAGTACATTTTCAGTAGCTAATCTACATACTTCAACACAGTGCTTGTCAGTGCTGGGCAAGCTAAGTGTAGTGAGCTAAGCTACCAGTTACTCTACATCAAATGAAGCTTTGCTACACTCAAGCTACTCTCAAGAGAAATGTAGCAAACTTCAGCAACATGGCAGGAGAAGTTTACAACATCAAAGATACTTCTTTTTTTTTTACGTTGAGGCTCAGGAGGTGGAGCGGGTTGACCACTCATCAGAGGGTCTGTGGTTTGATTCCTGGCTCCTCCAGTCTGCATGTTGAACAGTCCTTGGCCAAGATACCGAATGCCAAATTGTGCTGTGCCACCAACCCAACACATGCCATGTTCATGGGTGAATCAGCCCAAGGACTGGTGCATGATGTCACCGTCATATGGAGGTGCTTCTGTCGGCTACACATGCACACCCGTGTACAGCGGTGGCGTCGCTCACAGATCTTTAGCAGCTTTATTTCAGACTGTAGCAGAAAGCTCTGCTGCGTTTGAGCTGCACGAATGTTTGGAGAAAATGTAGCTTGTGTGGATGCAACTGCATTACATGACCAATTAAAGAGTTGAGCAACTGAAAAGCTACTTGATTCAGAAAACGGTGACGCTACCACCACGCAACTGGGAAATGTAGTTAAACTAGTAGCACCCCTACTTGTAGTGCCACTTCTGTCTGACACTGGTGCCAGCATACCCGTGTATACAATTAAAGCTTACACGCACACCCACAAAACACACACACATACAGAGTGTCAGGCAGAGTGACATGAACTAATTAGCTACTGAAAGGCCAATTAACTTGAGATTAGTGATCTCGAAGTCATCAAAGGCCCAAACTCTTTATCAGGCTGAACAACAACAACAGCTTTGTTGCAGCCGTCATTAAAAAGACTCTGTATATACCTCTCCTCACACTCCTTTAGTCGATGCTGAGTGCTGAGAGTCAATAACATTTTAGTGCTGAACAAATCATTAATCTGGCCCTCTGGCACGCTGGACAATTATGTGGATGACCACGCATTTCAAAGCCCCATTGATCTCAATGTAAAAAGTGAGGGATGGCTGCCAGACCGTGACTGGGTACGAGTGGTACAACCTGAGCATCTTATTTTCAGCTGGAAATGCTGCCAGCAGACTGACATTTCCTTGTGTGTTGAATTTAGTTTCACTTGGTTATTATAAACTTGTTCCGTTTCAACATTTAAAGTTTCACATAAGCACACGTACGGCAGATAATGCCATAGATATTTTTAAAAGACATTGAAGTCAAGGCAAGTCTTGATGCAAATTGATCTGCATTAGATATTTTAATTGGCTGAACTGTAAAAATGGCGGCTTCTTCCTTTAAAAGAGACGTAGCAGTGATCTCTCCTGAGGACAACCCTCTAAGAATATTTGAGGAATGTGATTGATCATTTGAGGACAACTAGTCTGGAGGAGTTACAAAGCTTATAGGGTTTTAAAATGCGTTGTTCCTGGTGTCTATTTGTTGTATAACTAGTTGGACAGCAATCATGTTATTGCTGCACAGTCACAGTGCACAGTGTGTTGTGCAAAAGGCAGAGAAGGCGAAGCAGAGATGGAGTGCTACATGGGTGTGGGGTGGGACAGGATGAGCAGACGCATGAACTGACACCAGCCGGATCGATCCACACTGATGAAGCTTTGATTTAGTGTGAGTCAGCGGGAAAAAGGGATGGGAAGATCAGGCAAAGAGAGACGGAGAGAAATACAGAGAAATGGATGGAGGAGAGAAAACAGAAAGAGGGAGAGGAAGGAGGAAGAGAGAGAGGGGCAGCAGAGAAAGAGCAGCAGTCTCTCTGCTCGTGTTTGTCAGACTGAGCTCCAGAGATAAGAGGCGTTCCTCTGCAGAGGCTTTACATCTCTCTCTCTCTCTCTTTGTTCTTTTCATCCTCTCTTACTCTCTTTCTCCCCATTCTTCTAAGCCCTGAGCTGCTCCAGTGCTGCCACCACAGAAATATTCACCTATTAAGTGAATCGTTGAATGCTCGTGCTTTGATATTCAGCATTTTGGCTCTGTGGCTTTTCTGTCACTCTGAGCCTCAGATCTCACCAGTGGGAAACCAGAAGCGGTGAGACAGGGGGGCATAAGTGACTTTACAGAACCTAAGAATGATATTCTAACTGCGGAGCTGAAAAGATTAGTTGGTTATTGATTAGTGATTCATTTGAGTCATTATTCAAGCACTAACCAAACATTAGCTTCTCAATGTGGGTTTTAATATTAAATTGAATGCTTTGGCCTTTTGAACAGGAAGGAACCAGAAGTCTAACTATATTCTGCAGCGTGCTTGTAGTTCAATTACATTCATATTTGCATCGTGATATAAGAGTAGCCAGTTTACTACTGAAACGACAATATTAGGACATGTATTTCGGGCTCCTCTGCTCCAAATGAACCCCTTTAACCAGCCCTGGGACCTTTTTCTTCCCTCCTGACAGCTGTGAAGGCATGCCCAGGCAGTGCATTCGTCAAGCAGCCGCCACCACCACATGCTTGACCTTTGTGCATGTGCAAAAGGGCGTTGCTCAGTGCTCACACAGCGACAGTGTCATCAGGGATAAGCCTCCTGAATCTCAGTCTGAAGAAGAATCATCATGGCTAGACTTCAGTAAATACATGACACTGACTAGCTCAACCGATAAAACCTACGTTTCACCTTGTGACAGCTGAGAGTAAATCTGCTGCAAAGACACAAACCTCAGAACACATCAGTACTGATTATTGTTGTTTGTGAACAAATGCTCAGAGAGGTTGTTGCATGATATTTTCAAAGTTACCTGGCTAACTGAGGAATCCTGCTTCATGCACTATCCCCACCTGCAGCGATATTAATTGCATTTTCCCATGAATCATGGGGAATCTTATTTTTTGAGTATTTTATTGAGTGGGACCTTCGTGAAATAACCAATTGTGGGCATGTGACCTTTTTTGTATAAATATTTTGTTATAATTTCACGGCTCTTTGCTAATTTTTGGTGGTTCGAACTACTTTTTTTAAGTATCTTCAACTCACCAAGGCAGATTTCTCTGGTATCAGTAACTGGTAGTGGCAAAGTCGTGCTTTCAAAGCAGCTTCCCTAAGACTGCTTTTGAACTTGAATTTGAAGATGTTACCTTGGACATTCTGGGAAACCGTGATTGATTTGTCACTATGTTCTGACATTTCATACACCAATAAGCAGCAGAGAAATCTTTAGTAAAAACAATAGTTAGGAGCAACCCTGACACATATTAACTGTAAATAGTCTCTATTTGTTGAGCAACGATCATGTTCACACAATAACAATTTGCTTTTGCAAAAAAAACCATGATGGGAGAGAAGAAACACTGTTGTTTCTGTACTGTTCGTGTATGTGTGCATGTATCTGCCTGTGTGTCTGTATCATTCAGCTCCTATGATAAGCAATACTCTTCCTACGCATGCACACTCACACATTACACAAAGGGGAAGTAATGACTCACATTTCACCAACATTTTGTTAAGTCAACACTGTGAGAAGCAAATGAGACACACATAGTCGCCAAGCAGAAACACTGCGCACAAACAGCAACAGGTTTTTAAATGAAGCCTCTCCTCCGCTCTGCTCATTCATCTTTAAGTCAAAACGGTTCAGTCCAACATCAACACTGGGCCTTTCACAGCAGTTTGACACACACACACACCGACTCTGCTACAAAAACATCAGCATTCTACACCCTGCACTGTGCTTCAATTACAAATACAAACACTCACGCACACACTCTCTCACAGACACACATACACTTGTTTCCACCTGAGTCTCGAGGGAAACGGGCAGCTGCTTGGATTACCAGGAATGTTGCACTGGACAAAGGACAATGTAGGGAGGGACTGGAGCAGCACACTGGAAACTGTGTGCAGGTATTCCCGATGAAATCCAGCTTATACACACATGAGAAACGCAAAGAGGTGAAACAGCGTGTGTGTGTGTGTGTGTGTGTGTGTGTGTGTGTGTGTGTTGTCTGTTGAAGGAAATAATGTCTGACAAGTGGAAAGATGAGGAAAGTACTTCAGAGTGAGTTTATTTTAGGCTGCCCAGACTTCATCAAGGGGGAGTTCAGGTAAAAATTTGGATTATTATATATTAACATTCAGATTATCCACATAAGCGTAAAGGGTTAAAAACAGGTACTGTATTACTGACAGTTGAGATTAGTTGTTAAGAAATGTGTGTGCGTGCGCGCACGTGTGTGTGTGTGTGTGTGTGTATGTGTGTGTGTGTGTGTAGAGTGGGCCCGTTAAACAAGGAGAACTTGAAATACATCCTTTGCTTATGAGCAATGTAAGTGAGCTATTTCATTGTCTGTGTGTGTGAATTAATGGAAGAGCGGCATGAACTGAGAATATGACCAGACAATTCAGCTCCATTAACTGTACGTCACAAAGCTGCACGCAAAGCCATTGTTATGTCCTGCTGCCATTCAGTCAATGCACATGTGGGAGGCACAAACAGGTCCATAAGTTCAACCAAAGGGCTACGTTGCACCTGCTCATGTGTTACCAATCCTTCAACTAAAGAGAAACTACAAAGCAAAAAGAAAGCTAAATGTTTGTGTGGGTATATCTGAGGAAAGTCTAAGTGAGGGGCCACGCTGTCACTGTCATCTTGAAGTGTAATTAAGAGAAGCTGTCACACAAGCAGACAAGTGTGTGGCTACTGTATCTGTCGGTTTATTTTCCCAGGGTGTCACCCACATGCTCTGAACTGTTCAGTCTTTAATAACCACTTAGACTATGTTGGAACAAAACATGCTACTGCTTCATATAAAAAAGAAAGAAGCGGCAATCAACCCACAAACATCAAACCGAAGACGTACAACAGGCAGTGTAATACAGTTAACTGGGGCTGCGAATAGTTATTATTTTAGTTACAGTTTCCAAAAGATGCTTAATTCACAACAATATAAAACTGAGAAGCCGCACATCTGGACATTTTTGCATGACGTCTGATTAACTCTTTGTCGACTGATTAATGGTTTAAGTTTGGTATTATGAGGGACTGCAATGAGACAAGCACAACACCCTGAATCACATGTAGCAACACAGAAGCTTAACAACTCTCCTTCTCACTCAGCGTCTAAATCCGTCGTCCTCACAGCTAAAGTGTGTTGTGTCTCACGCATTGATCGTCCTCTCTGAGTCATCAAACTCATGTCCGGTGAAAAGAAAAGAAAGCACCTCGCTGTCTTTCTTTAACAATGTGTATTGTCTCTCTCTCTCTCTCTCTCTCTCTCTCTCTCTCTCTCTCTCGCTCTCTCTCTCTCTCTCTCTCTCTCTCTCTCTCTCTCTCAAGCAACTGTTTGTCAGCCCTCTTGCTGTTGTCCATTGAATGGGGGCATTTCAGTGAGTCGTTAGAGGCAGACCCTCAGCAGGTGGTCAGCCTCTTGTCAGCTGTTGCGTGAGCATAGCAATAACTCATTTAAATATTTTCTAAAAAGGAAAACTACAAGAACCAAGAGAGCCTCTGCAGATGCTCAACGCAAGCTCAGAGACAATATTCAGCTTTGAAACTACATTAACTTAGTGAAGATGTGAATTAAGAAAGATAAATATTTGTTTTGTCTAGAGAATGTTCTTCATTCAGTATCAGAAAGTACAGAAGAAATAATAGAGAGGAGTGACTATTTTAACTGCTGGGGATTAGTCGCCATTCATCCAGTACAGCCAACTAATCTAGTTATTCTCGTCCTGGTGTACAAACTGTGCGCAGTCAAAGACACATGGCTGCATGTCAGACTTGTTTAAGGAACAAAGTCACTGCAAATATATTCAACTTAATGCACATTTGCAAAACGATTCTGGTGGAAAACAAAAGTCTTCCTGGGATGTTTTGAGCCGGGCACCATGAGCAGGGAGCGTCCTGCAGGGCCGAAGAAGAGTAGATCTCATTATGTAACATCCAGCCACAGACCAGGAGTATTCAAAACGACGACGGGGTCTGACGTCACATGTTGCTACTGTGATCCCCACAATACAAATAAGACTCGGCCTGCCTTTCTATTTTAGGAGTCATGAATGAATATTAGAGGGAACAAAAAGTACAGCAAGTATCTGCTGTACTGTCAACAGCTCGTGACTTAAAGGCTAATAGTCCAGTACTGTCAGCACATTGTAGTCACACTTCTTTAGATGGCGCAAATATCAGATCCAAATGACAGGAAAACCTATTTTTACAATGATGACACTGGCCTCTTATGTGTGTATTATGTCATCAGTACACCTACATTTTCAGTGTGGTTGCTTCAAAACACAAGGTGACTGTTATGGTATAAACTTCTGCTTTTTCACTGAATGATGTCCTGAATAAAGAGACAGACTGGAATAATGTGAATTACACTTACAGCGCACAATGACTTCTGAGGAATTCCAAGTAAATGAGTATTAATACTGATGACACACGACAGACCCTGAATCATAACAGACCAGACTGTCTGACATTTATATTTACCTCAGTCCTGATCGACAGCGAACCTGTTCGCACAAACATCATTCCAGTACCCTTCCTCGGTCTGTCTACACCTGGACATGCCGCGTCTGTCCCGCACACTTCTTTTGATCACACATGCTGTCTCCCTCTCTCACTCCCTCTTCTTCCAGCGACCCTGATTTCCAATTAATCCCATTACTGTCAGAGAGATGCTGAAGCGCAACAGAGCCACCAGCGACTGAGGCAGGGAGTGAAAATGATGAGGAGGGATACTGGAGAGCAGACAGGGGAGAGATGAGAGCGAGCGGAAGAGACAGGACAGCGCAGTGTGGTGACACAGACGCCAGAAGCTGAGCGAGACAGGCAGGGAAGCCGCGAGGCAGGGTCAACCGCATGCAACACACACACATCCAAACACAAAGTGGGGGACAATGGACTCTGCACTGCCGCTGGACTGTCCCCCCCCCCCCCGCCTTTAACTGGCCAGTCTCCCCCCTTCACTAAAAACTACCTTCATGTGTTGGCCTTTCTTTCACTAAACCCTCACATCTCTCTGAGTGTTTCCTCTGTTCCCATTCTGTCAAGTATTCTTTCATCATCCCCATTTTCCGGCTGGTTGGCTGCAGTCTGGTTGCTTACCCCGTTCACTAGTGAGGGGAGTCCATGTTCAGCGGTCCCCCTTGTTCCCCCAGCCAAACCCTCATCCACTGAAGTCATCCACTCGCCCTGTTCACCAGGGCTCAGTCCGTTGTCTTGGCTCACGAGTGCACACACACACACTCACACACTCACACACACACCACACAGGTGTTCCCTTCAAAGGCAGGAGGAGGAGGAAGCGTCGGGATAGTCCAGAGGGTGAATCCCTGTTGGTGGTATAATCCAAAGAGAGGCAGAGAAGCGGTGCAGGATGTATCGTTCACTTTAAAACTACACCGGCTGTCTGGTTTCTCCTCCACCGACAGAGACCGTGACTGTCTCTCTCTCTCTCGCTCTCTGTAACACACACACGCACAGGCACAGGCACACACAAACACACACAAACACAAGCACGGACTCTGGACCTCACACCCTCACACTCACACACTTTCTCTCTCTCTCTGACTGGTTCGCCGGCTGACTCGCATTCACACACTGAGAGCTCAGATCAGGCAACAGTTGTTGAATTCATGGCCCCTCCTTCCCACCCTCCCTCCCCCTCGTGGGTGGTTGCTTAGCAACTGGCTTCTGTGGGCGGGGCTTGCGCGAGCCCTCACATTGCTGCACACTCCGCTCCGCGCTGCCGCCCACTCAGGCTGTATTTGCATATGAAGCCCTGCCTGCTCTCTGTCTGTGCTGTGGAAGAGGCCAGTGCCTGTGTGGGCTGTGAGGGGGGAGGGAGGTGAACGCTGTCACTTAAACTGAAACTGTTTGTCTTCAGTGATGCAGCAGATTCCACAAGATGGGACAAAAAGAAAGAGACGCACTGGTTCGTAACAACGGGAAGGAGAAAAAGGGGGAAGGAAGTCATGGAGAGAAGAAGAGGGGCGATGGCCGAGCAGCTACAGGCAAATTAACCTTACATTTTAGAGCTTTAACAGTTAATCAATTAGACAATCAATAGAGAATTATCTGGCAACTATTTCAGTAATGGATCAATTATTTCAATCTGATTCAAGTCTCTCCAGTTTGTTTTGTTTCCTCAGTCTTTTATGCTGTTAAACTGAATCTCTTTTGGTTCTTGAATGATGGTCAGACAAAACAAGACTCTTTAATATGCCAACTTGGGCTATGTGAGATTCATTTATTTTTAAGTATTTTATGGACTGATTAAGCGAGAAAACAACTGACAGACTAATCAATATCGGAAATAATCTTTGGTTTCATTTGCAGGATCACTGATTCATGAGATCCTTTCAAAAATGCAGAGTGGTCAGTGTTCACATGAAGCTGTGTTTCATGGTTCCTGAAAAGTTGACATTTCATAGATACAATGTGTTGCACAGATGTGATAATTGAGGAATTATGTACCAAAAGTTACACATTTCTAAGAGTTGATTATTGGTTCCGATCAATCAGTGAAACTAAGATGAATAACATATCTATATTCTTAATCTGATGTGCAGAATTGCTGAATGGAAACTACAAATAACCCCTCAAAACGCAAAACTATTTTGGTATTTTCATGCTGCTTCCAGAATTTTACAAAACCAACTTTTTCAATTCTTCTTTCTAAATAATTTCACAGCAGTGTTCCATTAAGCATATAATCTACCCCTCAAAGAGTCCACAGAAGTTTTAAATAAATGTAGGGAAATATTCTGTGAGCGTGCTCTCTGTAATGTTTACCATTATTTCTTTCTTTTTCAGCTCTTATCTCAGCTCCACAGGGCATTTCAGTCATTCTTTCAGCTGCCACTCTGCGCCTTACTCCTCCACTCTGATCTTTTAAATCGCTCCTATTCTAGTTGGAGGCTGACCAGACTCTCTTATCATAGTCAGGGATACAGAAAACAACTTGAAGTCTGCACTGAAGGGCCCGGAGATCTTCTAATTAGAGCTCCAAAAATGTGATTATCATGTTTGTTACTCATGCTGGGTGGCGCCAGTCCCCCCAGTCCTTTGTGGAGCTATTTTGCATTCAAAATTCCACTTATTTTAGAGATACTGTTCGTGAGTGTGGCCCGAGCTGAAATGGGGACCATATGGACATTACAATGATGTGACGGCACACACAGTGCTGTACACTAACTGCAGACTGAGTCAGACAGCACCATACAGTATCTCTGTTAGTGTGCAGTTACACATTTCTCACAAAGACGTCAAGATGACCTGGTTTCAGCTGTGCTGCACACAGACGTACAGGCAGAGGATAAAACACAGATTACCAGGAGCAGTTCTAAATCTCACATGAGCTGCTGGTGCCCTTCATGTTTGGTTTAGACCTCGCTCATGAATTGACATTATGATTCAGACTCTATGTCACTATGGGACAGGATCCGGTAGGTGAGTCTGTACTTTGTTGTTTTTCTTGAGTTGGGGGCAGTGGTAAAAGTAAAAGTACAAATATCACACTGAAAAAAATACTCTGTTACACCTGAAAGTACTGTGTTGAAAATGTTACTGAAGTAAAAAAGTATGTACAAAATGTTATGTAAAAGTAGCATTTCACTGTTTTAGTTGGTTGAGGTGGAGCTAATTCTGAACTATTTTTATTGGACTGCAACTAATAATTATTTTCATTAATGTTATGTTATTAATAATTATTAAAAATAAATTAAAAATAATTTCATGGTATATCAGCAAACTTTCACTTTTGAGAAGCTGGAACAGTGAAATGTATTGACATGAAGAATTACTAAATAAAAAGTATTTGCCAATTAGTTTTCTGTCAGTCAGCTGACAGAAAACTAATCAGCTCCATTTATCAGCTGATCATTTGAGGTTTGCTTTTGGGCAGTTTAATTAAAAACAAAACATCGTATTCCATAAGCTCTTCATATTCTGAATTTGTTAATTAAAAAGGTCAAATAACTGTAATGAAGGATCTCAGATTTCTTGAATAAATGTACTTCGTCACATTCCACCACTGAGTGGAGGTACCAGATGATTAGTCTGAATCTATTGTACTCCTCTTCCTCTTGTTTGCTCTCACTTTGTTCTGAGTGCTTGTTCATACACTCTATGATGAATGGATCACAAAAAAAGATTCGATTTCACTGCAAACAACTTCTCAGATATATTTGCTATATTTCTGCGTTATCTTGCCTGACTGAACAAGCTGCTATCACAGTATGATCCACTTCCTCTTCTTATTGTCATCTGAGAACCTCCCGGACTCTCATATTGCTGTTGTCCTCCTTACATTTGAAGGACCTGTTCCCCAAGCTGTGGAAACATAAATCACACACTCTACTGCCATCATAACAACTCCACTCCAGTCTCCGTGCTACTTGAAATAAAAAGAGCAGGATGATACAGTAGCCTCTGTATGTTCCCCCGGGCCTGTACGCTACGTTGATTCTATAAACTTCTCTCTGCCTTTCCTCCTCGCTGTGTTTCACCAAAGTATTGGATTAATCTGTCAATTTGTTGTCTTTGTAATTCCAATACAATCTCATACTTTCTGGGTGTATGTTGTTATGCCTGCGTGGTGCTGGCTAAGGTCTCACCACTTCATGTCTTGTTCCAGTATGTGGACTCAGCAGCCTCTGGCAAGAGCTGATGGCAGCTGAGCCAAAACTTAATCCTGCTAAAATTACAAGGAAATGTCACAGAACATACTTCCGTCTTGCTGTCTTGCTCTCTCTCTCTCTCTCTCTCTCTCTCTCTCTCTCTCTCTCTCTCTCTCTCTCTCTCTGGGCATATTTTCAGTGTTTCCATGTTAACTTCATGAGTCATACTCTGCATGCCGGCCAATCTCTGTGTCTCATATAATAGGTGTCACAGAGCCACCGCTGCTTGAGTCCTGATGCTTGATGTGAGTACTCTTGTACTGATGGAGTGATGAGCAAAGGAGGGAAAAGTGGTGAAAAGACGAAGAGGAGGAGGAAAGAGATATGATCCAAGCTGAGGAAGCCAAATAAAAGCTAATTGTGTGGAATGGAATGCACCCTTCCTGTAGTCTCCCTTCTTTCTCCCTCCCTCTTGCTCTCTTCCTCTGTCACCTCTCAAAGATGTTGGCTGTGGCTCAACCAATGGCCTGTGGCTATTTGTTTATGTGCAATTTGTTAGAGGGCTGGCCCCTTTCCCCCTTTTCAAAGAAGCCATTTACAATTCTATTCATGTCTACCTGCCACATTCACACTGCGACACATAGTTATGGTCCAAGAGGTTTGGACAGGTTTTCACTCAGTTCTTTCACAAAGTGTTAACACAGTTATGTTAATGTGTTTCAGGGAGGAGAAGACATTATTACATTACTTTTTGTAATGGTGTACAGTATATTGGAGTGAAGGGAGGTGCAGTGTTATAAGACTCAGTGGCAAAGAGGACGTGGTGGGTTCTGCATTGTACTCCTCATGGATGAATGGACTCAGGGCTGAAACACACATATACACCTTCAGACACACATCCTGAACTGCACATATTGTAGTATCAAAAAAAAAAAACCCTAAACAAACGTGCATGTTGCAGAGTTCAGCTGAAACAGCTCTGCGGGGATTCTCATCCAGCTGCTGGGGTTCGCAATGCAGCAAGACGAATGATAGAGAGGATGAGGGTGGGGGTAGAGATGGATAGAGCGAGAGAGGGAGAGGCCCCAAAGAATAAGGAGAGGAAGCACAAGAAGGTTAGACGAAGTAAATGAGGCAGGGATACTACTCAAGGGGCAGCGGGCTGGTAGGCTGCTTATTTGCACTGTGCAGTGCTGTGCTGTGCTGTGCTGTGAATGCCAATAACTCAGCCACACTACTAGCAGATATGGAGAGCTTTGGACTTATGACCACCACGCATGTAGCTACTTAAAGGCTTCCTGTGACAATTAGGGTTGGGTAGCAAACTCTTCTTTTCAGGGCACTGACCAAATTACGTTGGTACTATGGAGTACTACTACTTCAAGTTAAATGATCTTGGTTGTTTGCAGACAGAAGTGACCATATAACACGCATTGCCAAGCCTCTATCCTGATTGGTTCGGCACGAGGTCAGGCCTCTCAAGTTTTCTACTGAGTTCAGAGTGAGATTTTGGTGGCGATGGGGGGGGGATGCAGATGTATGTGTGTGCCATTTTGTTCGCGACCGACACATCACTAATTCCTCTACCTGTTCTGCTGTTAGAAAAAATAGCGAAAACAACTTGGTGGGCATTATGCTGGTAATTTCTCTGCGTGAGAAATACAAGGAGTGGTGTGTGAACGGACTGAAATGCGTATCTCACACCCAATGCGTGACACTTTAGAGCCCTGCAAGGTAGCCACACCCTAAAGCACACCCCGCTTTATCGTCTATTTTATGCCAAATGGGAGCATCATTTACAAAATGCACAGCATGCTGTAGTGAAAAACACTTGAAACTAGTGATTAACCTGAAGAAACACCTGGTCAAACATAAAATATTAAGTGAAAGAAGAAGAGTATCCTGTGTTTGATAGCATGAAAGCCATGTCCCTTGTAGCCACAGCTAACATTAGCATGCCTACAGCCAGCACTGAAGAAGCTGAACTCTCTATGGACGACAAAACTTTAAGTGAGGTATCGACAACTTCATCGACATCTTCAGGTAATTTATTAGCTAGTTGGATAAGTTGTTGAGATAACTGTGCTTTTTTCATTGTGTTGTTGGATGTAGCTTAGCATTAGCAAACACTTAACTACTGGCCACGTCTGAAATTTCTTACCAACATGCTATTTAGTATGCTAATATAGGACAAACTGTTACTCACCATTCAGTTTCATTTCAATCCATTAAGGCAGCAGTCTTTTAGCTGCTTTATCCCACCAGACTTGGGCATTCAGTGCTTCACGCGGCCGCTCATTCTCCAGCCCTCTGAACTCCTTTATTGCTCCTGCCTCCGATAATTTCCATAACCTCAGTCTGAATGATGGCATGGGCAGATCTGACTTCTGGACCATGTCACATTCAACGATTTGATTTTCTTAAATGATGTGTAATTTCTGGCTTAATTAATAAGTACATGTAATTTGAAATGATGCACTCTAGATGCCATTTATCCTCTATCATTACACAGGCTTAGGGTTTGAAGGAGTATATTTACATCTCTGACCGAGCCAAAGATCTGACAACATACAACCACTAAGTGCACAACTTTACGAGATTCACTTTAATAACAATGTCGGCAGTGGAGGCGGCGAGAGGAAAGGGTCGGACAGAGTGTGAGTGAGCAAGCCGGCGAGCGAGCGAGCAGGAGAAAGATTGAAAGGGCTGAAATGTGCAGTATCATTTCTGATGCTATCTTGAGTTTGCCAGTCTTGACAGAAAGAGTGAGACCACAAATAAAAGAGTCTCAGAAAGAAATAAAAAAGAAAATCAGAAAGAAACTATTAAATAACAGTCAGAGGTACAACTTCTTATCATGAAACTGTAATGTCAAACAAAAAGCATGAACAACGACTTTAAATCAACTTCCTCAAACTTCCTCTTCGTACAGAAGCAGTGAGCAACAGAAGCACAGTATCGCATAGAAACATGAAATATTATCTCCTGCCACTGCAGGTCTTGTGAGAACGACAGACACCGCTGTCATACTGAGATACGAACAATAGTTATCACAAGGTTTTCACAGAACTGTAGTTGCTTTGAAATAGAAGTAACAGAGTAACGCTGAGAATATTTTGAGGGAATCCTGCAGGTGAAATCATACAGGATGCACCGTTTCTTCCAGCAGGACACGTCTACAGACTGTCTGTCTGTCACATGAGTGAAACCAGGTTACTGGGTTAGTTTTGCCTGCAGGGAAAACTCACACACTGCTGTGGAGGTATTGATGCGTCTGCGCATGGAGGGTGACAATGTCCTCTGGCACACTTATGAATGACAGACAAGTGTTCGGTCTCCATTAAGATTTAGACTCCACCTCGAGAGAACGGTATGCACGTCAGGATGGCGTGGGAAATCATATACACGCGTATTGTGAGAGTATACTGTATGCAATAGACAGTGTTACGAAGTGCTCCAGTGCAGTGCCTGTAAACAGATACCTTAACGCCTATGGCAAATAGTTTTTGGGCTCAACAGATCAGCGGATCTTGCGCTGTGAAATTCAGATAAAAACCCATGTAGGTCTATCTCCACACAAAATGGTTGTTAGACAAGGCAGAATGGAGATACTGTTGGATGTCTGAATGTGTACAACATTAGCTGTGGTGAGCTGAAGTTTGCTATGCTGCAGCAGTGAAAACCTAGTTATTATCTTACACTGTTTCACTTTCTGATGCCCACTTTGCATCTATATCGAAGCTTTCTCTCTATTTAAGTCTATCCTTGTTGTCATGTGATGCCATGTATATATATATCTCCTCTCCCTTAAAAAATAGTGACGGGGTATATCTCCTCTCTCAGTGTGCTGAGCATGCCTGGCTAACAGGTGACTGACAGCAAATCAAAGCCTGATGATCAATGACCATCCATCTATCAAATCACTGACAGACCAGTGGGACAGCAAGTGACAGAGGGATCAATGAGAGAGATAAAGACAAGTCTGATTAAAAGCTGAGACAGGAAGATGAGAAAGAGACAAACAGACAGAAAAAAGGCACTGGAAATACTGAGAGAAAAAGCACTGAGGAAGAAATCTGATGATTTGGGTTTCAAAGTTTTCACAGAACTCTAACCATTTAATCAAACTCCCTGGTGCATTTGCAGCTCACAGCTGAAGAAGAAGTGCTGCGGAGCTTCAGTAGGATGTTGAGGCTTGAAAGGATGTTTTCACTTCCTCTATTAAAAGGTTACAGTGGGTAGAGAGGGCACTGTGTGTGAGCTGAACCGGAACAATGCAACTAGACAATGGCTGCTAATTAGCCTGACAGACAGGAGAGAAAACACTGAACCATGAAAGGAGTTTTTGACCAAGGTCATGGAATATAGATGCGCTTTGCAAAGAGATGAACAAACACAAGAGATGCACCTAGGTCACACACAGTGGATGAAGTATTTGAATTTAATGAGAGAGTTAAAGACCATTTTCAAAGCCTCAACTGTTCACAAACATGTTTTAGTCTTTTATCCCGAATGGACACATTCATTCATTGGTAATTAAACTTATACTGCTGCTACAGATGAAGAATTTGCACATCTTTGTAGCACTTTACAACTGTTGCAAAGTACCACAGCACACATTGTACTGAACAGAATACTGCACAGCCAGCACTGGAAGTAATATCAAGATCACAACAGGACCAAATGAAAAACTGTCCAACATGTGATGATTTGTCACTTTTTCTAGTATTATTCCAGTTGCACAGCAAGCAGCGCAGACGTGTTGTGGTTTGAAGACACCAGGGTGCCGACACAGGAAGTCCTTTCTTTCACTCACAGTTCTCATTTAGGTGGAAGAAGGATTTGAGCCAGCTGCGAGGTTTACTGGGTGTCACCTTGGTGTGACACAGCGGGGGATTTTTTCTTTTTGCTGAAACACCTGTTGAAACAGTTTACGCAAGCATAAACTTCCTTCATGGCTATATCGTAACGCTGAGTTGGAGGCAACATTTATGTACGAAATTTCCTCGCAAACTTCCTATGCTCATCATTGATACATCATTGCTTTATGTTTAACCACCATTTTCTTAAATATATACATACATTTTTAATGTGACAAATATGCATGATTGTACTTTCTGCTTTCCTCAACTAAGTTTTATCTTTTCTTACATTCTTTAGCCAGTATTCTGACCTCAGTAGACATGAACTGTGGACTCATTTCCATCATGCTGTCAGTAAATGTCTCAGCAAATGCAATGCAGTCCCTAAATGTTTATGGTAATTTCCAGTCAGTTTGGTGATTGCAGTGTCATAACTCCTGCTATAGTGGGAGTGTTGTTTCTGAAAGAGGGAGAGAGAAAAAGGGAGGGAAGGAGGCAGTGATCCAGAACTGAGCTCCTGTGACAGCTTTTCAATTCAGTCCACACATCACAGGACAATCAGCGACCTAATTAAACAAACAGAAAGAGAGTGAGGGACAAAACGAGAGAAACAGAGAGGAAAGATGAGGGGAAGAAAGAGAAAGTGATGCAGGAGAAGAAAAATGGGTGGACTGATGGAAAGATAGTGAGAAAAACGGGATCAAAGGGACAAAAAACTGCAGAGAGAGGGAGGGAAGGAGAGGATCTAAAGAGCTAGTGGAGAAAATCAATGATTAAATCAGGCAAGGCCCAAAACATGAACAGCAGAGTAGAAAGAAAGTGAAGTAAGATAATGGAAGAAGGGATGGTAACAGCAGTGAGGAGTGGTGCAGTGTTTTACACACTGGCCTTGAGCAACATAAGAAATGCTGGCTCAGATTCGGGGGCAGCGGTGCTGCTACAAGCAATTCAGTTTATCCGCTTCGAAAAGAGGAAGACAGGGTCTGGACACTCATTACGGATAACAAGACAGACAGACGGACAGCGGAGATTAGCCAAGACCTCCAGCACAAGTCAGGGGAGATGGAGAAAGATGAAATTATGGAGACAGCAAGTGAAGAGGGGAGCGAGGAAAGTGGGGCAGAAAGTAAGAGAGTTGAATGTTACGGTTAAAAAGATGAAGGGCACACGGACGGCACAAGGGTATACTTTTTCCCACTACCACAAAGACCCAGTACAATTTCTCGCCTGCAGCCATTACAAGGCCGACAGCAGAGCATAAACTGAAAAAAAAAGCGGGTAAAAATCCCCTCAAGTCAAATAGAAGAAAAAAAAAAAACACTGCTGGATGCCACAGGCTAAATGACAGAGAGTGTATCCTGTTGGTCACACCGATTCAGCTTTCTGACACTTTCATGTGAGGCATTATTCTGTGCACATATCACAGTCTGTGCAACTGTTCCTAAATGCAGTGCAATTGTTCATTTCAGCTTAGATTATGTCAAAAGTGTGCGCTTTGAGCGTACGTATGTCATCCGGTGTTTTACACACACATTTGTATGGAACACTTTCCCTTGTTCTGCTGAGTACTGAAACGCTTCCCACACTTAACAGCTGTGCCAGTTCACATGTTGTCTGTCCTGCACTCTCTCTGTCTTGCAGGGGAACGATGAAAGAGGCACCCAGGCAGAAAGAGAAGTTGTTTGGAAAGTAACAGCTAAAAGTGATGGCGAAGCAAAGTGTTAAGAGGGTGTCATCAACAAAGGAAGGGCAAGAACAGATTTACCCACGCACACACTGAGATGGACAGGAAGGACAGACCAGTTAAGCACATACAGGACTAGATAGTCTCTGTTTATCCCAACCAGTCCTCCAGATTAAACAACAAAACTTCAGTTCATCACCTGTAGAAGAACACATGCAAGAGCTTTCTGATGAAGATTACTGCTGGGAAGAAGGAGTAATTGTACTTTTTAAGGTACAAATGACATGTGTACAAAAGCAGACTTGCAGCAGGAAAGGATCTTTTCTTAGGACCTTGATGCCCTGACATAGGATACTATGTTTTTGTTGTATGTTCACTGTCGTGTTGCTGTGAGAACATACTTGCATCACAGAATTTATTAGCTGCCTGCACACAAGCACACAGAAATAAATGCACGTGTGTGTGTGTGTGTGTGTGTGTGTGTGTGTGTGTGTATAAAAGCTCATGCTGCATGCTCTCCACCCTGATGCTCCTGACAGGTGGTGACCTCTGTCCACTAGCAGACGGTCTGGACCCGTGGCAACACACTCACGCAGGGACAGAAAGAGAGACTCCAAGCCTGCTCAAAGTCAGAACAAGGTCATGTCAACTTACAGAATAACTAGCCGAAGAGGAACAGCAGCAAGAGCAACAATCTCTTCAGCTTCCTCTTTGACTCCAGTCTCGCTCACATTCAATGCAGCTCTCTTCCAAATGCTAATTCATCTCGCAGCACAGCCTCCAGCTCCAGCTATTCTCATATCAGCAATATGAACATTGCTATATAAAAGATTTAACGCACCTTTAGTGGAGTTTGCAACTTGTTAAATATTGCAACTCTGTTTTGAATAACAGAAAGGAAACAGCCCTGGGACACACACACAAAAGTCCAACATCAACATGGTGGGACTATGTGAGGTAATCAAACGCCAATGAAAAGCATCATTTATGAGACAGTTGAAAGAGAATTAGTTGCATGTGTTTCTGTGTGAACTGATGCTCCGGAGGGACAGAAAGAGACGTGGAAAGATGGGGTGGTCGACAACACATACACTGTGAGATTATTAATGCAGAACAACAAGGCTGAACAGGAATATGTGAATGTATATATGCAACACATACATGAATAAACATTATAACTGGGGAATTGGACAATATGGCAGAAATGAGTGAGAGCCAGTTGTGTCTAAGATTTATAGCCATTGCTAGTCAGTGAGATCATGGGAGAAAGACAATTCCTATGTGCATGCATGAGAAGAGAGGGAGGGGGGCAGAGGGAGGGAGGGTCTCAGGGTGAGCAAATGATGTTTCTGTTCATTAGCAGTCCTCCCTTATAGCTGGACAGCTACATGATAATCATGTCTGCTTGGTGGCGGTGTGTCCTTGACTGTCATTGGTGGGATTCTGCTGGGCCTTGTCTCTATTCCAGACTTTGTGTGTGCGTGTGTGTCTGTCTGTGTTTGTTTGTATGTGTACAAGAGACTTTCAAAACTTTAATTAACCAACTAAGCCAAACAATGTGGTGCCAAAAACTGTGAGGCGGCGATGCTTGTGCTCTTCCAGATCAACAAAAAGTAATTCCCTTCCTTCCCAATCAGCCTATTGTGTGTGCATCCTCCAGTCCGCTGAGGATTTGATGTATAACTGAGACAATGGTAATTAGAATGTGCATTAAATATTTTTAATGGTATTTCTGGGTAACTGTCAGTGTGACACACCAAGAAAAATGAGGATAGAAAACAGACATAACAATGGTCACTGAATACACTCAGTGGTGCAGCTATGTGCACCTTGTCCCATTTTTACCAGGATTCCTCGCTGCGTTTCTTTATTGAAAGCATCTATTGATCCCTCCCTGCTTGAACAGAGTTGGAATAATTTTTGCAACTCCACAATACTGGTTTGACTGGCTGCTTTTCTCAAGGGTATTTTGCAAACTTCCACAGCACCGTGATCGATGGGTGAAAAATTGAGCACATTTTCCACGTAGCTGCATTATTTTTTCATGTGACCAGATGAGTTTTTCCAAATTCTGGAAATACAGAGACTCTGTCTCACTAGTCAATTGAGTGTAGAGAGACACAGATATAATCTACAACAGATAGCTTTAAATAATGCACAACTCAAAGCCAACACTGAAGAACAGACTGTACTGAATGAGCTCTCAGACATCGAGACCATAAGCTGCCAGCAAGTGAAATCTAAAACTTCAGACCTTTTAAATTTCACAGTTAGAACAAAGCTTAATTTGGGATTTAAATAACTGTGACAGCAACGTAAAATCAACCAAAAATCTGTGCATGTACCATTTCTCCCACTCCAACCTGTCAGAAGAACCCCAAACAATAAAAATCTTGATGAATAACATAAATGCAATGTTTAACTGCATTTAAGATCTTCAGTCAACATAATTTCATGTTTCTTCGACCATGTTTATCTTTTTGAGCAAGGCAGCCACAGTGCAGACCACACACGCTTGTTTCTGGCTTGTCTTGTGCGTATCATCCATTCCTGTTTCCATCTGAACAAAAACAGCCCAGTGACTGATTTAGAAGTGAGGCCCGACGAGTTTCACCTTCACTAAAAGGCCAACCACACAACCTCACAACCACAGGCCAAAGGGCTCCCTCATTAATGAAAGAGATAAAAGGGGCTGCTTAGTTTATCTGACTCGGATGCTTTTCTGTTCTTTCTCTTTGCCCACCTCTTATCTTTTCTTTTGTCTCTGTTTCTTTTCGTTTCCCTTTCATCTCTCATCAGACTCCCGGCCTTTGCATTCTACTCAGTGCTCTTATCTCTTTCCAAACTCTCGTTCCCTCACATCCATCAGTTCACACTCAACCGACTGAATCCCATCTATCTTTCCCTTTTATCTTCTCTCTGTCCCCTCATCCCCTTTCCTCTCCTCTGGCTTCCTTGTCATTTTTTCATTGCGTCTCTCTTTTTCCTCTCCTGTCATCACGACCCTTTCATTTTCTCCTCCCTTGCTCAGACAGAGGTTGAGAAAGCTCACATAGTCAGTATTCACATGCTTTCCCCATCCTCCCTCAGATCTGCTCAAAGTCAATACGCTATCAATATAACAAACAAACGCAATGAATACCAATTGATTTTTGCTTTAGGCTATGTGTGCTACAGTTTGTTAATCCATACGCTGTGCTCCTCCTCCAGACCATGGTAGAAATATTACAGTATCTTAATCACTTTACTGTAATATACAGCCTACTGAATTGTATACAGATTTCACCCTGTTATTAATGTCATACTGCTCTCTGTGTGTCTTGTTCTATGTCACTACAGTTACACTACAGTCCTACATTGTGCTGTACTGAATAGTCATGACTATTTGTTTGAAAAAACAAGAAACAATGCATTACTGTATTCTGACCTGAGTTCAGTCCTGAGGTTCATGCATGTGTCTAGTTAAGGATTTGTATAATTGACAAAATTTACAGGTCACACTAAGAACATGTGGCTGACTAGTTCGCATAAAAACATTAAAGGTCCCCACAAAGGGCTGATTACAGGCAAAATATTGAAAGATCAAATACCAGGTAAAATGGTATTCTCACTAATGTACAGATGTGGTTTAACTGTATCAGTAAGGTCATCGGCAAACTAAGTGAAACCACCCATCGGTAACATATAGCCTGAATATCATCCAACTAATGCATAAATATCTATCATCATTTATCACACACGTGGATAGTTAAACACCAAATCACTGCTCTGGCAGGCAAGTCAAGCCAAAGGAGCAAACAAAAACTTAAATTACCGTGTGGATTACAAGCACTACTTGCCATGGTAACAGGTAACAATTATAATTGCTGAGGAGGAGAGACTGAATCTTCACATCTGCAAACTACACAATGTAAATTAACCTCTGCTCTGTCTCTGTGATGTTCAACAGAAATATTCTGAAGCTGCACTTGTACGTTGCATATTTTGAAAGTGATGTGTAATGTTTTGGTTTGGGAAAGCCAACAAAGGATGTGGACTACGACATACAATGACAGCTGTCTCGAATCAAATTTCAAAATGACATTAACAACAGCAGCTGAGAAAGGTCTGGGTCATTAGCAGACATCCCAGAGAGGACGCACACTGCCAGCACTGTCCTCTGATCACAAAAAAACAGTAAATCTGAAAGACAGCTTGTCATAATGTGCCATCACATCACATCATACCAGATGGCTCACAGCGTGGCATCACGTATCTTGATGTCTCCATGGCTGTCAGCTGGGCTATCAGTCACATCTGTGGTTTTTAAAGTGGCCAGAAAGTTCACTATGTTGGTTCTGTATGGCCTTCATACATGTAAGGACTGGACAATACAAACTGCATGTCTTCAAATGATGGAATATATATTACTAATTGCTTGGACAAAGTGGGCTCATCTGACGGTTTTACCACACAAAGTCAAAAAATATGAATCAAAGTAAACCAACAAGTCCTCCAAACTCTGTCATTACAAGATAAAACACAGTGCAGCATTTTCAGATCTGAGGCCCCAATCAACAGAGCAACATCATTCATCAGTGCCTTCTGAAACGCATGTTATTTAACTTATCATGATTTTTTTTTTTTGATATAACACTGCTATGGTTACGTCAGGTTTAGGCACCAAAACCTCCTGTTCGAGGTAAGGGAGCGAATGTGGTTGTGATTAAAAGAAACTAACTTTGACTGTTGGTAGGAAACAGGATGGAAAAAGTGGGCTTTCATGTCAAATTCAAACACTTTCTAAGTCTAACCGCCAACCAAGACCTGCTCTCTCAGAGGGTTTGAGGTACCATAAAACATCGTAGTACGCCTTTGCTTCTGCATGGCCACAAAAGCTGCTTGTCAGGGAGCAGAAAACACAAACAGTTCTGATGTGGCATGGAGTGATACTGCAGTGGATCAACACTTAGCCCTACAGGGATGCAGCTGTTAGCTATTCCATGTGGTGTTTGGCATATATTAATTCTGCATGAAATGACACTGTGAAATGAACATCACTACATTGCTGAGTGAGAAGGACCTGATGCAGACCGCATGAACAAAAACACGAGTACACTGTCAGGAAACTGATGTTGACCTTTTGACAATCTTCCGCTAATTAGAGAGCCGCTTCGCTAACAGACAGCCAACACACAGCTCTGGGGAAGGCTTGTTGATAGCTATCATGAGGAAGTGTTCATGTTGCAGACAGTGAGAGAGAGTCTGCAGTGCATGCTCGCAAACAATGGTAAACAAATCTGCCCTTTCTACTCCCTCTCTGTTTCTTGCTGGTTCCCTTTTTTCATCCCCTTTTTGTTTTTTTGTTGCTTCATGTTTCGCCGCTATGACTCTCTCCTGACACACATCTCGATTCTTGCTTCTCTGCCTCCCCATCTCAGTTCTTTAATCAGACCATGAAATGACTGCAGAGGCTGGCAGAGCAATCCCCTCCTCACTGTTCATCTAAAGTGCGAATGCGGAAGGAGGGGGGAGAGGAGAAAACAGAGAGAAATCAAAGCGTTGATAGAAAGGAAATGAGTGGATGGCAGGAGAGAGAAATGAAATAATGAATGCAAGAGAATTCATGATAAGATGAGAGAAGAAGAAAGTACACGCAAGTCAGAGAGGGGTGCAGCAGTGTTGGGGGGTGATGGATAAACAAAAGCAAGAGATGCACTCGAAACAACAGCATATATGAAACAGAGGATGGGGACAAAAATAGAACAAAGCATGGAAAACGGAGGCGAGGGCAACAAGATGAAGTGACATCAGTTTTTTGTGCTAACATCTGACCTGCAAACCCCACTTCTGCAGCCGTAACCCACATACACAACACAACAGAATAGTCACCCAGGGAGGATGTGTGTTCACTGAGCGCACAGAGATCAAACAAAACAAGCAGCAGATGAAGAAAACACACAGGGAAAGAAGAGACAAGCACTGACAGGAAAGCAGATTAGAGGCAGAGAGCTCAGATGAGTCCTCTGACCTGCTGGAAACCCGGAGGAGAGCAAATTAACATCGCTCCATGTGACGACAAATGAGGTGTAAATTATTGATTATTTTTCTGCAGCAGCAGTAAATCTGGGCCACCATGTAGTTTTCATATATATTCAGGATCAGGTTCTATGAGGTTCGCAGCCGGTTAAGGACTGGTATGTCTTTTTAAAATGCTTATCAGTGCACGAATGATGTACAGGCTGATAATAACACTGAAGCAACTGAATGTGAAGGGAAATTCAACTAAAATGTTAAAATATTGTTCCAAAGTGTTGCACTCTGTCATGCACTGATAAGCATTTTAAGATTTCATGCCTGCCTAGTAATAATTCTCTAAATCAGCTGCAGTGAAAGCATTGGTGCTGTGTTTAAGAACGCCACTGCCGTCACCTCCATCGAGTGAAATGTCACCGGCTATGACTTTCAGCGGTGTAACTGGGAAACTGGGCATGCTTGTCATCATAAAAACAGCTTGTTAGATTGTGATGTTTAATACAACTTCAGTTGTATCTGCTGCCTTCCCTTCCACAAGCCTGCGTGTCTGTGGCCCAGTAGCCTGCAGTGTTGATAGGCTGTTACTCATGATGTGTAACCAACAGAATGTACTGTGGGTGGACATTTAGCAAGACTACAGAGTGGTGACTACAGACAGAGGGAGGCAGGTACATCACATCCAGGGCTATAAGCAGGTCACAATTAGCAGGTGCAGAATAATTATCTATAAGCTTTATCACTCCAGATCAAATGTTTAATTGCTTTTGAGAGGTGACAGCTCTCTGGAAAGTGTTTGTTTCCAGATGATTAGTAGAAACAACATTATATTAAACAGACTAAAGCTGCACTTAATGATTTTAAATTAACAACAGGTCAAGCGTGTAGCGTGACTGGGTGGACACGTAGTGACAAACCCAGATGATTATCACCCAATTGTACAGCTGCCCCAGCTCCAGGGAGCATTTTAGGATCTTTCAGCCCATTGTTTTGATTCCCTCTCACCGCTTCCATCGACCTCATTTCAAGCTGCAGGTGGCAGCTGTTTTCAGCAAAAAAACTCAGATAAACCTCCAGCACACTACCAGTCCATCACCCAACAGCAGACAAAGTTGCACTGTGTCTACACAGGCTGCGCGTTTCACTCCCGGCCACCTCACAGGTGACCTGCATTCAATACTGTGCCCGAACACATCCTGCGTACACACAGATGGAGGGCTGAAGCTGCTGCTGTCAGGATCTTGTGCCTTGGTGCTTCCCTTTCCCCTCCGTCTCTTGTCTGTCTCTCTTTGGTCTGTCTTGTGTGTGTGTTTTACTGCAGGGCGTGGCTGACGGGCCTGACCTGGCCTCCTCCTCTCCTGAGCACACCGGTGACCAATTATTCAATCAAGACCCAGACTCTGCTAACATACTGCTCATGCATATGCCTCCTGTACAGACACGGCAATAGCGACTAGCTAGTGAACATAGTGGATATTTCTCTCAGGAGTTGTTGGGGACCAAAGCTAAACAGAGAGAGAACATCCAACTTAGATTTATCTGGAGGCTACTGACACGTCTAGAAATGAACGCTAATGTTGCTTCAATCTGCTTGATGTGAGCGGCTTTCTATCATGTTTATCATTACATCTTTATAAGCTGGTACTGTAATATGTCAGTGATGTGTTTACAGCTTGTTGCAATGTCCCCTTGTGGCACAACTGTGATCACTGTGTGTCTTGAAATGTTCACAAGGAGGAGCATTTGTTTGTGCACATTGCAGGAAGAACAATATATCCACAGCCAGCTGCTGTAATTATCATCAGGAATGTTTGACCGCTTTAAGCTCAAGTCACAGAGATATTAACTTTCTGTGTTCTGCTGCAGTCCACAAAATGTACCGTTTGTCCTGTCTTCCATTGATCATGCTATCCATGAGCCCAAGACACCCCCCCCCCACGCACATATACATACAAACACAGCTGCTCAGTGCACAAATTTAATCTGTCTTTGCTCTGTGCCAAAATTAATTTCAGCACCTGCATTGGCCATGCTGAGTCTTCCCCTTGCACTTACTAATATTTACGTGTGTGTGTGTGTGTGTGTGTGTGTGTGTGAACCCAAGCAGCAGGGAGCGAGCGCACAAATCCTCTCCTCCAACATCTCTTGCAATAATGAGGCACTTTTCCTGTTTTCCTCACCTTTTCTCTCTTCTTTCACTCCCTGTCTGACAGGCACGCACGCATGCACACACACACACACACACACACACACACACACACACACACACACACACACACACACACACACACACTCTGCAGAGCTACCCTGAGGAGCTTTGGGATTCTGCCCCATGTCACCCGCTTCCTGTGCTATGGCAACACAACTTTACTCGGACACATTTTTCCCATTTGGACACCCTTGCACTCACATAAGTGAGCTTTTATGGATCAAAAATATAATCAGAAAAACAATGCAACATGTCTTCATCCAACAAAAGACAGAGAAGCCTCTCTAATGGGAAAATGAGATTAAGAGACATTTAAAAGAGATGTTAGATAACAGATGTGATGGTTGCCGTCAGTGAGAGGGTTAAATAGCTGTTATTAGTTTCTTGTTATCTCCATCCACAAGAGGGAAACTCCTTCCTAGAGGAAAATGGTAGAAGCTCTGCAAGGATCAAGAACAAGATGGAAGAGAGGACGTACCTGCAGATTACACTCTGTAACCAACACTGCAGCACTGACTGGCTGCAGCTTCCACTGAGTCTAAATGTGGTGGTTGCTTTCTCATGCAGCGGTTTAGAGCTGAGGAGTATTTCACCCAAAGGGGGAACACTGTTGTGTAGAACACAGTATTTCAATTGTAATAGAAGAGCTCTTCACCACATTTACTACAGCCTCCGTAAACGACAACGTGCTGATCAGGAGGATAAACTTAATCTTAGAACAGATCAGTTTCAGTATGTATACAGCCCGGCTAGGCTGTTCTCATATCAACAACAGAGCTACCATCACTTGGAACGGCACAGCACTTAAACAAGGTGAAGCGCACCCAAAGTGTCTCTGTGCTGCATAAAAAAGATTAGTGCAGCTATCTAATGTTGTAACTTTAGCCTTCTGAATAGATCTCATTCATTATGCTCACTGCAAGCAACAGCATCATCCTCGTCATCTTCATTAGCATCTGTTCCTGGGAGTTAGGAGTGGGTGATGTAGATAAAACCCTCCATCACAGTACACAGTGTATACACTGTTAACAATATATGTGTACAATTATATTGCAATATCAAATATGTATTGTTTTCTGAGGGCCTAATAAACCCAGAGATATCACAGGGATAGCTGCCGTGGTATAAACAGTATGACAAAATCTCTGATGGGGAAAAAGTCCAATAAAAGACAGGGTTTTCAGTATTTTCTCATCTAAATTATCATCTTTTTATCAGCTGAAGCCAGTTGTGGCAAACATACATTGCATCATTTATCCTCAGTCTGTTTCTACACTGCAGAAGTGCATGAACATGTAAATTTCTATTCTGGATTTGTTGCGTCTTCCCTGTCAGTCATCACAAAGACATTTCCAAGGTTAAAACACACACACAACAGACAACTGAACCCAAACCTGCAACTGCACATGACACCTACCCGTCAGTGCGTGGAGAAAATGATTAAAATAAGCTAACTTGGAAAACAGCACTCACCTCTTCCTGGAGTATGAGATGATATGACTGCTACCAGAAAATCATTTATAAGGCACGTTTCACAGGGAAGTAAGCAAATGAGACAGCATTTCCAAAAAAGAGAAGTGTTTTGTATTGCCCGTCAAGGACGCAGTCGGTCGTGAGCGTATTGCATTTCACCCTTTGTGAATATTTTAAAAGCACTTCTCCACTGGTATAATGAAACGTTATACTGAGCCAATGGCAGTGAAAAGACTTAACTTCCCTAAACCTGTGGAGTCGGTTTAAAAGAAAAACAATCTAGAGCCAGAGTATTGATGCAAAATGTTACACTGAACAGCAGAAGTTATTTCTCAACAATGGAATCGAATCGACGTTTATTTGACTTTGTTGCTGCAAAGGACCGTGTTACTAATGCTGCAGGCAGTGACGCTGTACAAAGTTTCAAATTTCCCCAGGACTTCATGAAATGGGTCACATATAAGACCCGGGGATCTTCCCTCTCAGACTACGATGTAAGCTACAGACGTCAGCTGGATTCAAACAAGACACGCAACATAAAACTGTGAGACAGTGAGACCAAATTACTACATCTATAAAAACTTTCCATCTGAAACACCTCAAAGAAAAATAGTAAAATCAATCAGCGTACTTTGAAGCTATCACAGTAGATAATAAAATTAGGAAAACTTTTAACCATTTGAATGAATAAATTTAGAAGCACAACAGTTTAAAGAAATACACCTCGTCCAATAACTCCTCAGGGATGTTTTATACTGATACTATACAAGCTAGTGTGTCTGTGATCTTATGTATTATCGTATGCTGTATGTCCTCTACGTTTCTGCTGCATATGTACATTATGTGCAGCTGAACACTACCACCAACTGGACAGAATGGTGAATTACAGGCGTAAGCTACTTTGTTGCTGCAGTCATTATGACCCTCAACATGGCCGTTACGTTTGTTCAGCTGATGAAACTGTCCACAGGATATAGTGTTACTCATCTTATTGAAGATGAACATCTAGTACATTTTCTTCTACTGATTACTGAAAAGTGCTGTACCTGTAAAAATAAACAGGGTTTGAAGTGGGCTTGTGTGAGGTTGGTCAGTGTGTTACCTGGAGGAGATGGTGGTGAGCATTGTCCCCATTTCAGAGAGGCGGACATGTGTACCAGCACTGAAGCGAGGCTAATGTACTGCTGTGGACATCGTAAGCAGTGAAATGTATTTTACTGACGAAAAAAAGGCTCACCTAACCTATCAGTTGAAGTGTTTTTGCTATATTTTGAATATTTTTACCACTTTACCTTGCTGTCAGATAGGCCTTTTCTTTGGCACTATATTTTCTCAAATGTAAAAAAAACTCCACACACTGGTCCACACCACCATTGAATAATTCAGTTCAAATCAAATTTTATTTGTACAACACTACATCGCATACAAAAACAGTTCAAAGGGCATTACATTACAAAATGCAAAATAAAGAGCAACAAAGTGCTGATAAACAAGAACATCCATGCATACATACTCATGAATACACACAAAGATACACTCATACATATGGCACAAATATGACACGTTCATTTAAGAAAATGCTCGACTGAAAAGGTATTAAGTTTGTTTTTTAGAGAGCACAGTGTTGGTGCAAGTCTAAGTTAAGCAGGCAGACTGTTTCATTGACTAGGTGCATAAATGCTGCATACCAGCTCACCAGACTTTGAAAATGACCTGGGTACATGGAGGCGATGTGATGAAGAGATCTGCTCAGGTTGCAAACTGACAGTTTGTCTAAAAGGTGCTGCGGAGCCAAACCAGCAAGTGCTCTGTAACCACAGAGGAGGACTGACAACAGATTCTGAAAACAACTGGTCACCAATGAACATGTCAGAGGACTGGAGTTATGAGGTCTGATGTTCTTGTCCTGAGTTCTGTAATCAGTGGAGTCCAGCCTGGTCATGATATATACATGAGTTTCTCTGATTTGGACTGAGAAAGAAACACTCTGCCGTCATCCAGTGGTTAACTTCTTACAAGCAGCTGAGGAGGGAGTCTAATAAGCCAGGTAGATCACTGCTGTCCTCAACCATCAGGTAATAATACAAATAAATGAAACGACTTACCAAACAACCAGGAAAGAAATGCAGTTTCCACAGAACTTTCTCTCTCTTTCCTTCAGCCTCCATCACTTCTTCTTCTCTATACTCACATTTCATTAAGGTTTCCTCTCGTCTCCACAGTGAACAGCATTTAGTTTTTGTTGCTGTCGTAATTCCTCCTTTTTATCATTTGTATTTGTTGTCTCTTCCACAGTCTCGTGAAAGTCTGAACCTGTGGTGTAATACAGTGTGAGGCATGGCTGCCCGTAGGAATATGAAAGCTGTACGCTGAGAAAATGTAGTGTCAAAGGAAAGGCTGTCTGACAGCAAGGTGAAGCACTGAAAATATTCAAAATATGGCATAGACTTATACTGATATTACATTTTTTAGGTGGGCCTTCTTGGAGGTGGATAACATACTGAAGGTTTTGCTGCAAACCCTGTCCACAGCAGCACTGCTTAGCCCCCTTGCTGCTACTTGTCTCTGCTTCTCCAAACTGAAGGCATGGCAACAGCACACTACTGTAGGTAGTACACCGATTACGCACACAACCACACACAACTCCACTCAAAAAAAAAAAAAAAGGACTATCCCTTTAATTTAGGGTAGGGGGAGATCATACGAGTGGTAAAGACTGAGTTTAAAAAACAAACAATGGTTGGGGGGATACATTTCTGTGGAAACTTAACAAAGGATGCACACACACACACACACACACACACACACACACAAACACACACACACACACACACACACACACACACACACTCTTTAAAAACTTACCCGATAGAAACTCTTAGCTGTCTCATGCGGCCCTGTGATGAACTGTGCCCCACTTTTCTTGTTAAGGATCCCGACATAACCTGCAAAGGAAAAAACATGCATGAGTCATCTCAGTCTGAGATTCTGCAGAGCGTTCACTTCCTATCCGAGATGCTAGAACTGCATGTGCTGCTGCATAAACAATATATGTGTATGTACAAACAGCCGGGCCTGGTGTTCTGGTTCACTGACATGCTTGTTTTTCTGGTGTAAAGTGACTTAAGATGTTTTCAATGAATGTTATTCACCTGAATACCAATATTTTTGTTTACCTTCAAAAGTATCCCATGTTCAAAGATTTGCCCTAAAGTATAAATTAACATTCATTTTCAACGTGACTATGTTCTGCAAGTCTTTCAAAAACCTCAACAACCAGACTCTCCTGTGTGGTTCAGAGTAGTAGAAGCCTCTCTGATGCAGCCAGTCCGCTTCAAAAACAGTGGGTCAATATCAGGACAAAAACCGCAAAGACTCCCTGTGATGAAACTTGAGAGCAGATAAGTGGAATAATTTCTGAAACCACTCTATTATTAAGGAACTCAAATCCATTGAGAGAAACACAGGAAAAGAGTTGTGAAGTTGCACTGAGGGAAGGGTTTGCAGAGTTGACTTGAGGTAAAAGAAGCCAGACTTCCTCTAGCAAAATGCACAAAAAGCTGATGAGGGGAATGAAAACCTTCTCTTGCAGCTGCAATATCTGACTTTTTTGGCCACTTGAGGTCTGAGGGACCAAGCTGTGAACACAACACTGACATATGATCAGGTTTTAAAAGCAAAGTGTGTAAGACTGAAGAGAGAAACTGAATTTTATGGTTCATAATTATCTTTTCATTAGTTTCTAATCATGTGAAAATAAGAATTGTTGCGTTTTCTTTAGCCAAGAATGAGCTCTTATCTACATAGAATGCAGGTCCTCTGCCGCCGAGTCCACATGTTGCACCGCCATGTTTCTACAGCATCCCAGAGTGGACAAACCAAACACTAACTCCACAGAGCGGCATTTGCGTTTTTCATGTTTTTAGTGGCCACCATAGGGGAGAGTGAGATAAGGGGTATTAAGTTGGTTGCACCACTAGGTGCCACTAAATCCTACCCACTGGACATCTGAGCTGATATGATTAATTTGTTAGCAATAGCTGCTCATTTACACGTCCAGCAGTGATGGAGCAGCATTTCCACTCATTTGGATTTTTTTCAGTTGTGTTTCCGACCTGCAGGCAAATGTAAGTCCAATATTTTCTGAAAACAGCTGCAGCCAAAAATGATGCAATGAGCGAGGATGAAAGGCTGAGAGTGAACCGAAACAATAGAGTTGTGGAGCAACGGAACAGCTAAACAAAGAGCTGAAACTCGTTATATTGATCAGAATCTGCAGCCAATGGGAGCTGCAGACTCAGGTGATAATTCTCTGTAGGTTCATCCTTCACCCACACATTTGGAAATAGATCATTAACTGACACACGTGTTAAAAGAGCATATTATGCCACTCAGCAATGCAGAACTAGAAACCCAATTTATTCCAGTCTCAGTCAGTGGTAGTACCCAGGCTCTGTCCCCTCCTGTGTCCTGGCTGGCCACTGGGTCCACTGTAGTGGATCAACTGACCTGGTTTAACAGAGACTCTCAGTCTGTGCAGAAACAAAGAAAGCAGGACTGCCAAAGAGGAAATATGATGAGCTGACATAAATGTTCCTTTGTTCCACTTAGTTAAGCAGGCAGCATTAGGACTTCACTGGTGACACATGTGCAGAAAATACACAGTATGTGTTCATAATACTCCAAACTAACAAGTTGAATGTATTTTAGAAAGTTACCTGATGTCTCCTGATTGTGAAAATGCAAAATACGAGCCTACGCCAACAAGTTTGCTGTCAGTTACCCAGCTGTACGGCCATGACGGACTCACCACCATAAAAAAGTAAAAGGTTATCATTTCATTTAGAAACAAACAAACACTTTTTCACTTTGTGGTATCTAGCCATGCAGTCAGTTTTGGCTTCATGTGCTCAGATTTTTAGATATTAGCCAACAAGCACCCCATTACAATAGGGGTGAATTAGAGTTGAATTGTATTGTCACTCTATTTCATGGTATAATTTGGTATAAAATGTGGAGACTTGGCTCAGATTGGTTGGTTAATAACATCCCCACATGCATGAAGAAACCAATTGCTTGTGCACTGAAGCAGCTTGGCAGTGAAGAAAATCACATGCAGAGAGACTCTGCAGCAAACGCTGGATAAAAGCACCTGAACATGAGAATGTATTTCAACAAAAATAAAGAATGAAGCCACTGCTGATGATCTTCTGCCCAGTAGTGTCACAAAAAGCACATCTTGAATATTGTAGTACTTTAAGTTAATAGAAGTGGAAATGTAACACATGCTAAATTATTCCCAAAGCTGCAGTAAAAGTGAGCAAGACCCCGCGAGTTACAGACTCAAAGTGTGCTCTCTGAAGCAACACAACTATCAATTCTCTACACTGCCACTAGATTCCTCTTTCATGATTTCTTTCTGATATAGCCTGCAGGTAATGGTGACATGCACACATGTCCAAACAAAACACTACCACAAACAGTCGATCACACAAACATAAACACACACAGAAAATGTGTTCCCCCAGGAGCAACATCTGAGCTCGTCCTAACCTTTCATGGTGAGGACACCACGGCAGAAGTCTTTGAAGTCGATCCTCCCACGGGCGTCGGTGTCCAGACATTTGGCCAACTTCTTCACCTGTGGAGAAGTACGGAGAAAACATGAAGGTGAACACCAAACACATTTCTGTTAACGCACAGAAAATTATTTATAGATGAGGTTACTTTGCTCCTTGTATCACTTAAAAACATTTCTGTCTGCCTGAGGTCCTGCACAGCCTTCATTTGTGATCCATGACGTTAAAACAGCACAAGCTCAAAAATGATGAGTAACTTGCTGCACAATTGATACAATAAGAAGGTTTGATTTCATACCATTAATGATTCACTGGTTTAAGAGAACAGAGCATTCATTGGTGTTGTTAGTAGGGCTGGGTGATATGGCTGAAAACTCTATCACGATATAAGTGTTTTATATAGGTCGATATCGATAATTATTGATATTTTTTATGACCTATTTAAAATAATGACCAGGAGAAAAATACATTTAATTTAAACATTTTTATTTTAAATTGAACCTTCCTCTGATTATAATCCCCTCAGCTATCAAGGCAGAAAGGAAAGGAAATGTCAACACAACCATGGAAAACACTCAAATAATAAATGTAAATAAAAGTGTAAACAGACAGTGTAAACAATGTAAACAGAGAGAAACCTGAGAACTTTTTCCTGCAGGTTTAGTGCAGGAAGTTTATAAGCTGATTCACCCTCTGGTGAATAAAATGTTTTCAGATACAGTATGTGCAGTGTTTTGGAAACAGCAGAAACTGAGGTAGACTTGACATCTGTAACAAACAAACAAACAAACAAACAAACAAACATGATAGACAGCACAGTAACACTGACTGAACTATAAAACCAGCCTAGACATATGAAAAACTTTAGTCACTCTTCTTACTCTAAACATACATGAACTATTCAATTATATTTTTATTGCAAGTGTGTTTAAAAAAAAAAAAGTACGTGTAAGAGATGTTTGTAACCTGGCTTCTCCTCAGTGCTCAGTGGAAGCATGTCTTTAGCTATATGATATGCCGCTGCCTCCGTTACGTCTTCGTGCCTTTTAGATGATTTGTCATCAGGCACTGAAGCAGATACCTCTGCATGGTGGTCTGCTGCTTGTGCGGTGGTGCTGCGGTTGGCGGACGTTGGCGAATACGGCTGCGCTCCAAAGAGTGAGCGCGGCTAAGGTGGTTAAATAAGTTTGTGGTGTTACCGGTCTTGGTGGGGACGACAGTCTTGCATAAGTTACAGACCACATTGGTCTGACTACGGTCCGACCAAAAAAATGCCAATCCAAAATGGCAAAAAAATGCCATTCTGGCGAGCTGACTTTCCCTGTTTTATTGACAATTTCTTTGCTCGCTGCAGCGCTCACTTTCTATTTCTCATCTCACTCCTCGCGGAGCATCAAATACGAGACAACGAGATGGCGCGACCGAACTTGATAATGTTACATGATTGGTGCGTTAGCGTGTCTCTCTCACTGATCAGCGGTTACTCCCTACGTTGCTCGGTTACCTGAGAGCGAGTGCCTTTGTTCATGCAACCAACCTCGCTTCGCAACTTCAGGTTTCTTCCGACGAAGAAAAAAAATTATCGAATGTTTTATCGAACGCATTTTTTATTGATATTGATGACGTGTCTATCACGAGACATATCGCTATCATTTTATCGCCCAGCCCTAGTTGTTAGTTATATTTTTGCTTTGCAACCACAACCAAAACATTGTATTTATCAGTGCAAAAAAAGCCAGGTACAGGATCTAATTGGTGTCAGTAGGCTACGGAAAAAAATCCTATGAAATCCAGCACTATACAAAAATGATATTTTTGCATGTGTGAACTTGTGTGAGTGTGTGTGTCGGTGTGTGTTATGTCTGTGCCTCCCACTGCCACGTTACAGCAGTAGGTTTCCCAGATAGAGAGGTGGCTGATGAGTAAAAAGCAGTACATGACTCATTGCACAAAGGCTCTTTACAGAGTCGCACAGTGCTGCGAAGGGTTAGTCTGACAGTCAGAATAATCTGCTTCGCTGCATCTATTCTCTCTTTTCATTATTAATGCAACCAACATTGTATGGTTTCTAAAATGCAGAGCTTCACTGTGCATACCATGGTGTACATTAACAGCAGCTTATCTCTCTCCAACAGACCGCCTGAAACTTCTTTCAAAGACATCATCATCTGAGCTGTGCCATGCAAAAATGGCACAAAATATTAAAACCCTGTAGGCCTATAACCCCAATAAGAAATGACTAAATGACAACAGTTTGCTGCTTTTACCATCTGGAAAGCCAGTCAATGTTTATGGCTCCGCTGGACTCTGCAATGTTTATTACATGGCACCAAGTGTTTGTTTGACCTCACAACATACAACAATGTTAGATATTTTTAGAGCCTCAGGATCCCGAGGGTTACGACTGTCTAAATGATGACAGTGAACGAGTCATTAAAATCAAGATGGTTTATCACATTGGGATTTTGTGGCCAGCAAATTCATCAGAATCTGTCCGTTGGTTAGGAGATAGTGAATGTGCATTTTGGCCTGAAGGAGGTGCACAGATCTGCAAAATGTAAAAGTAAAACTAGAAATTGATAATGTCACTATATGGAAGTGCAAGAGGTCGACAAAATCATGAGGAAACATTACTGTGGGAACCGTGACGATACACAATAACTTGAACGGACATTTGACCGGTAGGTGTATTCTTCACAGAGCTGCTGGCAGTCAGACAGACGGATTAAACAGCCACACCATCCTCAAGCCCTGAAACAACTTTTAGCTTGAACCCCGGCTGATGGCAGTGGGGTGGTTTACTAAACAAAATCCAACATATCTCACATGCAACATCACACATTTGTATAATGAAAGTGGCCAAAGCATGCTCACCCTGACTCATGGTCCTCCCACATTCACATCACTGAAGAGGGCTGCTGCCTTTAAGCACTCTACACCATGGCTGAATAATGCATTATTCTCTTTGCATGCTACCCAGAGCACAGCCATCTCAATTTTAACAGCACTAATTTTAGCAAAGTTCTGTGACTGAAATGGAAACAACTTCAGGGTTTTCCCTGGTTAAAAAAGGTTGGACAATGCTTCAACTCTGAAAGGCAGAGACAGTGCTTCAATAACAGTCCGCAGTCAGCATAATACAGCTGAGAAATAGTGCATTGTATATTTTTACAACAAAGGGCACACACACACTCTCATGGCTCATCTCACACCATTGTACCCATCATCTAGGCAACTGGGTCACAAGTATAATGCAGCTGATTAAAGCATTTTGAGGTGTTTTAAATTGAGGTCACTTGAGGACTTAGATCAGTTTATTTGGATCAAACCCAATTCCTAATTTTAGATTTGTATAAATCAGCTGGTCCTGTTCAAAAGTGTTGACAGCCTTGACTATTGTTTCTGACTCGTCCTCGATTTTGAAGGACAAAGTGAAGGGGACAGAAAAGAGGCCAGAGGAAAAACTGTCGGATTATGTGAGTGTGTGTACATTCGCATGGGACTATACAACTGGGAGGGTGTTACCCATTGTGTACAATAGTAGGTCAGGTTGTCACGAAGCAGCCAATGGGATTTGCTCATGTAGGACAATGACATGGGAGGTCAACACATACAGTAGAACTAGGAAACTGCTTAATACGCTACATCAAACGGAGGAGATGTAATGTGGATGTGTTTTTTGGATGTGTTTTTTTTATCTGTATACAATCTTATTTTGTTTTTTTGGGGGGGGGTATGTAAATTCGGAATTAGCTTCAATACAAGAGTCTCAACATCACAACTGGATCACAATAATGGGTTCATGCTATTTAAATAACGATTAAATAGAAATTAAATGGTAATGCAGTGCAATGTGATAGGATCTACTAAAATGTAGGTGCTTGAGATACAACCTGCATCTACTTCATCCCATCAACTGATTTCCCAAGTCAGCAGAGAGCTTCCCCCAGGAGCTAATCAGTGCCTCCACAATGTTCCTGCTGAGCAACACTGGGGAGCCAATCAGCGACAATGTTCAATTATCCTGACATGCAGTGTGACGAAGAGACACTGTGATACACACACTGATGAAAAACATCTAAAATACAACCAATAACACCCTTATTCTTCCTAAACTGAGCTCTTTGAGTCAAACAGGTTACACAAGATGCCACCGTGCTTTCCACTGTTTTGCAGACACGGCTTTCATCGTGAATTAACCAATACAACACATTACATACATTGAGCAATGATGACATACAGAGTGCAGTGTTTGCTTCTAAATTTCATAGTAATTCAGTTACAAATATAAATGGGAATAGCCCAATACAACCACAGCTTGGCGTCACAGCTGAAAGCTGTGAAATAGGACAGGACTGCAAAATCTATAGCAATCAATAAGCCCTGTTTGTATTTCCCTTTCAGTCCAAAATACACTCAAACACTGAGCATTTTCCAAAATGTTAAACAAAAGGCACGCAGCACCCACCCTGGACAGGTCACCAATTTAGCACACCTCAGATTCAAAATGTGAGGGATAAACTCTTTATAGCACCGGATTTTTAAAAGGGTATTCAAGACTGTGTCAGATTTTATCAGATTAGTAACACATCATAAAAAAACATTTTTGAGGGACCCCTTAAATGATTTGTTACCAAGGTATGTCATAAAAGCTGAAAAACAAAATTATGAGTGGTCTCTGGTGGACGAATGTAATAACTTCATATTCTTTAAATGGCTTCAAACATTTCACCTTTAGTTACTTATCAATCAACATACACACCAAAACCACTACTTCTGAACTAAGCTGATAGTACTACTGAGCAAAGCAGCCCAGCAGAGGACTGCAGCTTCAAATAAAGAGTGCAGTAAAGCTATAGACTAATAAATCGGCCACTGATGTATTGAGTCATTTATTGGATTTTGCCAAATGGAGGAAATAATGGTTTTTACTTGACTTCCCACATCAGATCATAAATTTAGTCTGTCTAATAATCTGCACTTATTAAAATAATGACAAAATGTTAAGAATTCCACCAGTGTGCCCAGTAAACATTAAAGCCACTTTGCAGCTCCAGGACAACTTGAGGTAAAGGAGCATAAGGCTGTTATACTGGGGTGCCATAGCTGCTCCCACTGTTCCCACTGCACTGCTAAGGAACACCTCTGTCTGCTTTGGCTCCAACTGGGAAAAGTTCAATCAGGAACCCCCTCTGTCGCAGTATACACCCCGCTGAGAGTAAGCCTTTCCATCACACAATAACGTGAAAACCTGTATTTCTATCTTTTCACAAGGTGAGATAATTGTTCACTGAGCTTCAGATAAAAGTGAGGGCGTGTGGCGACGTCTGTGGCACCTGACTTCACTCTTATGGCGGAGGAAAGCCTATAGTTTAGGAAAAGGATAGTAAATAAACAATTAGTGAAGGCCCACTCATGTCCTCACCTGTTCTGCTTGACCAAACTGAGAGCCCAGCTGCACCAAGTGTGCAGGGCGGATAAACCCGTCTGAGTCCTCGTCACACACGTCGAACACATCTTTGAGTTTCCTTACAAATGTCAGCAGCTGCTCCGGTTCAGGAATAAAGTCTTCGTCCATCTCCCTGCTGCTTTATTCTTCTTTCGGGGTGTTTTACCCCGACGTGACTCACCGTAGCATCACGTTGTTTGGAAACAGCTCGGGCTGCGCGCGTGTGACACAAGAGCTCGTGGGTGCTGGTGCTGCGCGCGAGAGGAGGAGTGCTGCTGATGGACAGAGCACCCAACCCGGAAGCAAACGGAAGCGCTGCTGTAGAGGACCACTTTCCCCTCAACTCCCACTCAGTTTGTCATCACTTTGTCAGCTTCACTGGAGTGTTTGTTTGCACAATAGTTCACAGTGTCACAGTGAGCTCAAGGTGGACAAAAGTCAAGAGTTAAATATACACATTGGCTATTATAAAAGCCATATCCTGACATTTCATTTTAGCAAAACTTCACACAATAAACTAACTGCAAGAAAATGTTAGATTTTCATAAGTGTAAAAAGTGGTTTGTGAATAAAAAAACTGATCCACAGTTTTCATTTAGAGGCTAAGCATGTGCTAACATACTGAAGTTAAGTAGGTCAACCATGTTCACATCATAATTGAGCATGTTAGCATGTTAACAAGTTATAATTAGCAATAAACGTACAGCTGAGACTGATGGGAATGAGGCAAGCTAAAGATTTGAGGGGAAAACAAAACAAAACAAAAAACTGTTGTCAGAGAGTCACCAACACCAGCAGGACTTACTGTCTGCTAGCCATTAATGTCTGTACAAAAGCAAAAGTTTTTGGAATATATAGGTGTCACTTTAAGGCCCCTAGTTGACTTTACTTTAGGTGCCCCATTTAGCATTGACAAGCAGTATATAAACATTTAGCAATTGTAACTTCCCTCAAGAAGACATAGTATTTAATTCTGTTTTAACTGTGCTATGTAATATTGGTATTCGTTATCTGTTTATACAGCACCAGTCTCCACTAATGGCATGTGTACTCACAGGAGGATTTATGGTTGTTGACAAATACATTAATAAACACTTTAATCTGCTCACAGCTACATTATGGTCCATTCTAAACAATTTCTGAAATGTTTGTATGCTGCTCGGGCTTTCAAGGTTGCAGGGCCCTGACGTGTCTACTGTATATGTTTATATTGTGCTTTAGTCCTGTGCACAGTACTATGAAACAAATTTGATTTATTCAGATTAGCACAAACTCACTGCTATATGTGACTCTGGGTTTATTTTTATATCGGTCTTTAATATGCAAAAGAAAAAAAGAGAAAAGAAACAAGCTAAGAATAAAGGTTTGACGTGAAGAAAGTGGAACAGTTGCATGTGACTCAGTTTCATGTCCGAATATTAGTTCACATTTCTGTGGTTTACAGCAAATGGACAGACATGCATTTCCCAGGGCTAAGGTTAGTGGTCTTAAATGGTGTCTCCTGTTTCTTGTGGTGTCCCTTTGGTCTTTGTGCCGGGGTGGATGTATATCTCAACATATTCTAATTTTAGGATCTTATCAGAGACAGTTTTAGACCCAGGATGCAGGATTAATACTCATATTAAGATGGTGGAACAGAAAGCAGTAGTCCCGGGATCGCATGTATGTAAAATCCCTGATTCATGAGGAGATGGTGTGCTACTGTCTGGAGAAAAGAAATCGTACTTTGCATTGTACTGTATGCTGATGATTGAGATTATGAGCTGAAATATGACTGACTATTTGTTTTGTAAATAAGCTGTGTAATTTATCCACCTCAAGATTACCTGGTGGATTTAAGAGGTGGTGGTGATGCATGCATGCAGATCGTGAGTTGCATTTCAAACAAGTGTGTATTTATGGGCACAAGTATGTCTTAAAATGTCTACTCTGCCATGCACAATGCGAAGACAAGAAGCTTGTCTCTCTTCTTACGCCTTCCTGCGAAAAAGCATGGTTAAGATGGGGAAATTTGGGAGTATATTTAGAAACAATTACTCATCTTCTTCTTCAAATATACACCACCAGCTCACCAGTAACCAATAGTTTCTCTGTACTTGACACACACCATTGTGTTTGCGTCCCTGTACATACTTGTTTAGATATCAATGACACACTCAAAGAAGCACTTATAAAATATTGTCCTCAGAGGAAATATTTACCACCTTCAGATGAATTACATTTAGAATTCTGCGTTAGACTCTCGTCCTTCTGTTGTGCAAACGAAACTACTTCTGCTTCACAGAGGTTCAAGTTTGGAGTTGTTGATAAACAGTTTATAAACATTTTGTTCCATCTAACAGTGAGCAAATTTTTGGTCACTATTATCCAATTTCTCTTTTCATCCATTGTCTGGAGACAGAGCTGCTAAATTTTCTCCCCACAGATGTAAGCCTACTCCGAACAACAAAGGACCAGCTTTTGTGTGGACTCTACTAAACATGTTTTCAGACCACTTTTTCCAAAGAAAACTTTCCATATTTTATGTTCTGGGGAGATGCAAGCCAGTTACACCAGTAAGAAAACAACACAAACACACACATACTGTACAAAAAGACACTAATGGGCTTATGAGGGCATCAATAAACAAACTAATAGACAAAGGTAATGTGACATGGCAACATTTACTCACTGAGGCTGACTTTCAGCACAACTTTGATGTATGACAACTTTGACAGCAGATATGTTGAAGAGACCTTGAAAGCAGCTTATTATTCTGGTGGAAATTCTTGTGAGCTGAAGGAAGGAGGTCACCAGGAGACTAGATGTCTTATGCAGAAGTATTTATTACAGGTTTGATGCATCAAGGAGAAGTTGATGAGCAACACAGTGTCCACAAGTGAACCAAGGTAGTGCCACACCAAATCCTGAAGATGTCCCTTCTAATAGGGTGTATAAATATTCCCAGTGTCACATGTTTTTCCTTTTACTCCTTGAATAAATCCCTATTATGGATATTCTCTACCTGCCTTCTACTTTTATGGTACTGTATTGGATAGTCAAAACCAAACAATAGCTCCTACCGTACCTACGTATGCCCTGACCTCCAACCCTCTAACTGAGGACACTTTGACCTCATCCCTTATTAAAATGTGATCTTGAGCAATCCTCTTTGAATTGGTGCAGTCTATGTCTGTCCAGTTTGTCTATAAGACCTTGGCTACCTCCGCAGCAAGAACAGGGAGAGACTTCTTATCTGCTGTCTGCTAGAATGGTTTTTGAATATTATGTTAATGTGTGTCTGTCCGCGGTCTCTGTGTTGTCCAACCTTGAGACCTTTGGGCTCCTGACTGTTCAGAGGACCTGTGATAGAAAATTCTTTCACAATCAAGCACAGCCATCATGTCCTAACAGCACCAGACAACATGTCAGGGAATATTTTCTTTGCTGTGTCTCCATTCATTTTCTGACAGAGAAACATACCGTTTAGAGAGATGTAGCCCTGCTGCTATTTATTCTCATCATGCCATGCAATTCAGCTCGTGGACTCCAAAAAAGGAAGTGTGTTTACAATTTACTTCCCCCATCGTTCTGTCTTCAAGAGGATGTCATACGTATTAAGAAAACATACAGAGAGAGAGAGAGGGAGAGAGAGAGAGAGAGAGAGAGAGAGAGAGAGAGAGAGAGAGAGAGAGAGAGAGAGAGAGAGAGAGAGAGAGTCTTAGTCTTACTCAAAACTCATTCAGTCTTCTTCTTGGGTCAAAGATGCAGGTTGTTCGTGGTGGACAGTCACTTTGGATATACACTCTGCTATTTACTTCTCTACAACTTTGGGGTAAGTATCATCCTGGGTGTCCCTGAACACATGATTTCTTTGGTTTTGTCTTACAGCTAAAAAAAATATACGATATGTTTCCACTTCAAATAACTAATGATTTCTGGGCGATAAATAAGAAGTGAACAATGTTGAAATCGTCCTAAAATATATCCTCATTAACACAAACTGTCTGCTGCAAATGTACTACATTTTTAAGTTACGGGCAATATCACCGTTTCTAGTTTGACATTCTGAATTTTCTCATCAGCTGCAATCAGCCGTTTGGTACAAAGTGAACGTCAACACATGTTGCAACTTACAGCTGCACTGTTGTCACAGCTCGAAAGCACTTGTGAAACTTAACTGATTTCTGCTGTACAATATGCTGCACCTTTCTCTTGTCTAGGAGGACTATCAGCTTCCACTTCCTCTCCCACTCTCCCACCACCTGAACTTGACATCTATTTGAGGACAAAGGACTCAGTGGCTCTGGTCTGCCGGGCCCCAGAGGGCCAGCGTGGGCTTCTATTCCTGTTGTACCATCACAGAGAGAGGGTAAGGTTTTTCTGTGTGTGTGTGTGTGTGTGTGTGTGTGTGTGTGTGTGTGTGCATTTTCTGTCATGTTTTGTGCTACCACTGGGCTATCCTGTGATTTTATTTTTCTCTGTGCTTTTTTCATTCACTGAGGTGGACTCTCAGGAGCTGAGCTCTGCTGCCAAGGAGGTCCGGTTCACTGTGAGAGTAGAGGACCTGGATCCAGTCCAACCTGAACTCTTCTGCTGTCTGTACAAGGACCAGGAGGGTCGTTACAGTGCTTTCAGTCCATATTTGCAGCTGGAGCGCCAAAGAGGTGTGTGTATTACTTGCATTTCAAACTAATACACACACTTCATGGTTGTATTAAAAACACAAACATATCACATAAATCATTACTGTCATAAACTGAAAGAAGAGAATATGTGGTTTAACCTGCAGCGCCACATTTTATTAAAAGTGTAACAAAAGAATAATTACAGTTAATCTGTTCAATCTGCATCCAGTCGTAATTCCACACGTGGTATAAAATAATAAACACTCGCATCCGCTCCTCTCCAAGCCTCAAAACACACTACTGCATGCAGGTGCACTCTGTGGTCTCTTATTGTCCTCTGCTCCGTGGGTGTGTTTAGTGGTAGTTACATCCTGCCCTTCATATAGAAACCACACACCCACAGCCACACTTACACACACACGCATACACACATCAAACACAATGTTGACAGTTAGAGGGGGACGTATGTCTGGAAACTGTGGCAAACCAATGTCGTTAACATTGTCTCAGGTTTTTTAATGACTTTGCTTCACTGAATGAAATATGTAAAAACAACGAGGCCACAGAAACACAGAGATAATTGTTTCATTTTCCCCTCCCTTTCTGTTCTTCTCCAGATGACGCCCCGACTCGCTCCATACCCTCTTTCCCTCCTCCAGTCCTGTCGGTGCAGCCCTCTCCCGGTGCAGTAAAACGTGGGGACATGCTATCCTTCAGCTGCTCAGCCCCCTCCCTTCTGCTCCAGCCTCAGTCCCAGTCCAGTTATAACAACAAACCAGTGACCTTCTTTTTGCTGAGGGGTCCTGAGGGAACAGGGGTGACATCCATTGTCCCTCAATCTCAGGCCAGTGAGGTATCAAACCCTGAACCCCAGCCGGGAGTCTTCACTGTGGGGCCAGTGACGGGAGGAGAAGAGGGCGAGTACTCCTGCCTCTACCAGACCACCCAAAACAGGGGATTGGTTAATTCAACTGTCAGCAACATGATTCAAATCACAATAACAGGTGAGGGTGCTCCACGTGACACTTTGCTCTCAGGGCCCCCAAACTATAGAACCATGTTACTGTACCCCATTGACTTCCTTTAAATCGTTACTAAAAGCTGATGTTTACAGACCTGCTTATTTACACTAACTTAGATTTTCTTCCGATTAACTTGGTACAGCTCAATTGATCAAAGTACTAATTTTTATTTTATTGCTTATGGATGTTTTTTTTTTTTTTTGTCAGTTTATGAACTAAAGATTCTAGCTATTATGACACAAGTTAAAAATGCATCTTTAAAATCTGCAGAGGGGGTGAGTGTTTGTTTATAGAGTATTTGTTAATAGAATTCAATGTTACAGCTTTTGTATTAATCTGTTGAATTTTCTGAATTAATTAAGATATTGTTTTGTTTCTAAAATGTCAGAAAATTGGTCCACTATCACAATAGATCAAAGTCAAATTTGACATATTTAAATTTCTTGTTTTATCTGATCAACAGTCCAAAACCATCACAATATTCAGTTTAGTGTAAATAAATAAATACAATCAATAAATAAAATCAATAAATATTCACATTTAAGCAGTGAGAATGTGTGTTTTTTCTACTGATATACATGGCAGCACCTTTCATTCTGGCTAATGTTTGCTCTGTTTTTGTCCGTCGCCAGACACGTTGCCAGCGCCCACCCTTGTTCTCCAGCAGCAGACAGATGTGGGGCATTTGCTGTGCACAGGCTCAGCAGCGTACCCCGGTGCTGTGTTCTCCCTCTACCTGGCTGATAAAGAACTTCCTGTCACCACTCGCCATGCCACCTTGATCAACCATCAAGCCACCTTCCCAGTGCCAGTCCAGGACACTCCAGTGGCTTTGTACCAGTGCCAGTACAGTGTCCTCCTGGGGAGCAAGTGGAGCAACTCTGAGCGGAGCCTCCCTTTGGCTGTAACCAAAGGTACAGATTGAAGCTTTGTACTATATGTATGTGGTTTACTTAGAGTGTCATTTAACGCAGAATTTGACTGTTTGCTTCTTTTCTCATCTTCAGGAACTCCCCCTTCATCATCACCAGGTAGACCCACGATAGCATGTCGTTATTTCATATGAGGTTGTATCCAATTCAAATTTTCGGGGCAGGGAGTAAAGACAAAAAAATGACTCAGACTTCCTGTAAAATTAAAAGGTATCACAGCTGCCCCAGCTGCAAGGAAGCCCATTATTTAGCAGGTGAAATAGCAACAGGTACTCTGAATCGTGCTTCCACTCCAGCGACCATGAAAAAAATCTCTCACTCACAGTCATTTTTGTATCTCACAATAATGCCAGTGTGGTGTCTGCAGATGCGTCTGGTGTGGACTGGCCTCTTGTGCTGGGCTCTTTCTCTGCTGTGGTATTGTTCCTCTGTTCAGTGGTGCTTGTGGCTGTGGTTGCACACAGAAAAGGTATTTCACACGTGAATCTCTGTTTTCTCACAGATTCGTTTGCGCTGTTGTGATCGTCTTCCTTTGTGAAATGTGTCATTTCCTCTCTTTGATGTCTTTTCACCCGTCTTTACAGTAAAAGCAGCAGCCGAGAAAAAGAAGAAAAGGTATTGTCCTTCTAGTGCTCATAAGGTTTAAGGATGGTAAAGTTTAGATCATTAAATGACTGTTTGTCTATGCAGAATAATTTTGTCCTCCTAAGGTTATCACTGAGTGAGATTTACTATGAGCACCGTGACAACATAAAATACACTATTGTGTTGCTGCATTGATATTGTGTTATAAAATGTTGCTGTGTTGAACTGTTTCAGACAGGATGCACAGTTCTGGACTCAGATTCATGCTAAAGACCATGTTGTTGGTGAGTTTAAGATGACATTCATTGCTAGTCGATCTTTGTCTGTTCGTTCAGCTTTCTCTAATGCATTTGAGGTCATTTTCACAGTTGCACAGTACAATGCATGAATATTCCAAGTGAAGAGATGTTCTGATACAAACCACTTCCTTTTTTTGTTTGTATGGTTTTTTTTGCAGACCTTTCACTGAGGCGTACAAGCATCACCTCACAGGTAAATATGAAACGAGAGCTGAACCTACAATTGCTAATAAAAATGATGTTTAAGCTTGCAGAAGCTTCCTTTTCCTTTGTACGATGACAACGCTTTGAGTTAAAACCCCATAACAGTGTTAATGCTCTGCCTGCCTGATGACAAGTCCTCATGCCATACATCACTGGAAAACAATCACAGCAGCAGCACAATCAGCACCAACAACACACAAACAAGCAATTATAAACTGAGGTAACTCACCAATGAAGTAATCCAACAATCAATAACATGACAAAAATAATCTGGTTACGCTAGAAAAATCCTAAATTTCCATGTTTTCTCCATTATAACTGAAGTAAGCTTCTACACAAAGGTGACATGTTGGTCTCAGGATGGCCGCTGCACTCTGACCTTCTGATTGACACCTCACTTGACCAATTGTTCTCTTCTTTTGTGCAAAGATTGAGCCAGTTGCAACTGATTGTGCAGATGACTGGCACTTTATGTAGCCAATGAAATTTCAAAAATGAGGATATGCCGCTTCAGTGGGTAATTTACAGCTAAATCAAGGAATTCCGTGTCAAAAGGGAAACTATACAGGGTTTGAAATTATGAATATAGTAAATGGCCTGAATGCAAAGATATACAGCCTAAATATGAGTATAGATATTTATCTAGATAGATATAATAAATGAAAATTTTTTGGAGAAGGTCTAGACACACCGTTATAAAAACATCTGTAAAATATTCATTTTCTGTTGCTTTGTCATCAATTTTAACAAACTCAAACTAAAGAAAGGCTTTGTGTGCTGGTCCCACTGTTTTTCCAGTTAATAAGGCTCAGATGTAGTCATCTGCTGGCATTTATTTCCAAAAAAAAAAAAAAATTAAGGTGGAAATACGTAAAAACCGTCTACTTCAGTGTGTTCACACTTCTATTACTTGATGGTAGCAGCACTTACAGCGACACTGACAGTGGATACGCATTTCAGGCTAATTTCCCCCAGACTGTCTGTGGCACTCGGTCTGCAGAAGACATTGATCTCTGAAACAGGTTACAAATATTGGGTTTCATCTTTGACAAAGGCTAAATATTTTGCTAAAACATCTGGAGACTGGAGTTCTTGGCAACCCCGGTCTCCAGCTGGACACTGGTGTTTCCAGTTCCACACCAGGAGCATCTATAGGAGAATACATTTACTCCTATTTGAGTAAATGTACATTTGTTGAAGACTATTTTCACCTGTGGATTAATATGCATTTGGTGTTTTGACTATTTAAGACATAAAAAAAACACACAGCACATCTGTGGGGTTGACTCAAAATCACCTGCAGTGCCCATAATTATCGTAACGAAGGGATCACACTGCTCATGCACAGTGCTGTTTGCTGACATTTCATGTGATTTGTTGACAATAAGAGAAAACATATGACCAGACTTATCCTTGAAACATGTTAAACTTTGCAATAGCAATAGCATTCATTTCGACACAGGCATCAAATGACATGTGACATCAGTCTTCCTCTTTCTTTTGGTATTTGTGGTATTTCTGAGGCCTCAGTGTTTCTCCTGTAGCTTCAGTGTGACAAATAACTGTAAACTTCACTGATCCCCATGCTGTAAACACACACACACACACACACACACACACACACACACTCATGATGCACACACAGCTGAACATATGTACACACACACCACCAACCACCAAGCATACTGTCAGCCCACGCATATTCCTTATTAGTGCTGTTGTGCAGGGTTGGATCCGCCTCTCATTAGCTGTAATCACTTTCATTAACTGGCTTGATGAAGGGCTCCCATTACACTAAAGGCTCTTTCCTTCTCTCTGTGCTCCTGAACAACCATCTTAGAGGACATAATGCTGTCATTTCCAGCTGGCGGAAAGACTAACCAGCTATAATGAAAACAGCCATGACAGGAACTGAATATGTCGCCTCCACTGAACAATATGTTTTTTTCATGCTTATGTCTCCTAAAATGTCTGGCCTTGGCTATACTTGCATCTGTGCAAAGTCTGTCACTGGAGGGAGATGCGCTTGCACTTCCCTGAAATCTGAGATGCTCCTGCCAAGTTACATTTAGACCATCACAGATTTGAAAGCCACTCGCTGTTTCACACTACCACTAACACCCACTAACATCTGGCTTTTGTCTCCAATGTGAAAAGGTACAACTGGCATTCACTCCCCGGTCAAATGACTCAGCTGGAGTTAAGGGTATTTATCAGCTCCAGCTCTGATTGGCACTGATGAAAACATGACCCGTGGGTGGACACGCTAATTTTTGCCGCTTGTCCAGAGTGCTGCTATGACGTGTGCTGAAGTTCCAGATGTTGATGTGTCAATAAGTAAAAAAAACTCTAGTAATGTTGTCTCTGGCCTCCGTGCTGCTTTCTACTGTTCCCGGTTTTCCGGTGAGTTCATGATGTCGAATGTGACACAAAAAGACGAAACAGTAATTCAAACTTGTCTCCTGGCAATGGAAACAGAATTTCAGCACTTTACCCGTGTTTAAAAAACCTGCATATATGCGCTAATTTTGGTGTAACATAATATAAAAATCTCAGCCAGACGTAATACATCTTTAGCAAACTTTGATTTGACCTCTGGCATACACTTACTTGATAACAGTGTGATAATGTGAACACAAAGTAGCACACAGAACAAGAGGCCTGAAGATGTGCTTCCACCCCCCTTTTCACTTTATGGTGGTGGTGGCGTGGTCTGACGGATAGAACTGCAAAAGACCATAATTGGTCTGCTGTGGTGACACCAGAAATTGTGAACATGGGGACTTTGACAGTGTGGGAAAGAAGACGTAACGGAAGAGGTTACAACAGGAAGAAATAGGAAAAATCCCCCCACAGAGGAAGGCAGAACATATCACCTCATTTCACTTTCACTAAAGTCCTTGCTTCATTACACCAAAGAGTAGAAGCAGATTTTTACCTACAAAAGAGAGAAGAATGTAAATCACACTCACGTGCAGGGATTAGCAATAAAATGGGAAGTATTTAGGATGAGGTATCAGCAGTTATGAAAGTGATATGTGTCACGCTGCATTTAGGTTCCCAGACACAGGGAAACGTATTTTAAAGGTAAAAGTAATATGAATTGTGCCACAGGAAATGACATCTTAATCAGCTTGTACCTGTGTGTTTATGTGCAGGAATGGGCCAGGCTGGACACAACTACTGAGACAGCTTCCAGATCCCCTTTATGGAACTCAATGTCCACATTCACAACCCCGATCCATCCGATGCAATAGAAATGTTTGTTCTCTCTCTCTCTCTCTCTCTCTCTCTCTCTCTCTCTCTCTCTCTCTCTCTCTCTCTCTCTCTGTGTTTATACTTTATCCCAGTTTATCAGTGTAGCATCAGCTGGGGTTACACAGCAGGACAGGAAGGCTATTTCCTCAGTTCCTACTTCATGTGTGGCAGTAAAATTGTAAATTTTGACAGGACAGGATGTTTGTTTGATCTTACATGTTACTTTGCCAGCGAATCTAAATACAGATTGTATCTTTATTTTTCTGAAGTTTGTATGTGTTTTGTGAATAACTTACCTTCAGCTCTTATTCTTGATCTTGGAAAAGGCAGACGAAGGAACAACCTCACCGCAATGTCCTTTAAGCCGCTCTGGAGCTTTCCATTATACTGAAGGATCTTCATCAGCAGATGCAGAACAGATGTCATGGAGTTCAGTAACAGCTACCACATGGACTTTGAAGTGAGACTACTTTGTCAAATTATGTAGCTGTCAAAGTGTTTTAAACTAATATGCTTGGTAATTTTTTTTGTCTGAGACACAACACTCTGTGAAATGGGCCTCCTGTAGTTTTGCTGAATATTCTGCAGAGGGCAGCGTTTCAATATAATTTGAAAGTCAAAAACACACCTACATTACAGCATACAAAACATGACCTTTGTTTAGTGGAACAATGTTACTGTGACGTGCATGAAGCCAAGCGAACCTGGTGCATCCACAGTGATACAACAGCCACTGGTAAGTGCCCTGGCTGACAATGTGATTGCGGAACAAACATCGACCCCAAGGACATTGTGTTTGAGCTCTTACATCTATATTTGCTTTTTTCTACATTGTAAGAAAATGTGCTGAGACTTCAATACTGTGTGAAAGTAAAAAGGTAAACAGACTCAGGAGGGAGATACACCTCCCACCTGTTTCTTTGTGGTTTTTATGGTGGACAATAACTCAGCGGAGAAGGGCTGTCATTGTACTTCAGGAAGAAGCAGAAAGCCAACTCTTGATTAGTGCTGACTTTTATTACATTTTACTGGCCTCGGTGGCAGCACAGGGCTTTCTATCTGTGGCACACATAGGGACACAGGGAATGTATTTATTCATTTCTCTTTCATACACCAGACAAAAACAAGATGAAATGCGGGGACGGACTTTGATGAATTTAAGGGTTGCAAACTCTGCATGATGTCTCGCTTGTATTCATGTCTGAGTCATAGCTTACTCTTTCTGTGTGGTCACACGCAAGCATATGCACACACAGTGAAGATATTCAGCTCTAGATAATGACATTAGGCAGATCTGTTTGAATAAGAGGCGTAATAACAATAAGAGGGCCGAGCGATGTCAGTTCAACACGCTGATGAGCTCAAGTGGCACACTGGCTTGTGGCAGCTTCACCCTGTGTGTCTCTGTGTGTACATACGAGATGTGCTGAATTATGAGTCAGGTCTATTTTAAATGACATTTGCAATCTTGACACAGTAATTGCACTTTTAATGCCATCCAATGCTCTATCTCCAATGCGTTAGGTGTATATGCAGAACATGATTGTGTGTGCTGAAATTCAAGACTGTGGGAGGTTTGGCATTTCATCTGCAGCCTGAAAGTTCAGACAGCTGATTTGGGTTCATAATTTTATTGAGTCTGAGGCAATGCACTTCACTGATTTAGTAAGTCATGACTAAAGCGAGGATTTAAGATTAGGTTGGGTATTTGTTTCAATTATGCTTTGTCCATTTTTCTGGCTACGTCACACCCAGGTTTATCTGCTGTTCCTACAACATCGCAATTAATGTTGCTCCAGAAGCAGCTGACCACAGATTAGACTCAGCTGACTTTTTATATCCAGTTTCTTCTTTTATTACTTTCAATTTTCTGGTGCAGTTTGTTTAGATTTAGGCTGATTGTCAGCTGGTGGTCCTGGGGAAATGTTAATTATGACGTTGTAAGAACACCGATATGGCGATTGCGGGCTGTGCTCAGGCACAAGATAAAGGCCTTGGTCACACTTGTTAATATAAATCAGACAGCCTTGGAAAATAATTCACATTGCAGTGACAAAAGCAAATGTGAATTATTGAATGCAATATATACAAAGCATGAAATGTGAGTGCAATCTTTAAGATAACTTTTTGCACTCTTCACCAGCTGACTGCCGAGCCGACTGTATATGGCAAAACATTCAGACAACAACACAAAACAAGGTTGTCAGGCTGGTTCTTGACCCCTTCACATTTATCAAGTGCTTCCAGTCATTTTGAAAAACTGTCTGATCAAAACCTGGACTCCCTAAACCTGGAATGCGAAGTGTCCTCACAGTGTTGATATGAAACCTGGTTATAATGGCAGGCTGGAAATATATCTAATTGTAATCAGTGACAGTTTGGAACATGTGCCAGCCATGTGACTGCTGGCTGCTGCACACAGAGGTAATCAGTGATGAATATTGCAGCTATCTCCATCTTCAGAAGTCATTTTATTTATTGTTGAGTTCATTTGTCTGAGTTTTAAAAATGTTTTTTTTTTCCAGAATAACCCAAAAAATGCCAAGTGGTAAGATTATTTCACCCCTTTGTTATACAGTAATTTTTAAGTGTATTTTTTCCAAGTTTTTGACACATTTTTTAGAAACAGTAATTGACAAAATAAGTGAACCACAGACGTGTAAAGATAGAGATGCGTGTTTGCAGTGTACGATTGGACTTCTCACCTCCTCTCCCTACAATTAAACACAGACTGCATGAAATTGCTGTCGTGGGTTTATGTTGATTCACTGTGACCCAGCTCTGCCATTTTATTCCCCCTAGCCTCGAACATCAAAGAAACACACACACACACATCGAGGATTATGATATGCAGAAGGACCATATGTGAGGAAATCAAAAGAATAACCTTTGAATCTTTTTTATTGCCTGTTAGCAGTACACACACATATAAAACACAGTGACTGGAGACTGGAGGTCTGTGCCCATACCATCAAACACCCACTATAGTGACTGTATGAAGCGTGGCTGCATAGACAGGTGTGAAATTGACTGACTGCACAAAGACTACAGCTGTAGGATATACTGTATATATGTACATACAGTATATGGAAGCCGTGATGGGAGAGGTATTCATACGCTTTACTGAAGTAAAAGTAGTAGTACCACAATGAAATAACTCAGTTAAAGGTAAATTTCCTGCTTTTGAAATGTTGCCTTGATGCTGATTCTGCTGTGGAGCTACTTTCACTTCATTATCTACTGCTGGATAATTTAAAGGTATTCACATAATTTGATCAAAAAGTGTAATCTGTAAGGGACAACTACAAATCAGTCCAAAGGGCGTCCAAAGATATTTAATGTTTAACCTCCGCATATGGTTCTAACCAACATTCCTCTATGAAATGTAGTGATGTAAAAGTAGCATAAAACAGCAGTAGCCTTCTCAAGTTTGTACATGAACCTGAAAATTTGACTTAATTACAGTGCCTGAGTTTTTTTTCCCCCACACACATGCACACACACTGATTTTAGTACACATAGCACATTTCCTGCAATCATAAATCATACACATATTCAAGTGAATCTGAAACCACACGAAAGCGCGTGCGCACACACACACACACACACACACACACACACACACACACACACACACACACACACACACACACCTCAGCTCCCTTTCGTACTTTTGTCCTCTTGAAAAAGAGGCATTACAAGAGCAGCTGCTAATCCTCTAATCACCGATGGTCTCACATGGTGCTGCTTTGATGACTTCGTGCCAGCAGGACTTTGGAAGACAGTGATAATAAAATATCATGGAAATGAGGCTGGTGCTGAGCAGGTGATAGGCAGATAGTGTTATATGCTGGTCAGCACATCTGAAAAAGCAGCCAAATTAGATATCAGAGAGAGAGAGAAGTTGGAAAGGACAGTTTGTTAGGCTGCCATGATGGGTTGCCATGTTTGAAAAGCAAAAAAAAAAAAAAAAAAGAAAAAAATCTGTAAACTTTGACTCTGACCTTCTTCATAGGTAACAGAACAGAACTTGTGTGTTACAACTCCTCAAGCCACTTTTAGTAATGTCCCATTAGGTCTGGCAAAGTGGCAATGCGAGGAATGTTGCCTAGTGAGGAATGAAGCTTATTAATAATTTTGAGCACTTAAGTCGCTGCAGCTCCACCATAATAATGTGCAGCCAATGTCACTGGGCTGCGTCCAGTCAGAATGAGGTGATGAATTATTCACAGGAGATTGGGAGGTCACTAAAGCGTGGTCTGCTGATCTCACCAACACACACACCCACCCACAAAAGTCCACTGGGGCATTTATGCTGTTTAATTGTACCTATCAGAGACATCTTCCAAAGCTGTATCCATGGTGACACATTTCTCTTTGACCACTGAGAGTGTGATTGACCCAAATAAATATAGAAGGTAAAGCAGATGTGGCGAGCTAAATGCAAATAAATGAACTCCTGATAGAGACACATGCGCCTAAAGAGAAACGGTTTAATTTTAGCCTGTCGCTACATGAGTCAGTAACACTGAATGTATCACAGAATTGTACATTATGTCTGCCTCAGTCAGATCCAAAAGAACACAAGAAATGACATTAAGAAGACAACCTTATTATGCCTTTCAAGTGTCATTCCAGAATATAATACAAACTGCACCATTCAGAACACGTTGAACAACAGAGCAGCTGTATTTTAAGATGTAGGAGTTTATTATGTAGCATCATCCGGCTCTGAAATCCAGATCAACTCTGCACATTTTTAAGAAGGTGATGTATTGCAGTATAATCCATCTTTCAGTCGTGAAAATAGAGCTTAAGACTGGAGCGGTAATTCAGATCTCGGGCTGAAATAGCCCGAGTCACCAGTTTATAAGGAGCACGTCAACGACATGATCAAATACAATAAAGCTGAAACAAATTCTCTTTGTCACACTGGGGCCGTAGTGAGTGCTGATGCTGCACTGGACACCATTATACTGAGAGGTGTTTAATACTCTCTGTCCCTTTGTAAACAGAGTACATGCTGGAGATAAGTTTTATTATAATCCAGTCAAATACAGCCCCATCACTGACTATAGCCTCTGAAATGACCACAAAGTTGAATCAATAACCCTCTGACACAGTTCCAATAAAAACGGAACAGACTGAGCTATACAAAGGCAGGATTTATTGCATGACTACTGTATGAGATTGCATTAGATTTCACAGGTGAAATAAAGCAATTCAGCGTGAGACATCATTAAAGGCGTAAAACTGGTATGACACATTGTTTTTCAATCAGACACTGTATCACTTAATCTATTTTCTTCGACAAATAATTAGTCATTATAATTCCAAAGATCCAACGCTAAAGAAGTTCATTAAGGTCTGAAAACTGCGTTCTTCCTAAATTTACATTTTTCCTTCCTCCAGTGCAGCGTTATTATTATTTTTTGCCTTTTTACATTCATTAGTCTCAGAGTTTTCCAGCACTAGAAGCAGGCCAAGTGCTTATCCACTAATCGGTGGCCCTCCTCCTCCTTTTCTCTCCTCTTTGCTCAAGGATTCTTCAGGGTTTTCAGTCCACCACCAATCCTTTTCCTCGCTCCCAATCCTCCTGACCCCCTTTGTAGCCTCAATCCCTGACCCTCTTTCTCGCTTCACATTCTCTCTTTCCTCTTCCTCGTCACTGCTCCCTCCTCTTGTGTGTTCCCACTTTTCCTCTGCTTTTTATTAACTATTCAACTACAGGTCTCGGTTAGACTTCCTCCCTCCTTCAGCTCGTTCTGTCAGCACCTCCTCCCTCAGTCATCTTCCGCGTTGTGTCCGTTGACCAGGCCTGACTCCCAGCGTTGCACCAGAGGGGACTTCTGTCTGGAGGTCCGGGGACTGTGGAGCACCTGTGTGAAAAGATGGAAATGAAGGACAACATGAATACGTGGTGATTGCAAGGTCAGAGAAGGAGGGAGACAGAAAGCTGTGTGTGAAAGAAGGAGAACAAAAGAGCTGAAAAATCAGATGTGTGGGAGCAGAAGATGAATCCAAGAAGCCAACACATGAGAAAAGGAGCAAAAAGATAAAAAGAGAGGGATGAATGTATTTCCTCTGGAGGACATCTCTTTGGATGAGAATCATTAGCTCTGTTAGTCACAGGGAGGTTAATGCGACTGTGATCCAGAGCCATGTTCAGTATGACTAAGTCAACAACTGAGGCCAATTTCTCCTGCAATCCTGAACTGTAATCAGGAACCAGGTCTGTGCAGGGAGGAGATAAACAGCCAGCTGAGAGAGAAAGACAGAGAGGGTGAGAGGCAGAGAGAGGAGAGAGAGCAAAACGTTACTAATGCTAACATCACACCGAGGTGTGCGGCTAAAACCCAGCGTATCAATGCCAAACTGAATTAAAGAGCTAAAGCCACAGAGCAGCACTCCGCCTTAATCAGAGATACCACAGTTTCAAAGAGATGCAAGATCCACAAGGCAGGTAACGGAAATCAGTGGGATTTTCAATTGACTTGCCTTTTTCCTCCACTATTGACTGCACACACACACACACACACACACACACACACACACACACACACACACACACACACACACACACACACACACACACACACACACACACACACACACACACACACACACACACACTCAGTCTGTCCCTCCCTCTGTCTCAGAGCTGTTTGCCTTCTTTCCTTATCTATAAAGATAAGCTCCTTACTGTGTGTTCAGTGTGTTATCAGATGTTTGTGGCCCATATTTGGTGCAAAAGAGATGCTGACATCCTCCCAAGAGCCTTTCTTCATTGGACCCTTTACAACCCAGTGCAGTTTTAAACATGCGTTCATATTCATGCTGCTGAGAGACTAATTGAGCCCCCAAAGCAACATTGCAATTCACGTATGAACTCTCGGTTAAAGAAGTCTCTATAATTGTGGAACCTGATATCTTCTTAGCTGCATTCGAGGGAGAATCAGGAAGATAATTTGCATATATTTTCATATACCCAGTGTACCGGATATCTAGGGTTGGTGTGTTAATTTAAAGAGTGAAAGATATTGAATAAATGTCATTAAGAGGTCTGGTGTTTCTCCACATGGGTCAAATTTAGCAAGCTGCAGTGTAAAGGAAATTGTAAACTTTCAACTTCACTGCAATAGGATGAGTGGCACCGCTGACTCACCTTTGGCCAGTTAACCTCCTCTTCAGCCTGGGCCGGGGGCCACATGCCAAACTTGCCAATTGACTGGCGTGCTGCAAGAGAGAGAAAGAACAAAATAAGTGGCTGAGGGCAGCATGAGCAAGAGCAAGGCAGCAATGAGGCAAAGATGTTCCTGTGATTTTGTTTGTGCTCCACACTGTGAGCAATAAAGCCTCCTTGAATCAGCTTAAAAGCGAACATGGTGAAGCAGCAGGCAGAAATGAGAAGATCCTGCAGAGGGAATTAAAGGAAAGAAATGCCCTTGATTGAACATGAATGTAGTGAAAGAGTAGCAAAACGTAGCCAGGATATGCAGGGCTTTGAAATAGGTTACATGACTCATTGACCATAAAAGAATACATGATTGTTCACTTCCCAGCACTGAGTCATGGTCATTCAGTTATCGCACTGGCATACCCTGGTCAGTTTATCACACAGTTTTCATTCATTTTCATTCATAATCACTCCCAAAACACAAACAGAAGGGGACAGCAGTGCTTCCCAAACCTTTTTGTCTGAGCTTGCGCCACAGCCCCGCTCAACTCAAGTACTCAAGTAACCTTTCATCGACACCCATCCTGTTCCAAATGTGTTCACCTGAATTGGCTTTAATCTAGATGTTCTATTAAACGGATCTGTTAACACTATTAATTAGGCTTACATAAAAGCTGGTATTGCTTCATTGAGTTCAGAGTTTAGGTCTGTTAGCTCAAGTTTGCATTCATACTGTACTTGGACTAGAGGATATTCATTGTTCTCGCTCTCTAGTTCAACTTTAACCAGCTAACTATTTCAAAATGTAGGGCCTATCTATAACTTTTGGCTATATTAACTGTTTATCCCTTAGATTTAGCTAACTGTTGGTCACTGGCTAACACACTTCTCACAACATGAATGTTCAGGTGTAACTAAATTTCAATTCGCTGAGCAATTATTTGAAATCACGCAGAGATTCTCATCAATACCTTGCCCTCTCAGCAGGCTGTTGAGGCAGCGCTGTACAGTATGTTCTCTTGCTCTTGTTGTCATTTGTCTCTACATTGACTCTATGTCACCACAGGAACAGCAAAACAAGCCGTGTGCAATTTTTGAATGCTGAATTTAGACTTCTTCCAAAAAGTAGACTTGCGCTCCTTTCTTGCTGACACAAGAAAATGTCCAGATATGAGTCAGGACTTTTCCTCATCTCGACTTCTGCAATTAATACGACAGACTAGATGCTTTATTTATTGCAGAGTAACAGAATTGTATTTTCTCGTCTGCCAGTTTATGGTCTCCGGTGCAAAATTATTGCCCATAACCACTAACACTGGTTTCGATAGCTGGTTTTCCACTGACCATGAGAAAAATGAAATAATGTGCTCACTGGGCTGTTTCAGGGGGTTTTCATCATCTCACCACGGATATAAAAAATGACACACATATCTACACACAAACAATCTTACGCACAAACACAGTTGTCTGTGTGTGCTTATGGGCGCATGCAGAATTGGTTATACCCCGCTCACACACTTCTAGTCCTGGACCAAAACTCAGCACTAACCTGCTGGGGGTCCAGTTACTCCCCTGGATGATGAGCCAGGTAAGTCAGGAACAACCAGTCCATTCAGTGAAGAAGAAGACAACGTGGGACCCTTTCCTTCTATGCTGGCTGGCCTCCCTCCTCCTCCTCCTTGTCTCCCCACTCCTTTTGCACCCTCTGTGCCCCCATACAGACTGATCCTCTGCTTGTGATGCTCCTTTTCCCTCTCTTGAGCCTCCCGGATGTCCTGCTCCACTTTAAGCAAATTTGATGAGGAGCGCAGCTTGAAGAAGGGGTTCTCCTTAGGAGTCACCTCTTCCTCTTCCTCTTCCTCTTCCTCTTCCTCTTCCTCTTCCTCTTCCTCTTCCTCTTCCTCTTCGTGTTCCTGCTCTCTCCCTTTAATCCCATCATGCCTGCCTGTAGTGGATGATGAGATGTTAGGGCTGCTGGAGTCGACCTCAGAGATGGGCTCGGCCTCTGGTTTGGGGTGGAAGAGCTTTTGTGTCGGGACACTCAAGTGATTCTCAAGGGTGATGACCTCACAGCCTGTTCCCTCAGAGACACCTGGTCCTCGGGGAGTCAGAAAAATGAAGCTCCCTTCTTTCGCTGAGTTTGGGCTCTGTGGGGGACTCCTCTCTACAAATGAGCCTGCTATGGTGGATACCTGTGATGAGATCTCCTGGTTCTTTATGGTTGAACTGTCACTACCTGAAGACCAGGACGTGGCCTTACTCCTGGTTGACACAATCAAAGTTGAGTCATTGGGTTTCTGAAAGGCCTCAAAAAGCTGCTTCTTCTCTTTGAGTTGGCGTGCTGTGCCTCTGTCATAGAACCCTGGAACTTTCCCAAGCTTGACCAGATCCTGTTCCCTCCGGACCTCCTCGTGGATCTCATTCTGCATCTTTTTGCCTGCAAACTGCCTGTCTTTGTATTGACACCTCTCAGAATTGGCAGTTGGCTGGTAAAGAACACTTTTCCTTAAAGGGATCTCTACATACTGTGGTGAAGCAGGTGGATTCGGAAGCCCTCTGGACCTTCTCAGGCTGTGTTCACGCTCCATGGCCCGTCGGATCTCCCTCTCAATGGGAGTCTCTTGGTGTACAGCTGCTGCGGTGCCTGTAGAGATGGTGGCGTTGCCCTCCGAAGTGCTGCATGGGGAGAAGTCAGCTGAAACTCCACTGTCACTCTGGCTGTCGTCACACGAGTCGCTCTCCATCCTGGTGTGTTTAGAAGACACAAATATGTATTTTTCTGTCTTAAGTTCTTGTGTTTGGACTGTTTTGGAAAATTTTAACAGTCCTCTGCCTTGTTGCTGCCCAACCACCTTGTTCCATTCACATCCACCTTCTCTGTGCCCTTCCTCTCCACCTGTTTGCTTACTCTCTCCCTGTGTCCTTTCCCCCACTGTACTGTGCCTTTCTCTCACAGCTACAACACAAGCAGAACCTTGAGAAGCTGCCCCGCCCTGATTGGACAGCTCCATGGCAACGGGCGACAAAGGCGGAGAGCCCTGGCCGAGCACCTGTTGTGCAGCTTCCTGGTTTGCTCCCCTGGGGGCAAGTTCACGTTGGCTCTGGGCCAACAGCTCCTTCTGCTGTTTGGCTGAGGGAACTGCAGGCAGAGTTGCGGTTTGTTCAGTGGAAACAGAGGTATCGGCAGAATATGTGGGTTGGAAAGGCTCGCTTCTGATATCTGGTGTAGAGCATTGCTGTTGACAAGACATAATACCAGCACTCACTTCCTCTTCTTCCTCACTTTCATCAGCAAATGGAGGGGAGCACACTGTAAGTACATCATCTGAGTTGTTTGTGTCAGAGGGAGAATGATGATTTGAATTCATTCGAGCAGCTGACATATTGTTTTCAGGTTCACTGTTGTTACCATCTGATAAGAAGTTCTCCTCTGTTATCATTTTATCTCCTGTCATCTCCTCAGGTGTTGAATCTACCTCTCTATCGAATGGCTCAGCGAGAGGAGATGTCTGCGGCCAGTCTTGACTATTCTGGCTATCAGGAGACATCAGGTCTTCTGTTGGGTCTGAGATTGTCTCGGCATCACTGATCCACTCAGCCACCTCCCCCTCTAGGCTGGAAAAGCCATCTTTCTGAAAGCATTCTTTAGGCGACAAAGCACTGAGGGGAGGAGGAGGGGGGACAGTATCCCCACATTGATCTACGTACTCTTCAGATTCCTCTTGAGTCTGTAATGTTTCTGAGAGCTGGGCAGCTTGTTCTAATTCTGTCACCATCTCTTGTGTCTCCCCGGGGGTGCACAGACTAATTCTTGTTGATTCCTGATTTTCCGATTTGGTTGCATGAGCTGTTTCAGTTCTTGAAAGTGTTTGGCTCTCTGCCAGAGTTTCGACTTGAGCTCCAGGCTCTGGCATGTCTATGTCCTCTTCAGGCTCTGCCCTCGGAGCCTTTTTGTCTTGCAGAAGGAAGTTGTGGCTCATGATTATACCCACTTCACCTTGTACCCAGGACTCATTGACCCTCTTGTCTAGTGAGTCGACATGACCCTATTCCTGCCAGGCCACAGGCTTTGTTGCCACAGTGACAAGTCTGCTGATGTAAAAGCGTTTGGAGCAGTCAGGATCTTCGGCCTCCAGCCAGTTAGTCTGAGTAAAAGCAGGGGAACACAGAGGGGAAGGGGACACAACAGAGTGATTAACTGAGTTCAACAGCAAACACAGCCACCCATTTTATATCCCAATATTTCAGTGCAGATGAAACGGCTTGCTATATTAGTATTACCAAGAGAATGAATCATCATACTGTGTTTACTGTAACATTTACAGGGGAATCGTTTTGAAATGTTAAGCACTATGTTTTCATTTCTCTTCTCATACCTCATTCAACCTGTGCTGCAACAAGACAGCTAATGAAAAGCCCAGTGCATTAAGACACTTTATGTGGGTGTTCCTTTTAATATGTCACTAATTTGTGTATTGTTCAAAAAACTGTGTGGTAGCAGTTTCAGGATTAGTGCAGCAAAAATGCAGGACATGTGAAGTGCATTTGTGCTTTTCAATGGCAGATAGGGAGGGCTCTTGTTATTGTGGACAGGCAGGCTGTTTATAACTTTGGGCTTGGCTTTGGCTGTAAGGTAGCAGCTACTGTGCTTCGCAGTGCAACATATAAAGTTTTCTGCTGAACACACCTTTCTTTAATCAGCTTATAGGCTGGAGAATGGCTCAGTACCACACACACACACACACACACACACACACACACACACACACACACACACACACACACACACACACACACACACACACACACACACACACACACACACACACACACAATCCAAAATAACAATAGGGATTGTCTGCAGGGTATACTGACTAAAGGGGAGTCCAACCCCTCTAATATCTCTTTTTTTAATACACACACTGTTTCCCTGTTTGCTATTTTCTGTATCAATATTATTGCCCTCCCTGCCCCTCTCTTATCCTCCTCTGCTGTCTTCAATCCCGCAACTCCCATCCCCATCCATGTTGATTCTTGCCAAGTCCATGGCTGGACTCCAACATGGTGATCATTAATGGGAATGTAGATCATAGCACCAGGGATGACTAGTCTGTGATTAACTGGGACAGATGGACCAATATGGCAGATTGATCATTAAATAGTTGCAGTACATGCTCCCCTTCATGCATAGATAATAAGGACTGACAGCATGACATGCAGAACGAATAGGGAACACTGTAGTAATAATAATGGAAGAGCATGTAGGCACAACGGCAGAACAATGTGGCCTAATGCGAGTAAAGTGGGATGAGAACAGTGAGGTAACAGTGAGTCATAAGAGCTATGACAGACACTGTTTACCATAAACAATGGCTGGTTTGGGGAACCACTTACCATCTGCATGCCATCACTATATTTTGACTGCTGTTGGTAAAATTGTGTACTGTACTCCACCTGCCACTGTGGAAGGCATAATAAAGTGCTATAATTTCAACACTGTTGAAATATTTTTGTTACAATGTATTTCAGATCAAACAGCTCATTTTCTGTTCTATGTCTACATGATGAACAAACCGCTTATTAGAGTGGACTCACTGACATCATTCAGCACCAGTTAGGAAATGTACCCCTGCTGCTGTCAGAATGGCCGTTGTCTCATGGAGTGTGAGGGCAAAAGGGATAATGAGATGGAGTTTCAGCTGTTTGGTATATATACACACATTCTGCACCTTTACAGATTCCAGACACGCAAAATATCTGGAGTGGGTACATAATCAAGCACTGTATTACTTGGGTAAACTACTACCAGCCTTGTTGTACAATAGACCACAAGTTGACGACACAGCTCATGCAGTTTTCATAAAGTTAGTGTAATATGTCATTCATTGACTGAGAGTTCTCAACACGAAGTTTGATTGGGAAATGGAGCTTGAAAAGAAGTCTTTTGTCACAGTCAGAAGGTGATTGTTAAAATGCTTTAAACTCTGGCAAGAAATCTGCTGCAAATCTCTGCTTAATCAGTTTTATTCACTCACACCTGCTGGGTCTGTTGCTGAAATCAAACATGCTTAAATCAGATAATACAATGATCCTACAATGCTACAGGAGTGAAACAATCCCCTCCTTTATACTGTGCCATGGTAATGTAATCTGACTACTCTGTGTGAGTGGAAACTCAGACATGCCCTAATGAGATATTTCCCTTCTGCACCTAGACTTCAACAAACTAATGGCATTATATATCTAATATGGCATGCTGTTTCATTTAATTTTCTAAGATGAACAGAGAAAGCTGGCAAAAATTAAACAGGGGTTCTTCAACTCTCTCAGTGGGTAAGTAAGGTTGCAGGAGATTGCGGATTAAAAGTCTGTTACATAACAGACTTATGTTGTGCTCATTATCTACAAATGGGGCTCAGTTTATCAAAAGAACAGCAATATCATGATCATCATTAAAACTCCGTCTGTGACGGGCCTTACATATAAACCTGGCCTCCTTTTTGGGGTCAGAAGTGTCCTAAGGTACTTTAAGATCTAAGGGCATTTGACAGAAATGCAAATGAATTTAAATAAATGCAGCCAACTTCATCCCTAATTAGAATTAGTTCTGTTGCTATCTAATGGGTGCTGACATAGTTCTTTGTACATTTTACAGTCACTTAGTTTGCTTTAGTCATTGTGGTGAAAGTAACACCAGGACAAGCTGCAGCCCTTTTTTTCTATTGCGGTAATTATTTACCTGATTGGTTTAGAATGGTTGTATGTGTACGAGACTTTCAAGTTCAACAAAAGCAGAGTAAATTAAGAATACTTGAATATACAGTTGCACATACCTGTTAAAATGCTTAGCAGATGCCCTCCGAGTGACAGACTCACATTTCTGACAGTGCACAGCTGTCTTGTTTCAGGTCACTGGTGTTTAATCAACACAAAAGAAATCTCTTTGTCCACAGCCTCGCTGCCTGTATCTCCTCCCTTGTGCACACTAACACCCTCAGTCCGTTTCTGCATACCCACATTTGCATACCATGCTCACACTAGCAAGCATTCACTAATACATACAATACACCCGAGTGAGCACATGTGTATGCACAAACACGTGCTCGAGGCTTACCCTATTGTTGTGGATTTGAAAACGTATAGTACTAATCCAATTAGTGAGCAACACACATTAATTATTACACCATGCAAGTGAATGAAGAATGTACCAGAGGGATAAGTAGGTGATTATATCACTGCACGCTTTTCATTTTGTCCTCTTATATCCATAAAAAAACAAACTGATTTTATTAAGCATTCTCACATTTAAGTTACATTACATTTTGGTATGAATTATGGAGATCTTTGAGGTCAATAGGAAATTTTACAAAATGCAAGTTGCAGTACTGAATCTATGAACTGAATGAATGAATCTGTATTTTATAAGTAGTCAAATCAGGTCAAGTCAGTTTGATTCATAAAGCCTAACATCACAATTGACAAAATTGGCTCAAAGGGTTTTACAGTCGGTACAAAACACACAACACCCTCTATCCCGCGACCCTCGAATACAAAAGATGAATCAGAAATGACTGAGATGGCTGCCAAAAGTAATTAATGGCAATAAATCCAATCGCGCAGGTGTCCACATCTTGGAAAACAAAAATCACCGATTGTTCAAACTGTCTGCTGCATTCCATCAGAGATACATGTCTGCCAAAGGACAACACAGGCATAAAACAGAAATAGATGCTGGAACAAAATAAATCCCATCATGCCACGCTGTATTGGCAGCATCCAAGGGTTGATTTAGGGTGACATGTCTCCATGATAAAAAAACAACAACACTGCATTAATTTACCTTTGAGTCAAGATATGTAGATGAATATAAGGAAATGTAACAATATATCTGTGCAAAGCACTCAGCTTTCCACACTGTGTGACTGACTCATGTCCCTCATGACTTTTGTCCCTCTGTTGTCTCCTCAATCTGAGCCGCCGCTGCTGTTGGTTGGCTCTGGGGCTGTTCTGGACAAAGCTCCTTAGTAGGATCCATCACAACAGGTGCAGGCAGCTGATAACACTTCAGCTGAGCCCTGAACTCCTCCATCTCCCTCTGCTCCACCTCCCTCCTCCTGCTCAGAAGGTACACGTCCACAGACTGCCTCCTCTTTGACTTCACAACCCACCGCATCACCACGCAGTCTGGACAGGACGTGGAGAGGAAAGCCCCGGCGAGTTCAAAGCGATTTCCCACGTCAAACGTGAAGGTGCTGCCGTCCACTGAGATGTTGTAGGGCAGGTGCTGGCATTGGTCACCAAAGCGGTTGATTTGGGTATAAGAGAAGTTGGAAGTTTCACTAGAGTTGGAGAAGTACATAGTGATGCTGTCTCTTAGTCTCAGGGCCTCCATGGACGGCAGGTGGCTCAGACTGCCTGCAACTAAAGCCCATCTGCCCTCTAAACGATGAGGATCCATCTGATCCAAAGGGTGGACCAATTTCTCACAGACCAGAGGAGACGAACGGCTCGCAGCCACCAAGCAGAGGAGAGCAATGACATACACAGCAGACATGTCTCTGTGTGTCATTTCTACTGATTCTGTGCCAGAAATCTAGTCTTCACCTTCAATCTGCCGTCTCAGGGCAGTGGAGTGGAGCTAGATTAGGAGGCTTGTCCGATTTTGTAGTATGAATTCCACCAAGAATGTCCAGTCTTGCAACACAATACAGGTTAATGATCCCTTAGCTAAATGCACATTATTGTGCAATGGTGGAAAGTTTGATTCGTGGTGGTAATACTTTGTGGTTCCCCCAGCTGAGATTTTATTGTGGGTTATTCATTTATTTAGTTATATTCTTCAACCTTGTGTTTGCTTACATAAATTACAGAGAGACTGCAATAATGCAGAAAGAAGTCATCCATAATCAAGTTCATAACCGAGAGAAGAGTCGTTTTTCTTATTTGTAGAATCTAGTCTGAAAAAAGAAAAATGCACATGTATGTTACTTCAGGCTATGGACTCTGTGCTAGTGTGAATAACATTCAAGGACTTTCTGTTCTTCCCTGTGTTCAGATGATGTGCATATTCATATTTAAAGCAATTTATTAAAAAACTGGTGCATTAAAGGGAGTATTAATTAGTGTGGATATGTGGTGGAAACATTTGAATATCAGAGAGGAAAAGAAAAAAGACCCCTCTGGTTTGCAACCATGACTCCTAAAAGTATTAACTACTTGCTAGCCATCTCAAAATAACCAATAGAGGAAAATATTCGTAGTACCAGGAGTGATTGTACTTGAATTGTACATATGATTTTAAAAGCTTGTCACATGTAATTGACTCAGTGTTAACTGAATTATAACAGAACATTGCTGGAGAATATGTAAACATACTATCTATCTAAATATGATGTATTTCTGTATTAATTTCCAAACGTGTTGAGAGACCTGTCACCCTTGTCTCACTGAATAGAACACCATGTAAGTAAGTGGAGGAATGTGCCAGCACCGTTATGCATGCCTTAATTTTATTCGCACATATATGGAGAAAATATGGTGTGATTTTACATTTAGGTATAAATAGCTTACAGAAGTCTGTGTGCGATGAATGCTTTCAGCTATAACACCTTTTCACAGCACATTAGTGGTAAAAGCACAGTCCCAGTATGCCATGTAGGACAGTGAGCCCACAGACACAGTACCAGGACCCTGACATTGAAGCAGCTAAATGGAATTTAACTATCATTGATTTCTTTTTAACATTACGTGACCAAATATCACTAATGAATGAAACCCAGTCTTCAAGCTTTTTGTCCCTCTGTTTTCTCTTCAGTTTGAGCTGCTGGATCGCTGGTGGTCTCTTCTGGACAAAGCTCCTTGGTGGGATCCATGACGGCAGGTGGAGGCATGTTCAGACACTGCACCTGAGCGTTGAACTCCTCCATCTCCTTCTGCTCCACCTCCCTCCTCCTGCTGAACAGGAGCAAACGCACAGGTTTCTTTGATTCGTTGTCAAACCGGATCAGCACGCAATCTTGACAGGACGAATGGAGGAAAGTCAGAGTGAGGTTTATCTGATCCAACGCATCAAATGTGAGAACGCTGCCTTCCAGTGAGACATTGTAGGTTTTAAAGTGGCACTTTCCACCCGCACTGACGCTGGGTGTGTAGAAAACGTTGGAGGTCGCACTAGTACTGGAGAAGTTAATGCTGGAGCTGTTTCTACGCTTGAAGAACTCAAATTGTGCAGGATCGCTCAGACTGCCCGCAACCAAAGCCCATCTTCCCTCTAGACGACGACGATCGAGTTGATCCAAAGGTCGGACTGAGTCTTCACAGGCCAGAGGAGCTGAATGGCTCGCAGACATGCAGCAGAGGAGAGCGACTGCACACACAGCAAACATATCTCTGTTTGTTGAAATCATATGACTGTGCATCTGGACCAAGTTGTACTGCAGTGTGCAATTGAACAGAATGCTGATAAAGAGGCTCGTTCGGTTTTATAGTTAACCTTCAGTTTCATAACCCTAAAAACACCACAGAGCAGAGTCCCTTGTCCACCTGTGGATTCTATGGTTGCGAAATGAAAAAAACTACTGAGTCATATTTGCATTGGAGCTCTTCTTTTTTTTAATGTGTCTTTTTGTTGTGAATTCACTAATAGTCATGTACAGTATTATAAAGAAAACGCAGCAGCAACTCTTTTGGTGTTTTTCCTTTGTTGACGTCTGAAGCAAAACCTTGCACAAGAATTCAGTGTTTTTACTGAAATAAACAGACTTTCACAATAACTAATGCCAACTGATTTTGGAGAGCAGGATGTAATTAATTGTGTCACTAGAGCTGTAGACGTTTCCAGGGGTAAGTCATCTTTCGCTCAAGTAGTACATTAAAAAAAGAAAAGAAAGACCACAGTTATTCGTTTTGAATTTACTTTAGATCATGCAATTAAAAGACAAAAAGCTTGACTATTAAATCTGCAGCTGACTGTAACCATTAGTCTGTCTCTAAGCCACGCTTGGATTTTGAAAGAATACACTATTGTAAAACTTCAGCATGGATAGTTTTGCTGAACTGCAGGTTCTGAACTTTGTGTGCAGTCTTCGCTAGAGAACCATGTCAAAGAAAACTTTCCACTGTTTTGTAATGGGAAACAAAGTTTATCCGATTCCCATCCCGATTCTGAATGTTCAATAAGAACGTTCTGACTCACCGATCGAAGTAACCTGGTTTCCTCAGCAGTTACATCCTAATGCAATCTGTATAAATAACCTTGAGAAGAAATTTGACAGAGATACACATTACAATGCAAGAAAAAGAATACAAGGGCCATCCTAAAAATAATTTGGAAAATTCAACTTCAACATAAATTTCATTATTATTCATTTACATCTGCAAAGTTGAAGCAAAAATTTACAATATCAATATTTGTGGATTCATTAATAAAGTTTTGTGTGTGTCAGCATGTGCGTGCCAAGTTCAGATTGATTCAGTGACATTAATCTTTGCACCATGTGTCTGTTCTATTTTTACATTGTGTCTGTATAGGGAATATATATATATATATATATATATATATATACACACACAAAATATGAATAAAATTAGAATGAGGACTGACAGTGCATTTTTATTAAACTCTTTATCTTAAACGTTGATCCAAGTAGCTGAAAAATATAACATTTTTTCTAACAGATAACAAACAGCTGAGTTTTTGGGCTGAGTCAGTTACAAAGATCAAATGAGTGACAGTGAGTTACAGAATAACAAATACAAACTGCTGATTTGCATATATCTGCTGTAATATTTCATATATTTTAAACTTTCTCCAAAGTAATATGGTCAAGTCATGTGATGCTGGCAATGTTCAAGGGCTGATTTAACAAAAGCCACCTTTGTTGATTTTTATTCAGTCTTTCCGAAAAACCTGAGGAACAGCACAATGTAACGTCACTGATAATTTGTTTTCATTTTATTCAACCTATAATCATGAACTTGAGTCTGTTAGGCTGTTTTTTCTTCTGTTTTCTCTTCAGTTTGAGCAGCTGGATCTTTGGAGATCTGTTCTGGACAAAGCTCTTTAGTAGGGTCCTTCATAACAGGCAGAGGCATGTTCAAACACGTCAGCTGAGCCTTGAACTCCTCCATCTCCTCCTGCTCCAGCTCTCTCCTGCCGCTGAACAGGTACACACGCAGCAGTTTCTTTGCCCCGTCGTCAAGGCGCATCACCAAGCAGTCTTTACAGGATGTGTGGATGAGGGTCACAGTGAAGTTAGACTGATCCACGGCGAAGCTGCTGCCCTCTAGTGTGATGTTGGAGCGCTGATATTGACAGCTGTCACCAATACGGAAGATGCGTGTGAAGGAAATTCTGGAGGTTTCGTTGGAAAAGACAATGCTGCCACTGTCTCTACGTCTGAAGCTCTCCAGGTATGATGAATTGCCCAGACTGGCTGCAACCAAAGCCCACCTGCCCTGCAGATGATGAAGATCCAGTTGATCCAAAGGCCGGACCAGCTCCTCGCAGGCCGAAGGAGCTGAATGGCTCACAGACACCAAGCAGAGGAGGGCGAGGACATACACAGCAAACATGTCTTTTTCTTATGAAATGCTGTACCTTCTGCAAGCAATATTGATATCAACTCTCAGCCACACTGTCGTGTCTCACTGAGATTGTTCAGGTAAAGAGGCCTGACTGGTTTTATAGTTGTTTTAGAGTTTCATAATACTGCCAAGGCCAAAAAGCAGAGTCCCCTTTTTTTTTCAGCTGTGGATTTAGCGATTGTGAAATTTTTTGAATGTACTTTAACTGTTTAATATTAACCCTGGTTGGCTCTCTCTTTCTGTGCCTGTAGAATTATGGATCAATATGCAATTGCGCAGTTTTACCCTTTCCGAATCATGTCTGTTATAATTTCATGTTTATCGTAGAATCATTTTATGAACTGTCAACTGATTTGCAGGGTTGATAAAGTAAAAGAAAATGCTTTGATTTTGTGGTTTCAGAGAGAAAGTTGAGCACTCTAATTCCCTCATGATTTCAGGTTGCACAAAATCTGTGCCAACATTCAAGAAGGTGTAAATTGCAAATCATTTTGATCAAACTACATTATATCAGAGGTCAATTCAACTTACATATTTCACAAATGTAGCTTTTGTTATCTTATTGAAATGATTTTTTTTTTTTTTTTTTTTTAAATCAGACTGAGCTCACAGAGACATGTCTGTGGTTGTGAGAAACTTTAAATCCTCAACATCGTTGGAAACTGCCATGCATATCAAATCAAGATGATTAGGTTTAGGTTAGGGAGACACAATTGTAATGCAAATCTAATATTTAGTCTCCTCATAGATTTATTTTGGTCTCCACCTCCTTCTGGGGCAGATACATATCTCTTTAGCTGCCAAATGCTCCATTTTGTTCACCAGCTAGTTGCTAACTTTGTCTGCGATTTGGTGCTCGGCAGGCAACGAATGGGGAGTTTTCTAAGCCTTTTGTCAGAACAGCTGCCAGCTGTGGCCACAAACGACACTATGAGAATGATGAGAATAAATGAAACAGACCGTCCTGCCCCCCCAAACAGCCCTATAGATTGTCTGTGCAAGCAGCTTCTTACAACGCATATTTACATTTATTGTTTGTGGCACTGGGTTGATGAAGGTCGGGGTGGATGGGTATAGGTCACACACAAAACTTCCAACCAAGAAACCACTCTTTGTGTCCCGTGTGAAAACAAAAGCCAACACTGACCTGTTTATCTTACAGAAATGCTACGTTTTACCTGAGTTTAGTGGACCCAGCGTACCAGGCTCAGACAAATGAGGCAGAAGGTGAAAAAATTTGTTTAATGAATAATTAAATAAGCAATGGCTGAGTTCAGGTGAGGCAGAGTCTCTTGTACCAACCTGCTGGCTACAACCTGCAGCAACACAAACACAGACAAGACAGACAGACAGACAGACAGACAGGAGACACCAGGAGGGAGAAACACTGGAGCATAGAGGGGAAAAAGGAGGGGAGACTGCAGATCTCAACAAGCAGATACTTCACTTATGTCACGTACGTAATGTCACATATGTAATGTCACGTACGTAACATACTTAACTTGTGTCTCAAATGGAAACGTGCTTATTTTAACCCAAACCATGATCTTTTCCCAAACTTAACCAATTAGTTTTGCTGCACTTAACTGAACACTGAATTACATCCAGTCTATTTACTGCATACTGTATATTTGAAGTTGATTGGACAGTAAATTTTGTCTCTCCAAGTTGAAACTCCTCTTGTTAAGGATGCATGTTAAAAACATTTAATTAAAGATCACTTTAAAGGTAATGGAATTATAGGTGTGATGGTCTCCAACACACAACCTTCATGCACTGATTTTGACAAATGATTGATCAGATCTCTATGACTATCTTCTCGGTGTCTTTCAGTCCTTCTGTCCATCTGTTTTCTATTCAGTTTTAGCTGTTGGAACGCCAGCCCTTTCTTCTGGACAAAGCTCCTTGGTAGGGTCCATCACAACAGGTGGAGGCATGTTCAGACACTCCACCTGAGCACTGAACTCCTCGACCTCCTTCTGCTCCAGCAGTCTCCTCCTGCTGAACAGGTAAAAATGTTGCCTCTTCCCTGACTCTACATCAAAGCTCATCAGTATGCAGTCATGGCAAGATGTGTGGATGAAGGTTGTTGTGACGTTGCCGTTGTCAAAGGTGAAGCTGCTGCCTTCCAGGGAGATGTTGTAGGACACACGGTGGCACTGGTCATCTAAACGCATGCTGCGGCTAAAGGAGATGTTGGTTTTGCTGGTGTTGCTGGAGAAGTTAGCCGTGGCACTTTCTCTACGTCTTAATCGCTCCATGAAGGGTAGGTGGCTCAGACTGCCTGCAACTAAAGCCCATTTACCCTCCAAATGATGAGGATCAAGTTGATTCAAAGGCCGGACCAAGTCTTCACAGCCTGGAGGAGCTGAAAGGCTCACAGACACCAAGCAGAGGAGAACAACAGCACACACAGGAGACATATCTGTGAAATCTGCAGTCTACTGAAATGTATGCAGGCAGGTCCCAGCTGTGAAGTATCTACATTATATGGTTGATTTTCTGGTTTTATAGCTGTTTCATAAGCCTTCAGTTTCACAATATTTAAAGGGAGCAGAGTCCCCCTTTCTCCTGGTTTTTCTGAGATTGTGAAATGATTGATCGCTTTGAATACTGTGACTTCTGACTGTTTGCACTGGAGGTTTACTTGTTGGCTCTCACTGACCTGTGGTGACGTTTGGGTTCACTGTGTTCAATCACTGTTTGGTGGTCTTGCAGTTACAGTATGCAAATAGTGAGTGTTTGTACTAGAAGACTTGTATTTTAATAAATTCAAATTGAAATGATAACCTCTACTAAGTGATTTTTTTCAAGATCTGTGTTTTGTGGAAAAGGAATATGCAGCTTTAGATGAGACCATAGCATTTTATCATTTATGTAGCTGTCATGTATATCTTGTTAAGTTTTAGCACAAGGGAAAACAGACCCAAATGCTGAAACCGAGACACAGAGAGAGTAAAAAAGGCAGTGGTTTAATGAAAATTTGAGATCCACATACTGAAGCTGGAGAGTCAACTGAGGGTGAACAGGCAGGAAGAGAGTCCAGTTCCAGATTACTCATGACGACAGACTAGAGCACAAGGTAGGCACCTGAGCATAAAAACAGGAGCCAGGGAGTAGACAAAGCAAAACAACAGTGAAAAATACTTGGATCTCTCAGGTCAAAGCCATTACCACAAGGGTGAACAGGCCATTTGACAAATAGTGTGTTAAAGGCTGGTGCTTACAGGTATAAACTGTGGCAGCAGGTGAGTCTTGATTGAATAATTTGAATCAGGTGTGCTCAGGAGAGGAGGAGGCTGGACCAGACCTGCCAGCCACGCCATGCAGTCAAACATACACATGACAGACAGGTGAGAGACAGACATGAGACAGAGGGGAGGGAAGCACAAAGACACGACAAAAAGAGGGGAAACTGCAGATCCCAACATATCTTTAAGGCATCTTTACAGGGTCTTTGTTTTAAAACAAATCAGCACTGAGATAGAGAGGAAGTTTTCAACAAACTTGCAGAGTAGCATTAGCATTAGCTTACTTTAGCTACAGCAGCTACGGCTGCTAAGATCAGTTAGCGATAGTTGGGTAGCCTGCTTTGCTGCCCTGTGAAACTGAAGACATGTTCCAAGAGTTATAAAGAATTTCAATTGGGAAATAAGCCCCTTTTATCACTGTGAACTGAGTTTACACAGAGACACGAAGTCTTGCTGTGCAAGAGTGAAAAGGTTTGGTGGGCTAGCAATAGTAACACAGGGGCAGGGTGAGCCGCTGAATGTGGTCCCTTCCAGTTTACACTCGGGTAACAAAAGTCTCTTTTGAACTGGTGGCAGTATTTATCGAAATTAATTTGAATGATTAAAAATTAAACTCCAAAATATGTCTTACAGTTGAGATCATGTCCACAGTTCCAGCTTAGTATATTTTGCATGTTTTCTGCCATTCATGATGCTCAGACTTCTCCTGTCTCCTGTCTTATCCCTCTCCATCCAGCATTTGTCAGCTGCCTGCATGCCCCTCAAATGTCTAATCAGCCTTCTTGAATACATTCCTGTCCACCAGTTTTCTCCTTTTCCAGATTGTGTGCTCCATAGCTATAGCATTCAGCCTTGGTTTGCCTGCTTGTACTCACTGCTTTAGCTAAGTGATTACCTTCTTTCATGCCAAGTCTTTGCCTTCCTATAACAAACAGAATTTCTCAGGGACATCCCATCTCTTCCTCTAATGAAGAATACAGTCTCTGCAGCATTTCCCTGCTGTGTCACTCAGTCTTGTTATGCGTAGCTGATGTTGTCTGACGGTTGAGTAGCAAAGTATCTTCAAATGAGCTGATAAACAAACTCCTCAAAACAAACAAACAAAAAAAACAATATGCATCTTAAAAATGAATTTATTTCCAGTTTGAAAGTAAGACTGTATCAGATTTTGTGATATGTTTGCTTAATGACATGATACAAAATTCATCAAATCAAATCTTTATGGTAGGCTTTGATGGTTCCATGTTGATCTTGTGCATGAACATTTAGAAACATACAAAAGAAAAAGCAGTTTAACATCTCCACAGAACCCCAGTGACATTGACATACAATTTATGAACACTGTGAGGCTAAATGTCTCTCGGTTGTTGCTAAGTTTCCCCTTCAGTTTGAGCTGCTGGATCACCAGCTGTCTCTTCTGGACAAAGCTCCTTGGTAGGGTCCATTACAACGGGTGGAAGCAGGTTCAGGCACTCCACCTGAGCACTGAACTCCTCCATCTCCTTCTGCTCCAGCTGTCTCCTCCTGCTGAACAGGTACAAATGGTGCCTCTTCCCTGACTCTACAGTCATATGCATCAGCATACAGTCGCGACAGGATGTATGGACAAAGCTTGCGCTCAAGTTGCTCTTATCCGTCCCATCATAGGTGAAGTTGCTGCCTTCCAGGGTGATGTTGTAAGAACTATACTTGCACTTGTTATCTAAGCGAAGGCTGCGAGTGTAGGAAATGTGAGTGTCACTGCTGTTGCTGGCGACGTTTATAGAAGCGCTGTCTCTTTGTTTGAATCGCTCCAGGTACGGCAGATGGCTCAGACTTCCTGCAACTAAAGCCCATTTTCCCCCCAGATGACGAGGATCCAGTTGATCCAAAGGCCGGACCAAGTCTTCACAGGTCAGGGGAGCTGAATGGCTCACAGCCAGGCAGCAGAGGAGAGCGATGGCACATGCAATAACAAACATGTTGTATAGTTTGACGGCTGTCAGTCACACTGTAGTGTTAAACGGAGAGTGTGGATGCTGAAGAGGTCTGGCTGGTTTTATATCTGGATCAGAAACTCTCGGTTTCACAATACAGAAAATACCCTTCACCTGTGGATTCAGTGATTGTGAAATTGTGTTCTGTGACGATTGTTTACAGTGGCATTTTACTTGTTGACTCCTCTCTTACCTGTGGTTACTTTGTGTGTGGACTGTTTGCTGTTCTCTTTATTTTCCCGGATTGAAGCTCAGTGACATTAGTTTTTGTGATGGAAAACCAGGAGCTGAATAAACTGCAGATATTAAGTGGAAGTGCTCTGAGAAAGCAAGTTGCGCACATTCATTTTCTCATGGTATTTTTTTTAACTTCACTTATCTCAGAGTCTCAGAAAGACGAACAAAGAAAAACAATTTTATCAGGCAAATGGCAGCTAATGTGTTATTATATTAGAATAGCAGCACGTCAGGCTGAACAAAGTTATACCTGATCTCCACTTTCAACTTTCAGTTTTCTTTTCTGATTTGAAATTCATTTGTGGTTCTGTTTATCATTTTTATGGACAGAATTTCTAGGCGCAACCAGGGGCCGGAGGGGGTTTGGTTTGGGGGCTGGCAGATTTCGTCTTTGCTTTTCGCAGATGATGTTGTCTTGTTGGCTACCTCGAGCCAGGACCTTCAGCATGCGCTGGGGCGGTTCGCAGCCGAGTGTGAAGCAGCTGGGATGAGAGTCAGCACCTCCAAGTCCGAGGCCATGGTTCTCGACCGGAAAAAGGTGGCTTGCTCCCTTCAGGTTGGGGGAGAGTTCCTGCCTCAAGTGGAGGAGTTTAAGTATCTTGGGATCCTGTTCACGAGTGAGGGAAGGATGGAACGTGAGATTGACAGGTGGATCGGTGCAGCGGCTGCAGTAATGAGGAGAGGAGTCAGCTGAGGTGGCTCGGGCATCTTTATCGGATGCCCCCTGGACGCCTCCCTAGGGAGGTGCTCCAGGCATGTCCCACCGGGAGGAGGCCCCGGGGAAGACCCAGGACACGCTGGGGTGACTATGTCACTCGGCTGGCCTGGGAACGCCTCGGGATCCCCCCGGAAGAGCTGGAGGAAGTGTCCAGGGAGAGGGAAGTCTGGGCGTCCCTGCTCAGACTGCTCCCCCCGCGACCCGGCCCCGGATAAGCGGAAGAGAATGGATGGAAATTCATTTGTCTTCCATCCCTGAATGAGAGCTTTAGCTTTAGCTATCATTCAGATGTTGATGTTTAGAGAATGCTTTAGAAAATTCTGTCATTTCACAATCAGAATCGACAGGTGGATAAAGGACTCAACAAAGTTGTGAATCAGGGGGTTTCTGATCCAACTAAATATTTGGACATGTGGTACCACAGAGAGCAAACATCCTTACCACTACCTTCATGCATTTACAATATCAGGACTGGCCTTCGTTTTCAGAGTGGTGTCTCAGACAGCTCAATGTGAATGAAGGCAAATGAATTTCAACATCATCTGCGAAAAGCAAAGACGAAATCTGCCAGCCCCCGAACCAAACCCCCTCCGGCCCCTGGTTGCGCCTAGAAATTCTGTCCATAAAAATGATGAACAGAACCACAAATGAATTTCAAATCAGAAAAGAAAACTGAAAGTTGAAAGTGGAGATCAGGTATAACTTTATTCAGCCTGACGCGCTGCTATTCTAATATAATAACACATTAGCTGCCATTTGCCAGATAAAGTTGTTTTTCTTTGTTCGTCTTTCCGAGACTCTGAGATAAGTGAAATAAAATGCCATGAGAAAATGAATGTGCGCAACTTGCTTTCTCAGAGCACTTCCAGTTAATATCTGCAGTTTATTCGGCTCCTGGTTTTCCATCTCAAAAACTAATGTCACTGAGCTTCAATCCAGGAAAATAAAGAGAACAGCAAACAGTCCCACACAAAGTAACCACAGGTAAGAGAGGAGTCAACAAGTAAAATGCCACTGTAAACAATCAACAGTCAGAAACAGTCCAAAAAACATAATTTCACAATCACTGAATCCACAGGTGAAGAAGGCTATTTTCTGTATTGTGAAACCGAGAGTTTCTGATCCAGATATAAAACCAGCCAGACCTCTTCAGCATCCACACTCTCCATTTAACACTACAGTGTGACTGACAGCCGTCAAACTATACAACATGTTTGTTATTGCATGTGCCATTGCTCTCCTCTGCTGCCTGGCTGTGAGCCATTCAGCTCCCCTGGCCTGTGAAGACTTGGTCCGGCCTTTGGATCAACTGGATCCTCGTCATCTGGAGGGACGATGGGCTTTGGTTGCAGGCAGTCTGAACGACACTGCAGCTGCAGATGCCCTAAAAACAAGAGACAGTGTAACTATTGATTTCCACGATTCCTCATACACCCAAGCCAACCGTGTTAATGGCCAGTGCTTGTATCATCCCCACAACGTCTCCCTGGAGGGCCACATCTTTACTTTAAAGGTGAAGACCTACAACTTTACTGGGACCTTCTTCCATACGTCCTGTGCAGACTGTCTGGCGTTAAGCCTCGATGTGGAGTCACCGCATTATAAGTCAGTGGACTTCTACCTGCTCAGCAGAAGGAGGGATGTGAGCCAGACGGAGATGGAGGAGTTCAGTTCTCAGGTGGAGTGCCTGAAGATGCCTCCACCTGTTGTGATGGATCCTACCAAGGAGCTTTGTCCACAACAGACTGCCAGTGAAGCAGCAGCTGAAACTGGAGAGAAAACAGAAGGACAAAAGGCTTAAGAGACTTTGTGATATGAGATCTGTTCACACAGGATGAATAAATGTTCATGCATAGCAGCATCATTTCAATTTTATTCCACCAGACAACAATAAACCATCTTGAAAAACATGAAATGTTTTGAGTATTTTTCACTCCACTACATTTATCTGACGGTTTTAGTTAGCAGTTGCATTTCAGATTAAGACTTTATAAAGACATATCTTTATATACAGTCTGTGTGGTAAGCTCATAAAATACAGCACATTGGTAATGTTGAAATCAGGGGTTTCGTACCTTTTTGACTTCACTTGCTCTTAGAAAAAAGTGTGTAGTGAGGACCCTTTCTCATGTTTCAGATGAGCTGTTTGCAGAGAAGAGAGATTTTTTTTTACTTCATTTGATGCATTCATTTGATGCATTTGATCTTATTCTGTGATTTCATGCATTGTCTTTATTTTTATTTTCATCCTTATTATCATTATCAAGTAGATTTTATTCTTCACTTTATTTTACATTATTATTACTATTTTTTTAATCTGTTGTCCATTCTGTCTTGTTATGTAAAGCACTCACTTGGTGCATGTGATTACTTTGAACTGCAATTCCTGTATAAAAGATGCTGTACAAATAAAGTTTATTATTGTTATTATTATTATCATTATTACTCCATCACAAGTCCTTCATTCAAAACCATATTTAGGACTCGTTCATTTTATCTATTTCATATGCAGGAACTAAACCATTTTTTGAACGTTTCTCAAATCTGAAATATTGGATAATTTCACCTCTTTGTGCATTGATGAGTTCCTTGAATAAATCTCTCAGAGAAGTTTAGTGGAAAAATCTCTCTTCTCTGCAAACAGCTCATCTGAAACATGAGAAAGGGTCCTCACTACACACTTTTTTCTAAGAGCAAGTGAAGTCAAAAAGGTACGAAACCCCTGATTTCAACATTACCAATGTGCTGTAGTTTATGAGCTTACCACACAGACTGTATATAAAGATATGTCTTTATAAAGTCTTAATCTGAAATGCAACTGCTAACTAAAACCGTCAGATAAATGTAGTGGAGTGAAAAATACTCAAAACATTTCATTTTTCAAGATGGTTTATTGTTGTCTGGTGGAATAAAATTGAAATGATGCTGCTATGCATGAACATTTATTCATCCTGTGTGAACAGATCTCATATCACAAAGTCTCTTAAGCCTTTTGTCCTTCTGTTTTCTTTCCAGTTTCAGCTGCTGCTTCAGTGGCAGTCTGTTGTAGACAAAGCTCCTTGGTAGGATCCATCACAACAGGTGGAGGCATCTTCAGGCACTCCACCTGAGAACTGAACTCCTCCATCTCCGTCTGGCCCACATCCCTCCTTCTGCTGAGCAGGTAGAAGTCCACTGACTTTGAAAATGGTGACTCCACATCGAGGCTCAACACCAGACAGTCTGCACAGGATGTACGGAGGAAGGTCCCAGTAAAGTTGTAGGTCTTCACCTTTAAAGTAAAGATGTGGCCTTCCATTGAGATGTTGAGGCGATGATAACTGCATTCACCCTTGAAACGGTTGGCTTGGGTGTATGAGGAATTGTGGAAATCAATAGTTACACTGTCTCTTGTTTTTAGGGCATCTGCAGCTGCAGTGTCGTTCAGACTGCCTGCAACCAAAGCCCATTGTCCCTCCAGATGGTGAGGATCCAGTTGATCCCAAGGTCGGACCAAGTCTTCACAGGCCAGGGGAGCTGAATGGCTCACAGCCAGGCAGCAGAGGATGGCTGCAAATACAGCAAACATGTTTCTATCTGTCAACTGAAATCATGTCTGGTAACAAGACTTTGCTGGTTATATAGCTGTTTCAGAAATGTTTCACAATGTTGCAACAGATCAGATCAGATCAGATCAGATCATTGTGTGATTGTGAAATGAAAGAAAATTTTAACTTCTGTGCTACTTATTGTTTACACTGGATGGTTTATCTCACCTGTACTGTTCCGTTCAATGTTCATGGTCAGTCAATGTTTTCACTCAAATAAAATAGGGAAAAAAGTCTTACTGTTTGTGCTTTTTCTGGATTGAAGTTATGTAAATATTCAGTGTTCAGTGTTAATAATGGGTTTGCCAATAGAAGTTGTGTACACTAATTTCATCACATTTAAATTTCATTACATTACACATCTGTGTCTGTTAAGTAATTAAAAAAACAAAAAAACAAAACAAAAACAAAACACTATTCAAACTCACCCATACCTGGTTTGGAATACTGCAAGTACTTGTTAAAGTATGGAGATTAGTGCCAGCACACAATATAAAACTATTTCAAAATGATTATTTATCGCCTCATGAAGTGGCAAACATATCATCCTGCAGACAAAAAGCAACAGAGTTTATTGAGTTGAGTTTATTTGGAGTTAAGTTTGTGGCCACCTGATGGATATAAGTCCAATATTCATTCATCTTTTTGCCCTTGTCAGCCACTGTACTCTTGTACATGGTGTTACCATGTTGTTGCCATGAAGCCAGTGGAGACCGGTAGGCTGACATGTATATTAAAAAATAAAGGAACGTTTAATACAGGCCCCACTGCCTCTGTTTCTATATATTTATTGATTTGTATTGAAATGTGCATCCCAACAACACTAATGATTCCGAAGTCCAAAGATAAAATCATGTACCTAACTTCACCTTCAGACACACTAGTGTGGCAGCAACTGTAGTGCACACAGGTTAGCAAGAAGCAGCTGATTAACCAAAAATACTACATTTTATGTGCTAGTGGTTTAGTGTTTGCCTTAACCCATGTAACTTTGCCCCTTTAACCTGCACTGTAACTGCACTTGAAATACAAACTGGTGAGTTTTACTATTCACTTCCCACAATGCTATCTATCTATCTATCTATCTATCTATCTATCTATCTATCTATCTATCTATCTATCTATCTATCTATCTATCTATCTATCTATCTATCTATCTATCTATCTATCTATCTATCTATCGTCCTTATTCTATATATCGTCTTTAAGCCTCATATTCCATACACACAAAAGCAATCACAGACACTGTATGTTTTAACATTCATTTTATTCACGCTGTCAACAGATATCATGATATCATGTATTGACGTCTCCTGAGCCTTTGGACTCTCTGTTTTCTCCTCAGTCTGATCTGTGGTGGTGGTGGTGGTGGTGGTGGTGGGGGTGGGCTGGACAAAGCTCCTTGGTGGGATCCATCACAATATGTTCAGGCATCTTCAGACACTCCACCTGAGCGATGAACTCCCTCAGCTCCTTCTCATCCACCTCCCTCCTTTTGCTGAATAGGCATAGTTCCTCTGTCTTTTCTTTTGGCATCTCCACCTTGAAGCTCAACACCACACAGTCCGCACAGGATGTATAGAAGAAGGTCCCACTGAAGTTATACATCTGTCCGACCTGGAAGTAATAGTGAGGGCCCACCAGTGAGATGTCCTCGGAAAAATAATGGCACCGTTCATTGTAACGATTGACTTTGATGAACGTTGAGTTGTGGAAATCAATACTTATGCTGTCGCTTGGTGCAAATGGCTCTTCAGACTCAATGATTTTCAGGCTTTCTGCAACCATAGCCCATCTGCCCTCCAAATTAACAGGATCCAGCTGATCCAACGGCTTTAGCAGGTCTTCACAGGCCAGAGGAGCTGAATGGCTCACAGACACCAAGCAGAGGAGAGCGATGGCGCGTACAGCAAACATGTCTCTGTATGTTGAAGGCATATGACTGGACATCTAGACTCATCTAGTTGCACTGCAGTTTTCGTCTGAAAGTCGTGCCAGTTTAGAGGCTTGCCTGGTTTTAAAGGTGCATCAGAAAAATCCAGTTTCACAATACTGAGAGAGCAGAGTCCATCTGTGTTCTCTGTGATTGGCTTAGTAAAATAAGAGTTGTTTAAAATGCTGTGATTCTGAGTTTGTACACTTTCCTTAACTCCTCGTCTTACCTCGTCTCATCTGCACTGTGGCTTCAAACTGAAATTATTCAGTTTTAAGGGTGAAAACTGTGTCAGAAAGTTGCAGTTTTGCAGTACCTTTTGCCATACTGAAACAGAAAAGGTTGATTTCTACGAATGTTGTTTTCAGTGATGTTTATTTCTAGCCTGTGCCAAACCAACAGCCAAAATGCCCGTGTCACCTTTGCAGCAGTACACCGATCTGCCCCTTTAGAGTCATTGCTTTTATGCTTATAATCAGACACATCCTTGAGTCATTATACATATCCAAAGTATATATGTGTGTTTGATTGATCAAAGAGATGAAGAGCATACCTACAGACCTGGAGTTTACTGTATGGACATACACATATTCTTTTTCTCATATGCACATGATCTTCAAAAATTACATTTTTGGAAAAAAAAAAATTGGGGGAAAATTTTTCAGAATTTTTTGGGGGAAAAACTAAAAAAAAAACAAAAACAAAAACAAACCATTAAACAGAGAATGCTTGTACAAATCTGTCATCCAAGAATAGCAGCAAAACCTGGTTCTTGTGTTGTCATAGTTTGTTTGACATTGTATTATGAAGCAGGTTTTTGACACTTTTGACTTCACTGAAAAAAATAGTATAAGAAAAATTCCAAGAAGCTGAACTTAAATGATCTGCAAAACCCTGTTACATATTTCATATTTAACCAACTAAAGGGATAGATGATGTGGACTGTTAGGAAAACTGTGAGGTGGCTCTGCACAGGACGCTGCAAGAGCACTGTCATTTTCTTTTCACAAGAGCATTTTGAAGAGTATTCATCTAGTTTAAAGAGGTACTGTTGTCGACAGCACCCCCTGAGAGCTCTCAGCCCAGCAGGACTTATTTTCACAGTTACAGGGCTCACTGCTGCGTACTTTTCCCCAGGGACAGAGTTTGGTCTGGCCCTTGAGAGGAGAGGGCTGTGCTGCTCTATGTACTTGCATAAGAGAGGGATCTTTGAGAGTTGTTGCAGGGGACACCAAGTACATCATCCCATGAGCTCTGTCGTTGTGATCCTGCTCTTTTTACAGGATCTCTCAAAGACAGACCCTGTTAGTTCCCTTCTTCTCTCCTGGGGAGGATTTACCACAACTACAGCTGCATGCACAGACAAATTGTCTGAGGGTGACTGCAAACTCCCACTCCCATTTCCTAAAGTGTGGCAGGAGATACTATGAAGGACAGCTGTCCTACACCACCTGTCCCTGGTTTAGGAATGAGAATAAGTAAGAAATAACAAATGGTTGAACATTATACAGTGTTTGTTTTGTGTGTGTGTTTGCATTAAGCAATGTTGTGTATTTAGAGTGAAATCCACTGTTTGAGGAACAGAAACGGCGGATGAAGTGCATCAGGCAATGTATCACAAATGTCAGTTTAATCATTAAATCATTTGCCAATCATCTCAAAGCTGACATCTCAGACACTCTCAATTCCACATTCCTGTATACAGTACTGCATATACATCCATGCATAGAGCTATGTCAGGAGCTCGGAGCCTCTCTAAAAAAAGCTCATCTGGTAAAAATACAAAATTCATAGTCTCAGGTATTTCAAAATAATTGCTCTTTTGCTCAGAAAATATTCAGTGGCGCATGCTTTTGTTTATAAATTAGACAATGTCATAGTATTAGTGTGTGTATTGTCAAAATCTGTTTACAGAGTGAATAAAAAGGCTCAGGTCCAATACTTGGGTTAAAAATACCTCTAATAGGACTAAAATCAATACAATAATTCAGCTTCAGCGTTATTAAATAAGAATAATATCCTCTCTCAAAATCTTTGGACTTTCCCAGTTAAAGCTCATATTTAGATGATGAAAATTACCCAATGAATTTCATATGTGCATACAACAGTTTCAAAAATCTGTTTTTATGCTTAAGTATAGTCCTGGGTAGAGAACTCCTCAAAGGCACTTATACAATGAAAAGTCCAGTCCTCCCCTGTCTTCACATTGGAGAGAGCTTGCTTCCTCCTGGAGAATCAAAACTCGGAGTCGGTTGAGGAAGTTTCCAGATGAACACAAGGAATGGGGGCAGGGGGTAGTGGAGGAAAGGGAAGTATGCTGATTAGAAAAAGGATGGGCGCATAAAACAAAGAGACAAAGGAAGGAGTGTGTTGTGAGTTGAACAGCAGAGACAGGCTGAAGGATGCTGGCAGACTGAAGAGGGAGAGAGGAAATGAATGTACAGAGAGTGCATTTACATGACAGAGCAGCACTGGCAGGTTTTGCGTTTGGGCGCCTCAGTCTCCTCTCCCTGGCCAGCCCGGGTCGGACTGTGTGTCTCTGTGCTGGCAGGGCTGTTAGCTGCTGCGGGCTCTGAACGGGTGTTGAGGTCTCTGGCCTGCGACAGAAGGGGTTCCTGCTCGGCTGGCTCCGCCTCTGTCCTCTGCTTCTCCTGGGGATCGGCCAGGGGCACCTCCTGGAACTGGTCAGGCAGAGTGGCAGGGTCTTGAGCTTTTGATGAAGTTGCAGCTACACCCTCGGCCTCTAGCTTGGGGGTGAGAACGGACTGAGAGTAGACTGGCACTGAGGCCACTATAGCGCCCTCTGGAGCATTGGATGGGGACTGCACGTGCGCAGCAGTTGGCTCTTCTGATTGGTTCTCCTGTTCTTCAGTTTTTGTCTCTCCATCTCCATTTGTTTTTATGCCGTCTTGCATGTCTCCCTCTGCAGTTGCTGGTTGTGTCTCTGCATTGGGTTCCGTTGCCTCACTCTCTTCTGGCTGTGTGAATGTTTCTGGAGCTGCTTCTGTTCTTACTACCTCCTCCACAGCCTCCCTTTGCTCTAGGCTTGCTTCTGGATTCGGCAGAGGGGTTTCCTCTGCCTGCATGGTCTCCCGTTGATCTTCCTGAGGCATAAGATCCTCAGGCATATCATCCCCTTCATCCGTGATGATTACACATTCTGCTCTCATCACCAGAGTCCCCTCCTCCTCCTCATTAATATCAACATTTGGAATGTGACCAGGCTCTGCCTCAGAAACACCCAGACTCAACCCTGGCACCAAATTCATGGTAGTAACTCCCTCAGAGGACACAACTGGTCCGTTGGTGGTGGACTGATTGCTCAGCTCTGAAGCATCAGGACTGGTGTCTGCCTCTACACCTCCTCCACCATTTGTTAGGACAGCTGCAGTTCCATCCACTAGTGGGCTTTGGTCTGTCTTTATTTCATCATCAGTTGTTTCTGAAGAAAGAACATCAAATAAATATCATTGTCAGTAAAGGAGGAGATTTAATTAGAATAGTTAGTGCTGTTCATCCATTGACTTGACGCTGAGTGAATTTGCAATCAATATGCCACAGTGTCATTAACACTGATTATTAGCTTCCCATTGTAGTTGGTGGAGATGCACTGTTACTTGATTGCAATTAGAGGTTGCTTTGCCATCAATATGCCAGTGCTCAATACAGCTAATTTATTGTAACACAGTTAACAAAAAAGGTCCACACATCTATGAATCACCATGCATTCCACAGAGAAGTCATTCACCTCTGCTCTGATAAAAAATGCAGAAGCTGATAAAGGCCAACTTTTAGCTGCAGGGCATGAACTGTATACTAATGAACGGAGCCTTCTTTCTGTTATAGAGTGGAACGTAACAGCCATTGCAAGCAAATATATATTATGCGATAATGAAAAAAGGAAAAGTTACAAAACACAAGAGAAGAAATGTAAAATCTAATCATTTGAGGCTTTGTTATGACAGAAATATGCAATGCAAAGAACAAGCATTAGATGCAAATTTAGATTCAGCAGTCTCAGGTTATAGATGCTGGATGATTTAAATACAAATGGACGGGTATACTTTCATTTTTTAAGAATTCTTCTCTTCACTTCGACAGCATAAGCAGCATCCCCACTGACATGTCCACGTACCCACTGCCCTCTAAAAATGCAAGCTATGCACTTGAGGGACTGTTAGCATAAATATATATGCAAAACCTTATCAAATAAATATAAATATTCATCACAGTGTGGATCAACTTTTTGTTAAGTGTATGTAACCATATACTTGACTCCTTCCTTTATAATAAATTTTCTTCAGATCAGCTTATACAATGTATGCAGAGAAGAGTTTCTATAGGGGTCTCCTGGCCTTTAATGTGTTGGGATAAGATGGTGACTGGATCAGAATTAACAAGAGGAAGAATGGAGAGGAAATAAGATGCTGATGTCAATAAGGCTTCAGATGTGACAGTGTGTGCCAGATTTGTTTTGTACATTATGAGAGTATTGTTTTGTATGTCTTTGTGCATTTTATGACACGAATCAGTTGCATACCCACCCAATCCCGTTGCATTGTTTTCCCCGTTCTGCACAACAGCATCATGGGCTATAACTGAGGAAGAAATTATTTGTATTTATTGTAAAGTTAGCAGGTACAGTGGTCGTATTTTCTGACATGCAGTGCAGAAATCATGAATTAGTACAAGATGGAGCGCTGATTTCTCAGGAAAGTGACAAAAATGAGTATAGTGTACCTTTAAATTTAAATATTCAGACCAAGATGCACCTGTAACTGTATTATGAGCTCCACACAAAAGACTGGATTACAGTGTGGCTTATTCAACACACTTTGTACAAGCTGTTATGATTTTGATGCCTGAGAACAACACTAGAAGAAACAAAGTCCTGACCAAGAACATGCTTCTTCTCTACAGATAGTAATGAAGTTATTTTTATTGCAAGCAAAGAGACAAACATGGGAAAGTGTCCAAACATTAAACAAATTAAATCTAATCAATATGTACAGAAGTGATTAAGTAAGAGTAGCATTAGAGGTGCAACTTTGGCTACCAAGTGGTGGCAGTCAGAAAAGCAGTGTGTTTGCACACAGTGGCTGTAACATGATAGAGAACTACAGTGCAGACATGTCTTGGACAGAACACAGTGTTCAAACAGCTCTGAAAACCGCTAGCAGATGGATGACAGCAATGCTTCGCTCTGCACTCTTACATTCTGTGGATGTTAAGAGCTTGTATAATGGCTTCAAAATGCTCATGTCAAATCCTCTACAGTGTGAAATTTACATCAATTTATCACTTTCTCTGGTAAAAAAGCAAAAGGGAATGCAACTTTCTTAAACGTCCACTGTAATTTTAACATTTTCCTGTGGCAAAAGGTTTTCTCTGATCCCACTTACCTTCTCCGGCCTCTCCTACTTTCACTGCTTCCTGTTGGGTAAGAGGGACAGGGGAGGAATTAAATTCACTGTGACTCAACTGGTGAAACGGTTTGTGTTGTGCTGCATGAATCTCTGGTGTACTGTGAAGGGAATATAAAAAGATAACAGATGAAATGCAAATGCTGGACCATCACAGAAGATATGAGGAAACAGACACAATCAAGAACATTTCTGTGAAAGCTTTTCCCTCATGCTGTCTAAATAAGTAACTGTCCTCCGCTCTGAAAAGCACAGCCAAGTGCAGCATGTACTAAAGTACTTAATGTGTCCACTGCGGTCTCTCAGATGGAGGGCAGTGATGATGTTAGCTGTTAAAGGCCGTGACATTCTGCCTGGTCACAAGGGGGAGTGATTGAGCTGAAAAGCCCTACATGACCTTTGAAAAGTTGACCCCTCTCCACTTTTTGTAATGTGTACTTAACTACATTAGATCTGCATAGATAAACAGTAATCATGCACATGTGTGTACCTTACAATTAAAAGGCCACTTTCAAAGACGTTCAACACCATCATATCCCCAGTCTCATCAGGAAGCAAAAGGCAAACAAAATAATGAAAAATCATCTTGTGGCTGTTTGAGGTGCCAGATATTAGCTGTCGCTCAATCTCAGTCTGCCCACTCGCGGGACGCTTTGCTGGCAGGTGCTGTTTAAAGTGCTGTATTTTCACACAGAGGATAAGGTCATACATTTAAAGTCCCCTCCATCACAGCCAGCATGGCTAATCGGCTGTAATAGCTTTGAAAAATGAAATCTGTTGATGTTTCTGGTTGATTTTAGCTGAATTCCAAAAGCCAAAGTTAAGATGGGTATATGATAACTATGAAAAGCCTTACTAAAAAGACCCCGGAGCAGGCGGCAGAAGAGGAAGGACAACTCTTTTGTTCTACTATAAAGAGCTTCAGCGAGGTGGGGTAAACATACTTGCGCTTGGCTTGAGGTGAAACAATAATTCCACAGTGGATCAAGTGCTGAATTGTTTATGTAACGAGAGGCGTACATTCATAAAGTTCCTGCTTTTGAACAAGAGGTGCGACATCAAAGGTACATTAAAAGAGGAAATGCATTATTCATGGCAAAAAGCCACAGACAGAAGCTGTGGGAAATTTTCTGCCTAATGGAAGATGATGGAGCAAGCTTGTTCAACACATATTCCAAGTGGACAAGTGTGTGTGTGTGTGTGTGTGTGTGTGTGTGTGTGTGTGTGTGTGTGTGTGTGTGTGTGTGTGTGTGTGTGTGTGTGTGTGTGTGTGTGTGCATGCACGCAAGTTCCTCACCGTTTGGCCAACCTCCATCTGTTCCTTCAGCTTCTCTTCCTCCTCTGCCAACCACTGACTCTGTGACTGCAACCTGAGACAGACACACACGTACACACAAAAGCAAACACGTAAAGAACGATACCAACAATGCACTCTTAGATTATGAAGCCTTTAAATGTTCAAATCTGACAACTTAAATATCTCTATCTTATGATCCCAATCTAGTCACAGCCAGCCAAGTACAGTGTGTGTGTGCGTGTGTGTGTGTGTGTGTGTGTGTGCGCACGTGTGTGTGCGCGTGTGTGAGAAGAGTGTTTTTGAAAAGTGAGACAAAGCTGTGGACCTTTGCAATAATAAGACTGGGATCTTGGAGTCTTGAGGGACTTGACGACATTGTCCACTGTAATAAAGAAAAGTCTAGCCCTGTGTGGCACGCGCGCAGGCTGGATCACCCTCTCACTCTCTGCAGGAGTTCAGTACTTTGCCAGAGCGTACATAATGCACGACAGCAACAAATTACAAGAAAACAAAAGTAGAAAAAGGAATGAGGCAACTATCAATTATACATGAAGTTTCATTTTCACAATACAACAAAAATGACAGTTCCCTCATGGTGTCAGCTGCGCTAACTGTCTCAGCAGTCACAAACTGTGTCCTCGTCTCCTAGCTCTAACTAACACACACACACACACACACACACACACACACACACACACACACACACACACACACACACACACACACACACACACACACACACACACACACACACACACACACACACACACACACACACTGTGGCTGTACTTGTCAATGCGCTTTTCGATCTCCTGGGCCTGGGAGCCCCACAGAGGGGAGCGAGGGCACTGGGCGTCCGAGGAGGTTGGGGACAAGGGGGCTCCCTCCATCAGCCACTGGTCCCTCAGAGACTTCCTCTGGTGTGAGACAGAGGAGGTGAAGAAGAGGAAGGGGGAGAGAGAGAAGAGTGAGACAGATTTCAGCAGTATTATACTTTGATGACGTTGTGGTGCTGAGATTACGGTAGCTATCCCTCCAATATCTCTGCTATGTTTGTTTTTAACACATAACAAACATTTTGATAAGTATACTTTCACTGCACTGCAACTGAGAGGTACTCAGCAGAATAATTTAGTTGTACAATAACTAGTCGATGCTTCCTGGTGGACAAAACATGCAACGCTGAAACTGGTAATTAATGACCTGCAACACATCTTTAGCATTGCTGTAAGTGACTACAGTATGACTATCTGTTGACATGCACACTGAGACATCTGTGATAAACTAACATCCACTGATAATATCAATTATTATTATCATTCAGACTTAAAGGTCAGGCTGTATTTGCAGAAAAAAAGCAGGTTTGAGCAGGTCCATCATGTCCTTTGTACACTGCACTGCGAATACATTAATTAACAGCACACCTAAAAACCAAGGGATTTTTAAAATGTTTACTGTTTGTAGCCTGTTTCTGGTATACTTGATTTTGTCACTTTTCCATTGTGAACTTACACTCAAAAACCACTTAAAAGCAGGACAATGCACAATAATGACGATTCAAAAACGTCAGAAATCTAAATGTAGTACTCACTATAGAGTAAACAACAGACTGTTTATGATGTGGGGAGTAATGAAAGAGTGATTGAGGCAGTGATTTCAGACACAGTCAGAGGGAAAAAGTGAGATGTATGGAGCAGTGATGTGGCCAGAGATGGGGAAGGTGAAGTGAAATGTGGTTATTTGAGTGGCGAAGGTGAGAAAAAAAGGTGAGAGACAGAAAGACAGAAACAGCACTTTTTATTCTCATGTTATTCCGCTCCTGTAAAAAGAAATGACCCAGGGAACAAAAGCTGCCCGAGGCTACTTACTGTTCCCTCCAAACAGAACACTGAAGCAAGTACTTTCAAGTTTTACACAAACAACAGTGCAGTTCTCAGTAGTTTCTCGAGCTGACTGTTCTCAGGACATGATCTTCTAAACAGACCGTTACAAGTATCTAAGAGACACACAGACACACAGCATTGCTTTAAGTCTAATAGTCCATTTCCACTGCTTTCTTGAGCTTCACCTTTCGTTGCAGACGTCCACTGGACATCTGGCACAAACTCTTCTTAAGCTCTCTCTGTTTGTTTTCGTATATACAACAGTGATGCACACATCCCACACAGGTGCACACACTGTGTGTTTCCATCCCAAAGCTGACCTGTCAAGTTATTACAAGTCTGCAGTGTCAACAAAAGTTGGACATATTTCATGCTACGTCCAGAAATCAAAACAAACGAACACACATATGTGGTGATATGCACGACTGCACAACCATAAAGTGAACCATGGTGACATGAAAGTGAGGTTATGATGACAGGAGTTAGTGCCATTGGTCAGGTTTATCAAACCAAGTCTTCCATTATTTAATGCTCAAATGTGTTTCTGTTGCTATTTGCAAAACTTCTTAACAGATGAATAAGTTAAACTTAACTTAACTAACTTGTTAGAGGCGCTGGAGAATTGTTGGAAAATCTTCAAATGGTTGAACAATGTAGATATTAAATGCTTCATTGAGATAGCTGTAAACTTCTCTGTCAAGAAGGAAAAACATTTTTCACTCAAACACAGAAAAAAAAAACAGCTCTGTTCCCCTTTATGTAAGGATTAATAATAGTGGCTGCAGGTTGACAGCCAGTATGGCAGCCACGCTACAACCAGCTGACCTTGGTTCAAGTGCTTATTTCAGAAAGCATCTGTGCAGCTAAAGTGCCCTTGAGCAGCACTATTAGACAGTACACTTTGGCTAGCTCTAGAATGCAGGTCTTAAACTGACCTTGACAAGTGGCTATAAACAGAATCTGTCTGCAGGGAACTTTTAGTAAATCTAATCCAGTAAAATAGCCAGGATTATCTTTTTTTAATCATAATTAAATGGCTATATGCGCTAAAATCCGGTAAAAATGCCGCATTTTTGGCAGCTATCCTTTCTCTTTCTCTCTAAAGCCAGGTGTTGTCTGCAAGCTGAAAAATCATATTCCCCTCCAGCCTATAGCCCGAAGTTTTCAAAATCTGGCAACAGTTAGCCTGTAGCTACCTACATAACTATAAGCGTCACACAACCGTCCCTGTGTTTTCTCCTGCAGCGCAGAACAAGCCCTGCTCTGTTCCCCTCCCTGTGCCCTCGGCTTGCTGGATGGAGCCCTCTCTAAACTTTCCTGCAGGTCAGGAGCTGCGTATAAGCCGCTGCTCCCTCTGTATCACATCCTTACATCTACCCTCGGGTACGAGTCCAATGTCAAAGCTAATGAATGTACTAAAAGCTATGATGATATCACCTTCTGTGAGAGAGCAAGTATAGAAATAATCATTTAAAAATAATCTTTGAAGCCTCTTGCAGCTTGACTTTTGATCTTGCAGGTGCAATTTATTCATGTTTGGTGCATTGCACAAACTTGCATGCGCGCACAGATATGGTAGGCGTATGCAAAACAGTCTCTTGCATGACCACACTGGTACACACATGCGTACCGGCGTGCACGCAGACACATGGTGCACGAATTTCACACAATTTAAGGAATGTGCCCCAGGGCAGTGTAACACAGTGGAGTAGGAAGTGGGAACGGCAGTGTGGAAATGATGTGAAAACAATAGAGCGGCTCTGTGACTTGCAGGGTGTGTAAACACTCACATAAAAACTGATTTCAGCAAAGGAAGGCTTGCCTCTAACCTTGCGAGAAACTGGAAGAACCAGGAAGTGCGGAAGGTTGCACAGTTCATCTGTGTGTGCATGTGTGAGAAAAGGAAACACATTTGGATGCTTTCTGCCCGCTAACAAGCCAGAACGGGTCTGTAGAGGATTTTTAGCTGAGTGAAATTAAGGCTGCGTGTGAATATGTGTGTGAATGGATGAGACGGGTTAGATCATCCTGTATATGTGTGTCAGACCTTGAGCTGCTGTAGTCTGAGCCTCTCATCCTCCATCTCTCTCCTGGCTCTGTCCTGCTCCTCCTGCAGCCGACGCTTCTCCTGACAGAGGGAAAGGAGGAGGAGGGAAGGAAAGAAATTGCAAAGAAAGAGCATGAATGTAGACATATTGATGGTTTGGTAGAGAGGGAGTGAGAGCGAGCGGAGTTCAAATAAATTATTATTATTCAAACAAAGAGACGGATGCACTGAGAAGCTCAGATGAGCAGCCAGACATATAAACAAGCTGACGTAAATTACTTAACAGAAACAGAGAAAAGGAAGAGACGGCAGTAAATAAAACATCAGTGACGAAGAGTAAAACACCTGGTCAACCATCTGTCATGAGGATACTGTCACCATAGACATCAGGTGTACTCTATATCCCATAATGCTTGGAGCAGCTGTCCCCGTGGCAACCCGGTGTTGTTTTCGTGGGACCAGGGACACCATGGCTCACCACATTGCACATTCAATAAATTATTTAGGCGTTACGGACAGCTCAGAGAGCGTCGTCTCTTTATCCTCTTTCTCTGTGCAGACGATCTAAAATAAAGGCGGAAGCAGACAGGCTGCCACTACTGCCGTGGCACTTCACTTGTACACCTGCCTATAGGACTGCAATGCATGTCATGCTATGTCACTTTTTGTTGAGAAACTGTCCAGGAGATGCTGTAGAGCTGGTTAAATGTGTGAAAACATAGCAATCAAATGGCATTAAAATAACGGTTTAAACAGATTAAACAGACTACTGAACAGCTGGACGTTCTTCTTCTTCTTCTGCATTTTGAGTCTCTGCACCATGAAATGGTCTGACTTTCATAAAACCATCATGTTTTTGCATTCTGAGGACCGACGAGATCCGATGAACACCAGGCAATCTGCCTACACGGGATGAACCATCACTCTGCTAGCTTGGTGTTCCTGATTTTCATCACATGATGAATTTATTTTAAATAAAATGCAAGAAATCGTTGAATCTGATGATCTAACATAACTGTGGAGGTTGGAGAGAGCCTGTACATTTTACTTTTTTCTATCAAAACTTGTGCCATAATATCAGACCAGCACTTTGAGGTGTCCACATTCACATAGGCTAACCTCACCTGTCTGAAAGGGCGACTTCAGACAGTCATTGACCCAAACACCTCTTTTTCCAGTCGTGTGCACAGAGTTCCACTCTGCTTCAACATAAACATCAGCTGCTGGATTCATCTATTCACAGATAAACACATGTGTTTGTGTTTGTGTTTGTGTGGGTGCGTAGACTCACAGCGATGGCCTCCAGGCGCTGTTTGTACTTGTCCGCCTCATCCATCCTGGCACCTGTGACACAAGACAGGGTTAAAGGTTAGAGATCAGAGGTTAAACAAGAAAAATGGATGCATTTATTACCCGAAATTACTGCGTTCACTGGTTTGAGAGGATGAACCAAGGCCGTTATTTCAGATGTATCCTCGACATTTCACACAAACTAAACCCTGTGTTGCATTTTCTTCTCTTCGGATGACCATTTTTAGAGCCGTATGGTCTGACTTTTTCTGTAAACAGTTGTCTGTGGTCTGAGGACTCCCCAAACTTCTGCAGTCCCACCCCTGCTACATGTTAGGATGGACAGGCATGAGTGACAAAACAAGATCAGACATTGGACTTCACATTTCTGAAGCTTGTAATTGGACTAAGTGCGCTGGTAGGACGTGCTTATGTCTGCAGAGCTAGCATGACCCACAATCCTCCACACCATTCCCACCCTTGCAAGAAATGTCTGCCCCACACCCCCATTAAGCCTTTTACGTCTATCATAACACAGCCTCAGGCATTTTGAAGGAAATGAGCACAGGCATTTGTTTTCCCCTGCAGCTGACACTAAATGGGACAATATTTGAGCTCCCCAAAACTCAGAGTTACATGAGAGAGCATAGACTAGAGTCACACACAGCAACCAGCTCACAGCAACTCAGTCATTAGCGAGTTCCTGCCATCACAAGCCATAACTCTGCTTTTAGAAAAAAAAAAAAACCTTCTTTCTTAAGAAAAAAGGGCAACTTCTCGGGAGAGAAACAACACTTATTTTTGTCCCACGTGTAATTCTGCACTGGGTGCGTTTCAAATATGATCAGAATAATTATAGTGAAAACACTGTTGTTGAAGCTGAAATTGGAGGTTTTTACACAATGACAGGAATATTCCTTCCAGTCACTGACAATCTTGCGCGGTGTGTAAAGAGTTCTATCCGACACCAAAAAGCATTTAGCCATCACAGCGGCTGAGATCTCACATTGGGGGAGATCTGAGCAAAACAGCGTCCTATTTCTGTAACAAATGCCACACTGTCAAAGCCAAAGTTGCTAATCGCCGTCACAAAAAAGCACAGAACGTGTGCTTGCCAGCGCACGCACAAAACACGGCTGGGATGCATGACTTGCAAAACCTCACAAACAAGCTACGGACACTAATCAGAAGATCACACTTAAATGGTGACCTCACCTTTTACATCGAACTACAGCAGTACTGATGCTTTCAGTTTGAGAAAAAACTCATTGCCAAACTCAGCTTCAACCCTCGGCTACATTACTCAATTCTCCCCAAAGCCCCTCCCCATCTAACACTCACGTACTCTACAAATGAGGTTTCTCATTTACACCCAGATGGCAGCTGAGCAGAGCTGATGCTGTTGTTGCTTCTCTAATGTGGTAGATCTTTCAGGGCCTTAAGGGGTGTTAGTTAACATAGTGAGAAACTTCTCCTCACCAACACCTAAAGGCTCTTTTAAGATAAGCAAAAACGTGCCCAAATGAAACAATACGAATATGTAGGTGCACTGCATGTGGAGGGGGGAACAGAGGGATGGAAGCGGGAGGGGGACACATTTTGATGAAGGATCACCCCCCGGTGTGCTTTCACTACATTGAAGTTCTCTCAAGAACTGAGATGGCGACAAAGAGAGGAAGTATTAGCAGAAGGACATGTAAGAGTTTTTACATACATACACACACACACACACACACACACACACACACACACACACACACACACACACACACACACACACACACACACACACACACACACACACACACACACACACACACACATATATATGTTCACAATCTATAAAGAGAGATTCAGAGACAAGATGAGGTAGTTCTCATTTTGGCAGTGTTTTGAATGACTGGAGGTGCAGTGACAGCTTACAGTATAAGCCTCCGTAGGGAGAGGAGGCTTGTGTCTCATCAGGGCTCCAGGAGAGCGCCTAGAATAGCAGCCAGAGATAAACAAGCAAACACAAACAGGGCCTTTGATGAGGAGGTATTGAGGAGCTCCCTATAGACACACACTGACTTCGATAATTAGACATGATACAGGAGGGGAGAGAAGGGAGGGCTGACAAAGTCAAAAAGTTAAGAGACAGAGAAAGTCAGGATGGTTGGAGGCAAGAGAGACAGAGGAAGAGAAGAGGAGAGGGGAGTGAGGTGGCAGGATGTTTGGGATTCAGGTCGTTTAATGTCCACAATATGGCCAATATAGCCTCAACAGGCCTCGAAAACACGAACCTGTTCAAGAATGGGAAAAACTGAGAAGAAGCTGTAGATTAAATCTAAATTTCCCGTAACATGAGATCATCATCAGCCAAACTCAGGTCAGTCTGCAACAAAAGTTCTGTACATGAAAATAACAATGATAAAAATATCACGATGGAAAAGCAGAATGACAGTTTTCTAGATGCTTAAAATCATTCAGGATTTGCTATAAATCATGTCTGGTCTTTATTGGTCAGTGTCCACATTATAACACCGATCAGAAGTGTTGAAATCTTTACTTTAACCATGAAGCTTTGCACCTTAACTGTGAATTTTCACACAACTCCCACAATCCTCTTGTGGTACTCAGAGGGCACAGCAACCCACAAGTGTGCTGTGGGACTCAGAAAAAAACAAACAAACTGCATTTATTCAATGCAGCGTAACTTCTGTTAACACTCACTATATCCAATACATCTCAAAACACCAACACGGCACATGGCCAGGAACACAGCTCGGCTGCTCCAGTATTTAATTACAGACCGGTTCACCTGTAACACCTGTTACAGCCAGCCCAGATGGCTGAAATGACTGAAGCCTCAGCTCCATTAAAATTGACAGTTTTTTGGTTTTAAAGGCAATAATTTGTGTCCTACACAAACTGAGCCAGTTGTAGGCAGTCTGACCTCAGTGGTATGACCTCCCACACGCCCAGTCTCTCCCAGTTTACATCTCCCAGTCTCTCTCCCTCCCCATACCCCACTCCCACTTAGTCACACAATGGACTGAAGGTGCTATGGCCAAAGACAAAATAGAAGAGTGAAGCAGGACGAATGGCGGTCTAGAGGGAACTAAGTAAACTGCATGTTAGTGCTCCATGGTGGAATTCATTTATCGATTAGTCAACAGGCCTTTTCACGGCAGACATTTTGACTTGTCAGAGCAGGAAAAGCACAAGAGTTGTTAATAACATTTACGTGTCCCAGTAAGTCATGACCGTATGACAGTGGACCTGCAAGCACAACAGCTGGACCTTGGAACTGAAGCAGTTTAACGGAATTCAGCTGTCACAGATTTTATTATTTACTCTTGTGCCTTTCCTACTTTGACATGACTGAATATCTGCAGTGAAAAACGCCTATCCTCAGGAAAGTAAGGGTCAACCATTTTCATTACAATGAATTTCATTGTTTCAGTCCTCTATCAAGAATTATGCACTCCTTTCAGAATTGACCTACGTTTAATTTTCCGTCAATGGAAGTGACGTTGTGTGCGCAATCTCAAATCCGTGCTGCTCCACATGTCCTGGAAGATTGTCCTGGACAAACGGAAACAGTATTATCTGACTATGGACCTGATTTTCCCATGTTCTTGTGTCCATGGAACTAATGGACACATGAGGAAAAGAATCATATTTTGCGCAGCTTCATACAACCCTGTGCAGGTACGGAGCAGTACCCCCTACACCTGTAAACAGACTCTGCTTCCCTTTAAGAGGCTGTCCTCTTTGCACAAAAATAACTGAAACAATTTATCAATTATCGAAACAGCTGCAAATAAATTTCCAGGCTACTGGCTAAGCAATGTATCAAATAACTGTCTCAGCTCTAAATTGGGTAATAAAAAAGAGCTTAATAGTCTATAGGAGGGTCCGGGAACTCCAGCTGCCTCTCAGTCAATCTGTCTTACTGCAAACTGTCATCACAGTTCCTTTGCAAACATTCCTCCAGCGCTGGTGCAAAAGAATGTATATTTGCCTTCAGTGCATGTGTGCATGTTTATATTACAATGTATATTTGTCTAGTCTGGTGCCATGAAGTCTATATGCCGAGCGCTGGTGTAGTGACATTAGCTCTGTGGGAACAGATGGAAGAACAGTGGGGTGTCTGGAATGAAAAACTATAGGAATCACTTACTATCACTTTCACTGCTGGTGGACTTCTCTGGCACACACGCACGCACGCACACACACACACACACACACACACACACACACACACACACACACACACACACACACACACACACACACACACACACACACACACACACACACACACACACACACACACACACACACACACACACAGGCAGTACACAACCGACAGCAGAAGAATGAAAATAGGGAAGTTAAGCAGCTGCAAGTCTACTCCTACAAGGCAAGAGGCTGCAGTGATTTTGTTTTAGGCTTTATCCAGATCAGAGTGCAGAGTGGGAGAGGTGATCGGTATAATCAGTGTGATTTGATAGGCGGCACTTACATACCACCAATGCCCCCTATTTCTCTACATTAACTGGCATGTAGGATGTAACAGCAGGCACATAGTAGCTACACCAGATGAAATGTAGATAAGATCTCTATGCAAAGCACATGTTTCAGGAATTGAAACCCCAATTCAAGAAAAACACACCACTCCAGCACGGATGTGGGTGCACGTTATCAGAGAGCTAAGAGTACAGGGTTGTTGACTTTGACTTCACGGGGATGGACACGGGCTGCAGTGGAGCATGAAAGCTGTGAACTGTCGGTCATGAGACTCTAATAAGTCTGTGTCACAGGGCACCTTTCAGTCCAAGCATCGCTAGACTTGATAAAACCTCTCTGGTGCAGATTGGCTTTATCAGGGCAGTCATCATACGACTGTATAAACACAACAGAAAGATGGTCAAAGACAGTGAACAAGTTGTATCTACAGTGATAAGTTCAGCATGTATTTGGCCAAAAAATAAGATGAATTGTTTTCATTACTGATCTAAAAAGAGCTGCTGAATAATTTACTGTCGACCAACCAATTGATTAATCTACTAATCCTCTCAGCTCTTATCAAGATGAACTTAGCATCAGGAAGGCATGTAGAAAGATCAAACAGCAATGGTCCTCTCAATTGGCCGATTAAGTAAATAAGTCACTGAACACACAATGTACACCGAGTTGCTAAAATAGCTTCAGGTCTATATGGGGTGGGGGCAGAGGGAGTCATTAAAAGGCCACCCAGTGACATTTTGTTTTTGTGTGATGATGCAATTACGCTGCTGTTAGACCGCTGGCCACCCTGCTTCTCTGCACTTTGAAGTTTCTGCTCCATTTCTTGGAGAGGCAGGGGATGGAGGTGGGGGATGATTACAGTAAAGACAGGAGAGAGAGAGAGAGAGAGAGAGAGAGAGAGAGAGAGAGAGAGAGAGAGAGAGAGAGAGAGAGAGAGAGAGGGAAGCAGAGGTAGGGTATCAGATTGTGTGCTCTAAATTACTGCCAGTACATTTGACTACTCACATTAATAGTTTTAATAATTTCTAATACCTATATTAGTGATGCTACGCTGGAATCAGCTCTGCTTTGAAGTGCAGTTCATCTGCTAGAGGCTCATTTAAAGTGCTGCTTCTACGTGTCCTATTATCCTGCTTCTGTTCGACATGGCTGGGTTCTCTTCTCACTCTTTGGGAATAGAGCACAGCACTGGAGTGTAGCATGTAAACTGCACAACTGAAAAGAGTGAAGCTGGACGAGACTGGAGCAGAGAAGCTGTTTTTAAAGATTGCAATGCTACTCAGACTAAAGTTTCACTTGACACAGTTTCATATTTCCGGGCCTGTGCGACAGAGACAGAGTATTCCAAGGCCGCTAAGTTGAAAATATCCTTCCACCATGTGTTTGGGAACAGGAAGAGCACAAACATCGCTGTCCTCCAGACGACTGGAGACAGAACATGCCAATGCACCGACCCTGATCTCTGAACCTGCGCATCCTCTGCTGTCGTCATTGGCCATTGCTCAGGAAGAGCCTGACTTAAACAGACAGCCAGCTAACTGTAAAACAAATTCCTAGATAGAACCTCAATGGGAGACCGGCCAATCAAAGAGGATATCACTCTCTAGCTTGAGGGATGGAGGGAGAGAACTGCTGTAAAGTGCTTTTTCATCAGCTATTGATTCTCAGTTCCTTTACAGTCTCTGCAGCAGAAATTGCATTACTGGAGATGGATATGCTGCTTATCTACATAGAAATAAATCTGACACCCAGTGGAGGGGTTTGCATGTATGTATGCGTATCTGTACTGTGTGTGTTTGTCTGTGTGTGTGTGTGTGTGTATTTATGTGTGCGGGTGGGTGGTATGGGTGGAATTTGTGTAGCTTGGATGATGCTGCTGCAACAGCACACAGCCAAGTTCCTCTGATTGACAGTCCAGGTCGAGGGAATGAAAACACTGGATTCCACTGCTCTGTGTGTGTGTGTGTGTGTGTGTGTGTGTGTGTGTGTGTGTGTGTGTGTGTGTGTGTGTGTGTGTGTGTAAAGGATGGAAGGTTAATGTGTGATATGTGTGTGCCTGCTATGTCACAGAGCTAACAGTGTAGTGGACTTTGGAGCGTGTTGAGGATTATCAAAGTCAACAACATACAACACAGATTTGCACCCTACTGCACCTCGTGACTGTCCTATTTCATCCAATCCTCTGAAGTGACACAGAGGTTCAAATAATGTATGCAAAGAATCAAAGTTGCCATCATCTTACCAATCCCATATTTACCAAGGCATTAACTTTGCAGATACGTACAGTTAGCTTGCACAAATGATCACAATGGAACATAAGCACTTGAGAGCATCAAAGGAATCACAGCGAGGGAATATCAAAAGAAATCTTCCAACAGGTCCCAGTGTTCAGCGGTTAGACTAAAGCAAGTTTAATGCACTGACAATTTGACTAAATCATGTTGAGAGAGAAGACTATGATGAAACAATAGCACCTCAAAGGAGCAAAATCCTTTGCTCTCATTTTCTCTCTCTGTTATACAGCCATAAAAAGGATTGAGGGGGATCAGTGGTGTGCTGTCAGGTACCACACACACACACACACACACACACACACACACACACACACACACACACACACACACACACACACACACACACACACACACACACACACACACACACACACACACACACACACACAGAGAGAGTCTCCATCCGTTCAGCAGGAGGTAGGCTGGTTTTAGCCCTTGCTTGGCTCTGCCCACAGTATCTTAGTGTGGTTAAGGAATACTTATTTACACAACACACACCCACATCGCTCCATCTGATCTCCATTTGGGCTAATCCAGAAAGTAATGTGACATGATTACTACGTTTAACTGTCAGGGTTGCAGGGGCTCCTGGTTTGCTTTCATACCTGCAGTTTGGCAAATGAAGAAAGAGGTGTAAAAATGATATGGGCTGACAGGTAGCTCATTCAATGACTGCACGGCTCCACATGCGCAAAATGTAATTGTAGTGATTGACAGCAAGCCACGCTGCACTTCGAAGGGTGTTCAGACTGAAAACAGCCCTGCATGAAAACAATGCAAGGGGCTGCTTTGCTGGGGGGCATGTTGTTTCAGGTAACAGGGAGACATGAAATATGATGCAGACAGTCCTGTTTGAGTAACCTATCACTCAGTTTTAGTAAACTCCGTACCAGGGATGTGCAGTTGTACATATTTGATTGGAAGGACGTTGCAGGATGATGCAGTGTTGCAGGCTGGCAAAAGTTGAACCAGATTCAACTTTCATCCATTTTTTTTTTTTTTTTTTGCCTCTTTGTTGGCACCCCTCCTGTGCCACTGCACTGGCCTCATTCAAATTAATGAGGCTACATTTTTTCATGCAGGGCTAATGTCTAAATGTGGCCTTATTACAGCATTCATTATGTGCTTATTTATCTTCTCTGGTGTCGCAAAGTACTATTATTATTCAAGAATAACTGTGCTCATATAGATCCTAGTGCTCACATGCTTTCCAGCTTAGGTGCTACCATTGTTAGCAAACAATTTCTATGGCTATACACAATGATTATTCACATCACTTCCCAGAAAGGTTCCCATCATCAGCAGATACATTTGATCATTTTTTTAGCTTTTGAATTCATGCTAAAATCACATGCAGGTTAGTGATAGCATGTTATGTCCCCACAGATGATCTATGGCTTGGGTGGGCCGCGTCATAAAAATTAGCACTCTGGGTGCACAGCAACATTATTTCATATGTTATATGATTACTAAAATCTTCAGACACAGTAAATCCTTAAAGATAACACATAAAGAGATCACCTGGAAAGCTCACGCTCCTTGACATACTTTAAAAGGCAATACAGCCTGCAGGTGCTGGTAGAGTGACATGCTCGTGCGGGTGTGTGAAAATAATTTGTTCTGGTCGATGATTTATGCATAAATATGGATTTGGATGACCTCACTAATACCTACTATCACAAACCCTCCTGGGTGGTCTGCTTTGCTTTCATGTTATAAACAAACTCCACCAGTTAACTGGACAGGGATCAAACTTCTCAAGTCTATCTATTTGGTCAGAGTGCTGGAGCTCGATGGACAAAAACAAGCAAACCAAATGAACAAATGGAGCGAGTCTGCCTGGACTGAATTATGCATGAAGGTATCCCAAGACAAAGATTTGGTATGATTACCTCTATCCACCAGGTTAGAGCCAACTGACATATTCTGTGCTGTCAGAACACACTTACAGTACAGCCATTATCTCACCAGCCAAACACACAGATGGTTGACATGAAGCTAAATATTGTATATGGCTGCATACTGTTTGATATTTCCCTCTGAATGGTTACCAATATGGGCAAGCTTCCGATCACTAGCCACGGCAAAATCACCATCTGCCGCGCACATTTAAAATATTAAATCTGGAAGGGTTTTGGGTGAGAAAAACAGTTGCACAGCCATTAAGCTGAGCAGCAGATCAAAAGTGACAGCATGGTGAAGCCCTTGTAAAACCTTGTCATCCACTCATCAAATCAGCAGACGGGCTACAGAGATTAACACGGTCATCCGGGACATACATATGCACGGTGAAGCTGAAGAATAATGTGCTACGCAGCGTACATGAGTCATCTTGGCACAGTGAGTCTGATTAAACAGGCAGGATTATCGATTTAATCCGACTGCGATGAAGTCACATTGTTGTACTGGTCTAACTGCGTACATTTCCAAGAATGGCTCTGTTTTTGGAGGTGTCAGTCAGTTAAATTACACCAGCGTAACAGACATTTGTAACAAACCTCGGAGTCTTGCGTATTACATCACGGTTAGAGAGAGAGATGAGAATTTGGCTGGAATGAACTTTCAAACCCGAGCAGAAACCCACAATACCATGTAGAGCAGAAAATATTTTTAATGTGTGTTTTGTTGTAAAAATGTCACAAGCCAACAAGAATCTATGTGGTTACATGTACAGCAGGGGTGGGCGGTATACTGGATTTGTCACCAGTGTTCTGCCACAAGATGGATTATTGCAATACAGTCATTAGTATGATAAGTGTTTTAGCATATTAAAAATAATGTGCTTTGCTATGGCTGCAATACAGGTAGAGGGCTGCGCAGGTACTCATAGAACAGCTACACCCAGTATTTCTCAGCTATTACTCATAACATAACATAAAGACATAGAAGGAAGTGGAAGGCAGCATTACAAGCAATGCACACTAATTTCTCTGTTGTTGGCTGCAACCAACACAAAAGTGAAGACCCACTGGATTAACCTGATGGAAGTGTCCCTACAACAACAACAACAACAACAACAACAACAACAACAACAACAACAACAACAACAACAACAACAACAGGAAATCTCTTATAACATATGTGTGCCTCTTCATTTCCCTTCAGACTGTTTTCAGGGCCAATACAAAGCTGAATTCACTTCAAAACTTAAGTTCAAGGAATGATCGGTACAGACTACCAACTCAGAACCTCTAACTTTCCACATTTTGACGTTGCTTTGCTGTTTAATTTGCTGATTAGCCTGTTGGTGTTAGCATGTTTTGCGGCTCCTGCTGGTAGCGTCTATTGTAGACCCACACAGTGGAGCAATGGTGGAGTGTCTGACATGGAGAGACAGTCAAGAGAAACTGTGAATGTTAAGCTTCACTGGAAGCCAATTAGAGCACTAGCTTGGATGTGGGAAACAGTTTTTTCACATTGTTTTTTGTGTCGTCTCACATAGCCAGAGCTAACGTTATCTCCACACTTCATACAGCAACACTAGCTCAGCTGGTTTTGTTGTCACAGGAAAGCCCCCTCTGCTTTGTCCTTATGTGTCTGCTGTCGCTGTTTGTAAATGCACTTGATAGACGTGCCCTGTGGTACACTGACTGTTGTTCTTGCATACTTTGGGTTTTCTGCCAAATAGATGCTGTTGCAATCTTATCCTTTGTCTAACTCTGAAAACAAATCACATTACATTTAGTAATTAACCTGCATTATGGGGCAGGGTACTCTTTCCAAACCACATGGATGGTTCCTCTTTCAAGAAATAAGTCAGGACAATTATTATTTCTAAATTACATTTGGCTTTGGCTTGCTTACTTGCAAGTATATTCACATTCAGTGTGTACATATTATCCCAGACAGAGGGGATAAAATCAAACAAATATGTGATTTTGGGCTATTCTAATGAAAAACAATTTCACTTTTTTCACATTTTAAAGGGGAATGTGGGGCTTAGAGAAATTACGTGGCATTATTCACATTATTATTCAACAAATCTGTCTTGTACACATTAAAGTTATAACAAAGAAATTTTCATTCTATCAAACTCAGTTTTTGGCAGCGGTTTTCTTTTTTTTTTCCAACAGCAGCTACTGAATGTATTCATATTCTGTAATGACTAAAGACTGTCCCTCTCTATGTAGCTCTCTCTATGTTCATCATTAGTGGCAGAGTTTTCATACGTGGATTCAAATTGCCTTCACACACACACACATGCGCGCACGCACGCACGCACGCGCGCGCGCGCGCGCGCACGCACACACACACACACACACACACACACACACACACACACACACACACACACACACACACACACACACACACACACACACACACACACACAGGGCTTGTTGGGAATTGAAGTGGATAAAACTACTAAATCACCGTCATTAATATCATGACACTCCGTCTGACCTCTGGAAGCCCTTGAAAGTACCTGGAAAGGTTTGTACTTAACACACTGTACCAACATGAAAGTATTCCTGAATTGTTGGTTTACTCTCCCGTGCTACATGGACTGCACTCAGTCATGACCTTACCTGACTTCTAAGCTGTAGACAATGGGTAATCAACTGTCGCCCTGACACTGTCAGACAGACGGACTTAATCACCGTTGTTTCAATGCTTTGGCATTCATGAACTCTTCTATCGCCAGATTTATCTCCCCAAACATTCTGCACAGACAGCTGAAGCTCGTATTAGCGTTCATGATACGGGGGAAACAACAGGTTTTTAGCACAGAGGTGGAATGCAGAATGAGTGTGTGTGTGTGCGTGCGTGCGTGTGTGTGTGTGTGTGTGTTACGTTTGGCAAAGCAGTGAAGATTACAGGCTAGCTGAGGCTTGATGGGAAACACAGACAGTGTGGCGGAGGGCAAAGTTGCCTTTTACCACTGACTGAATGTCATTACAGCCTTTTGATAATATATTTAGGTTTGATAAACAGTGTCATGCTGTATATATAAAGTCTCAAACAGTGTACAGGTACCTGTAATTTTAGGGAATCTCAGAATGTCTGAAAAAACTCTCTGGCATCAAATCTGTCTTTAAGAGGGCATCAAATGACAATGAAGTTGGAGAGAAAGCAAAAAAGATTGGAGACTTTGAGTCTCTGCCTAAACAAATCATCTGCCTTACAGCTGATAAGTCATTCAGAGCAGACAGAGAGCTTTAGAAATGAGATATGTAAGAATGAAAGAAATAAACAAGGGACAGACAAGACGCAGAGACATCAATCAACAGGTAATCCCGAAAGGAATCAGAGGTTTTAAATTAATGAGAGAGCATGAAGCAAAGCGACGTAATCAGGGGGATCAGAGTTTGAGACACCTGTTCTGACAAGTCCTGACAAGACGCTTGAGGCTGTGACACAACATAAACACTCTGCCTGCAGTGCCACCAAAACCCAGCTGAAGGACACACATCGAGTTCAAACTGTGAAACCTTCAAATATGCACCGGTCTCCATTTTGTCAGTATCTCACATGCTGGCACATGCAGAGGTTTCACAAGAGTGGTGTGACAGTAAGTTTAACCACAATAGTGCACCAACAGTTTCGACCTTGTTGTTGACATTACTCCGGAAAACAACAAGTGATTTTACAATCAAGTCATTAGTTATTGTCTCTGTCTGATATATTGGATACTGTTCTATATAACTGGCTGCACAATACAGCCTTAGCTTGAAATAGGTTTACTTTAAAAAATGTGTCACATCAGTCGCCTTTAGTCATAGAGAATAAGCAGCATAAGCACTTGGCTTTAGTGTGCTGTGGTGTTTCTGTGGTGCTGAAAAGACAAGTTGATGAATCAATTATTCAAAACAGCAGAAAACTGTCACATTTTTATAACATTAATGGCAATTTACCAAGCAAAAATGCCAAATATTTTCTGTTCCAGCATGTGAAGATATGCTGTTCTTTCAGTTTTTTAAATCATTGTAAACTGAATAAAGAAAAATGGACAAGACAAACGTTACAAAGATGCCACCATGTGCAATGAGGACAATCTGGTGGGGACTTCTCAGCATTGCCTGATGTTTTAAACATTATATTACCCATCCATTGAGCATAAAAATACTTACTAACATATTCATTTTAAAAGTCATTGTTAGGTTTGTTTTGTGTAGGCGTAATGGAGAAAGGAGTTCAACCTGTTGTGACAGGAAGGCTTCAGCAAAACGCAGTTCGGCCTTTCTATGAATAAAAAAAACAACTGGAAGTTCGAGTGTGGTTTTGTGCCACTTTCAAGGCTTAGTGCACCTGCAAAATGCCAGTGAAATAAAGGCAAAGCGACCTTTTTTTAACTCCGCTCACTGACGCACGCTGTCAGTGTGGATCTTCATTGAAACCACTGGCTGCAGGTCATTCGTTCAAGCTGCTCTGTGGTTTATTCACTCGCCATACTGCGCATTAAGAGGAGGTTCAACTGTGTTAATAGCAAGCCGGTGGTGAGCGCAATGGATGGCAATAAACAAAGGGTGTGAACCGGACATGGCTAAAAAGATCAATTAATTAAAAAAAAAAACGCCTTGTTTAGCAATACTGTTGATGCAGATTGCCTTAGGGCTTTTTCTGTTTGCAAGTTAGAACACAACTGTGCTGGAGCAGCACCGACACACCGCAGGGAAGCTCCTTCAATTGTCAAAGAACTACTTCACAATGAGTTTTCCAGTTCTTCACGAACACACATGCAGACGTTATTCTTGTTGGTTAGTGTTCTCTTTGCACTTTGAGCGAGCATGTGTAAGACATGTATTGGCTTGCTTCAGTGATTTCTCTGTCTGTGTGCACAGGATTAGTGTGTGTGTGTGTGCTTGTATGTGTGTGTCAAACAGGTTTGGAGAGGAATGCGGGACTGGCGTAATCCGGTCTCGGTTCATTTTCGCTATTGTCATGGAGTCAAAAGCCTGTAGGCCTGTGTGCTGCGGGGCCTCATAGCTCAGTCCTGATTACACACATCATCTGACATTACACACTGCGGCCAAAATCAGAATTAAACCCCACCAAGACAACACAGTACATTACAAATACATGTGGGGGTTTATTAAAACCAACTCTCAACAGATTTAGAATATTTCTCACTTTGAGATACATCAACTCATTCACTACCAGCTGATAAGACCCTGCAGTGTCATGCCACAGAGTTTGTGTGAGTCTATACTGCGAGGTTGTCCAGTCACCTTGGAAATGTCTAGCCAGGCAACGTAATGTTTAACTTCCCTCCTTCCTCATTATCACTGTGGACAAACAAACTGAATCCCAGCCCATCATTAAAGAAACTGGAGACGACGCGCTCATCTTTCAACAGGCAGCTGCTCATCGTCTCTGAGATTATAGCTGTGAAGGTGATGAAGGATGAATTCATATCAAAATGACTTATGAAACAAACTTGTAGAAAATGTTTACTGTCACACTGAGGAGCATCAGTGCAATTGATTCACCTCTGCCATTAGCTCAATGTCAGCGGACATATCAGACATATCTTCCTCAGGCAAAAACTCTTCTGTTACCATATAAATGAGAACGTAAAGCCTCCTACTTGTTCTATATTTTATTTAAGCGTCTTGCCAGCCAAGCTCAGAGCTGTGGAGAAAAAAAAACTTGACCGCTGCCCCCTCTGATTAATATCTTGCAAAAGAACACGGAGCTGAGTTAACTGGCATCTCTTTTGCAATTTCAAAGGGGGTTATATTCCACTTCAACAGGCATGATGATCTTTTTATATTCACTGAGTTTTTATTAAGATACTTGGTATGCAATTGGATTTCCCTCATCGCTCTCAGGTTTCCCCTCTTGTTCTGCTCCAGGCTGTCTCTCATTTCTCTCTCACATACATCTGGCCTCATCCACTTCTCTGTCGCTCACTCCCTCTTTAACATTACATTATCGACTTAAAAAGCTAGTTAAAATAATGCCTGATAGTAATGATGGCCTTCACCAATTGCATACAAAGTACACAGCGAAATGTGCTCATAATACACTCTCCCTCTTGCAATATGTATTTACATAAACAGTAAGTGGTTACTTTGTCAGATGGACAACTTAATATCTGATTTTCCACAATGAACTGAACATGTGAAATTACAACCCTGATTCCAAAAACGTGAACATAGACAAAATGCAGTCATTTGCAAACAAACTGTGTTTACTGACAACAGTTTTCCAAAGTGTTCCTGAGTCCATGCAGTAATCTCCTTTATCCAATCGTGTTCACAAAGTGATGAACCTCGCTCCATCCTTACTTGTGAGCGACTGAGTCTTTCCAGGACGCCCCTTTCACACCCAATCATGATACCATCACCTGCTACCAATGAACCTGTTTACCTGTGGAATGATCCAAACCAGCTGATGAGGTAAAACATAATATCGTCTTTATACTGTTTTCTATATATGTCAAAAAGGATTAGCCAATTACTGCATTTTGTTTTATTTCTGATTTACACAGTGCCCCAACTTTATTAAAGGGTGGGTTTTATTTAACTAATATGCATTTTTCACCCCACATGTGTGTTAACAAAGACATTAGCACCAAGGTTGCAGGTCTTTGCTGGTTCCCAGGACCCAACACTGTGGGGTTTCAATAACAACTCGGTCAATAGCACTTCACACCACCACCATGGCTGAGCGAGGGTCAACAGTCTGGTACACAGGAATGCTTCCTTTCTCCACGACAACATAATGAGTTCTTCAGGTTTTAGTCCTCCCACCATAAACTCAGAAACTCAGGGTACACTCTCCTGACCTGGGCAGGCCAACAATATGTGTTGTCCACCATCATGATGGCATTTTACTAATCAGAGAATAAAGCTGGCTGCAAGACTGACGCAGGGATAACTAAAAGTCTGCATCACCAGTACGCCTGGTGTACAGCTACAGCATGCACACTGGATTTAGATATAATACTGATAAAAGAAGTTGTTATATGATACAGAAAAAGAAGGTCTTAAGGGATTCCACACCTCCTCTCATAATGAAAAGGATTTACAGTATATAGGATGGAGGATTTATGCTGTATATGTGGTATGCATATCCACCAGGACTGAGAACAAAACCACAGCTACCAGGACCACACAATCAAAACAGGCTTGGTAAATCAGTTCATTTCAGTGTGGGATGCAGATCTGTCCTTGGCATTTTCAGCAATTCAGCCACAGGTGAGCTTCTTCCAAATTAGTTGTGAATTGGCAGCAAGGAGACTTTTTTTTCCCATTTAATTGACCAGACAACAACATCACACATTAGCTGCAGTTTTGGACGGAGGTGTAACATTGCTGGCATCGCTAAATTGGCACAACACCTCCATCTCTTCCTCTCTCCCACCACAAAGATATGCACACACCAAAAATGTTGTGCGCCTAGTTCTGCCACCCATTAATGGTTTGTTGTCTTCAATCAATTTGGTGCATGCAGCTTAAAGCACGTCCCATCTCTAATGTGCGAACTCGTGCTTTGCCAGCATTTTAAAAACATACCCACACATCATTCAGGTAACTGTTCTCTAAAGTGTGCAGCAGTGGGATTCTCCTCTATGGCTAACCAGACATGGTAACCTCGTAACCACGGCTGTGTGTATTTGTTTTTGTGTGATGTCTTGGGGTCACACTATTTATAGTCTTCTTTGGTTCATTTGCGCATAAATGGGAACACAAGACCATCGAAGCATGAGGATGTCCTTCAGAAAACCAGACTATATGCTGGTTTTTACAGCTTTTGCTTTGTATAGAACGTTAGATGCACACTCACTTGCCAGTTTATGTTTAAGGTACACCTTTCTAAAACTTACACACTCTGATTTAACAGTCCTGCAATAACTTCTACTTTCATGAAAGTTATAGTGAAGAGAGTTTCAGCAACACAAGCAATTTGCTCCACCACCTTTGCCGCAAGCATGTCTTGGAATATCAAGAATGCATGCAGTGAAGATCAGCGCCCTCCACATCAGCAGGTAACACGGGAAAAGCAAATGAAAAATCGAGCCAAGTGTCACTTCAAGGTGCATTTGCTAGAGGGACTCCCTACGACAGAAAAAGCACCAATCCTAACTTGTATCAAACCAGAATGACAGTGAGAAACTCAGCTAAAAGCCTCTGACAAGCACTGCCACCCAAACGAAACATAATTCATACAGCAATAAATTATATGCGCATGTAACAAGAAGACGGAAATAGTGTATGTCCACTTTAGAGCGTCTGCTGATTTCACTACTTCACGCAAACCACACAAGCCTGGTATCATATGAAAGCAGAGAGTGTGATGATCATGAAGAGCTAAGGCCAACAGTGAGTAGAAAAAAGGCTGAAAAAGAAACTGTTATAATTTTGAAAAATGCTGTGATAAACATCTTTGGTCACACCACCCAGCACTAACTTCATGGACACTGGAGGTTGTAGTTTGTGGTGCTTCTGAATTATACTGCATTATAATGACAGATGTTCCCATTATTCTGTCCACCTAATTCATACCAATGAGGCCAGACTAAATAACACAAACACCTCTATGTATACCGAATTACAGCTCAACAGCACCACATACAACAGTTTCAACAAAACCTGGATGAGGATTTATTGCAGAGCTGTCGTTTTAGGCTGCATTAGCTCAAGCAAGATGTACCAAATTGGCAACTGGGTGTATAGATATCATGGCTTTTCATCACGTTTCCTACAGCTTTTTGAAATGTATTCATAGTCACGAGCCACTGCAGCGCAGGGAACTTAATGGAGACTGAAATCTTCGACCAGACTTGAAAAACAAATTGATGAAAAAGACATTGGTAAATGCAGGGAAGCTAAGAAGCTAAAATATCACCCTGTCAGAGGCAGCTCAGGTCTTTCTTAGTTATCTCCTCAGACCATTACCTTCACAACCATAACACATTACTTAACTGTCCAATCCTTGTCTGCTTGATTAAAGCATTGTTGCTGGTGTCAAAAGAAGGGCATGTGTACAATAGACATCAAGTAAACTGAAGACGGTAAATGTTTCTCTATCCCCCTCCTTCACTCACCGACTGTCACAGGCAATTTCCGAGGTTTTTCAGTCAGCAGATTATTGCAAATGAAAGGCATACCACACACAAGCGGGGTGATTCAAGGAGCGCCGTTTGAAAACTGTCTTCCGTGCCTACACAAAACACAAAGACGCAGGGAAAAGAGGACAGACAAAAGGACGAGGTGCTGAAATTTAGACTATAGTCCTCACTTGAATGTTGGGCCATGGTTAGTATCTTAGGTATGTTATGACTGACATGGTGACATAATGCACAAACATGCTGTAGGCCAGGTGAGCTCACCTGGGAGCAATTTGGCACGTGTCTCAATTTAAGCAGTTCTCAACCTGCTTAAAGGGACACTCCACCTATTTTACACACGAAAGACATAGTGATTTATCAGGGTTATCTCTTTAGCAATTTAGAATTGGAAAGATGTGCTGCAGCAGTTTTGAAGCTTGACCCATACTAGGGACTAAAAGTCTGGATATCTTTGGTGCATTTTGAGCTGCCTTTCTTCAAATGTCTCCAAATTTTACCGAATTGAAATACTAAATTGGTGGAGTAGCCCTTTAAAATAGAAGCTGCAGTATAAATAGGATCTCCTAATAAGCCTGAGAATTGTAATGGGATTTCTTATCATTCGTCTTCTCTGTTCCTCAATCGTGAACCAAATGATTTCATTTCAAGAAAAAAATGTTGCATCTGGCCAGTGTCCCCATGATCTGCTGTTTCCAGGTGAACCATCTTTGCTCACCCGGTGTCTGAGTCTAATCTCCCCTACAGCCATAATAATCACAGCCTGAGGCACAGTGTGTTTGTGCGATCTGCAGGCAGCCAGACAGTCAAAGGGGTGCTAACATGACATAAAAGTGAGGCAGAGCTGTGAAACTCTGACAGTGTGACGGGGCATCATTAATTAGGCTGCACTTCACAAGTCATGTAAACAGCTCCGCTGAAATGTGGAAATGTACTAACAGTCAAGGTGGAGTTCGCTTTTAAAGATAATACATGAGGTGAGAGGGAAGGATGTTAAAGTCCAATATCACTTCAACTGAGGACGGACGGACGGACGGACGGACGGACGGACGGACGGACGGACGGACGGACGGACGGACGGACAGACGGACAGACGGACAGAGAGATATGCTGGGGGCGATGAGGCAGTGAGGAATTTCCCTCCTGCTGAAAACTCATCCATCACCCAGTTTGCCAGGCAAAGAAGTGGTGGATTTCATCACTCCCAGCTACTCTTTTGTCGCCTCCCCTTCATCTTTCTGTTTTTAATCCCCCTCCACTTTGTCAGAGAGTCTGACTCTCTGCTGCTCTCTTCAACACGATTTGAAAAGATAAAACTCTCGCTGATTGGTGGTGCTGACGACGACCACACAGTATCTCCTGCCCTTTTATCTGTCTTTAACAGCTATCTCGCCCACTCTACTCGTCCCCCTCCCTCTTTGTGCGTTCGGATAGATTTTTGCAGATTCATATCAGAACGAAACTGCTTTGCAAGTGACTCGCACATCGACCTGAGCTCTACGCCACATTTTGTGCACATCAAAGAAGGAAACTTTTCTGCTGCACAGAAACAAACAGGCCAGTAATTGGCTGACATATATGCTGATAATGATACATCTGCAATGAGCTCACACGGCTCAAATATTTATGAGGTCGCAAATACTTCATGACCACAGCAAGAGACAAATACATGTTCAATCAGTCCACTAGTTTAAAGATGAAAGACTGGAGCAGACAGATCCTTTATGAGTAATTGAGTAATAAAGACCGTGTGTCACCAGAGACAACAATTAGTGGAGTCAAGTAGCTGAAAATGCGACAGCAGCATGACAGAGTGAAACTTGTTCCCATGTAGTGGTTTGAGTATCATCCCAGTGCAGCAGAATGACCAAAGCAGCAGCATGTGGACATCAAGCTGATGTATCATCGAAACCCAGTGCAAAGTCCCTTCAAAGCTGACCACATCACTCATGGTAACACTAATAAACAGTCATTTACAGCAACTCAGACAAGGCTGTCTTTAAAGTTACACACCTCAGCGTGGTTTGTCTGAAAGTGACAGCCGCTAAAGTTTATCTGACAATCATCCCAGAACAGCAATTGTCCTTTTTTACTCAGTCATAAAGCAGCAGTGCTGATGTGGAGCCAACTTCCTTCTTTGGCTGCTGTGACATTTATATCTCTTGTGCAGCGATCCTTTATGTGCAACCCCGCTTTGAAACCACACAAGTGCGCTTGTTAACAAACCCTCAAGAAAGTAACAGCTTTCCTGAGAGTCAAATTGAGCCAGAGGTGAGTAACACCCCATGGATATGACGTCGAGGCCTTCAGTTCATCAGCCTGACAGAAGAGCCATGTCAGGAGCCCCTGCTGGGATCCCTGCTTGTAAATCAGTATGCTCAGCTCCACGCTGAGCAGCGTTTGTTTGATGGGTGGTAGGGCAGAAATAGGCTTTTTTAAAGCCTGGATGTGGTTAAAAGTGATGAAACAGCACTGTGTTTGGCCATAAAGTAGGTGAGTCATACAAATGAGAGTTTGACAACAAATGTGTGGTTAATCTCATAAACACAACTTGAGATCTTGACTGCACAGTGTGTGTTATATGTGTGTGTGAGGGTGTTAGATGAGCTGCAACAGCAGCTAGGAAAGTGTCATGAGATAGCTGCACTATCTTAACCACGGCATCATAAACTGATGTACATGCCCTGCAGAGCTGAGGTTTTTGGACAAAATTACTCACAAAAAACTTGGTACAAGCAGAAAAAAACGCATAAAAAGAGCCAGTGTTCCCTCTCTTCTGGAAGGCTGCTGTGCACACATCACGGCATATCTTTTCAGATAATAACTACAATAACTATGATAAGGTGGCTACTGTAAACTCACAGCTGTGCACGCTGCAAGTGTCTTTATCCAAGTGCAAAATGTTTGTAGTGATACTGGTTCAGGATTTAAGAAGTCAGAGAGAGTAAAAAAAAAAAAAAAATAGAAATAAGTAAAGCATCAATACTAATGTCTAAACAGCCACATTATATTTCAAAGGCTTTTTAATGAATAATGACTCTGGCTTGCAATGTTTAACAGAGGTCAGACAAGTCACCAGCTGCTGGGGCTGTCCAGCTCTGGCTGGGCTCACTTCCACCTCCTGGCCGAGTTTCAAAAGGTGTCAACCGAGCACGTACACCAAAACTTCTATCACTAACTAACTCACGCATAAGAATAATGGCTGAAATAAGCCAAAACACACATACCTGCTCGCGCTCGGCCACTTGATATTTTAGGTCCAATGAAATGCAGACGGAAAACGAAACCTAGCAGAAAACGTGGAGACACTGAACACGCGACGAAAATAAATAAATAAATAAAATAAATAACGAGAAAGAGAGAAATCCTCTTTGCAGCACCGTGACTTGTGAGGCAAACTTCCCGTGTAGTTTCACACCTGAGAAGCCTCCGCGGTGCGCTGGCTCCCGAAACGCGACGCTCGTCACATGAACGCACGTCGTCACATTGATTAAACTTTTACAAGTCTGTGAACTTTGTTTTACAGAAAAAGTGGCGGCGTTGATGAAAAACGAAGTGAAGCCGTCCCGGAAAGCCGCTCTCGACGCCTCCCTTCGTGCCTACACCCGGCCGGGAGGAGGACTGCAGTGGCTCTGTCCGGTGGTTACCTGACTCCAGTCATTCCCCTGAGGCCAGCCCTCCGCACAGCAGCAGCAGCAGCAGCCTCAAGTTTCCTGTTGTTGTCGCTCAGCTGTGAGCGCAGAGCAGATAAACAGCTTTTCTCAAATGCAACAGGTTAGAGATGCTGTCTGTTTTCCTTTAACAACCAATATGACATACCATCTGGGGAGTGAATGCTGGAGTTATAGAAAGAAACTTAAAACTCGGTCCAATCTTAACTTCTGCGTTTGGCTCCTTGGAAGCTTAAAGCTGCAAAGCAAAGACAGTCTATTTGCACTTCATTACGCTGAGAAACATTATTTTCTCTTGCTAGACATTACATTCAGTGCATATCTGGGTGCGACTAGTCAACCTTAAAATTCAGGTGTGGCATCAGGTCTCAGTATGTGGTCTGTTTCTTGCAGGTGCTCAAGGCCATGTCCTGTTCTCAGAAGTGATTTGATGGAATGAGGCACCTGTGCAAAAAGGTGATATTGCACAGGACCCGCTGTACTGTATCTCATGAATAAAAGTCAGGGTGAAATTATTACACGCAATGAAAAACATTTGTCTGAATGAAAGCGGTGCCACAAAAGTGTAAAAACCCTTTCAGCTGAAATTAAAGATCCGACATCCTGCATTTTAACAGGAAAGGGGAGTAAAAAGGCTGCCTGAGAGTTCTAGTGCCTTCAGATGAGCTATTTTGTGTATTTAGAGGTGAATTCTGCCTATTTTGACCATTTTCCTGTTTCATTTCATTTCATTTTAAGAACCGATGAGCAGTAACAAGTGCTGGAGGTTCACCATTCATTTTTGTTGTGGGAAAGAGGGAATTTAACCGGTATAACACTTCAGAGGACAACAAACTGTGTGCTGGATACTAGGCTGGCTAACAGTTATGGTTTTGGCATATTTTAATGAAAATAGATAATAAAATATAGTGACTGGAAAAGGGAAAGGTTATGAATTGTCAGACTAGAAGCAGCAGATACTCTTCCCGCTCTGTGATACAGGGTCACTGTAGGAATCCATTGTAAATCCAAGTTGGAATTGAAGTTTGTGATTTAGAACTTTACAATGAATTTGCATGACTTGATATAGCTAAAAAAAAGACAAACAGCTTCTTGACCATACATTGACTGAAAGGGCGCCACCAGTGGAGCTGCGCAGGTAACAGTATGAGGGCCTATTGTCTTCTTAGCACTGATTAACAGCAACATCCAGGATGGAGAAAATCACTGGAAATATGTGGATTTCCAGTCCACGTCTACCCTGTACCCTGAATGCTCCTGACATCTGGGTTGAGGAACACAGAATGAGACTCAACCTGAGGAAATGTACTCTAACAGAGACATACACTCAACTGTGTCTTGGCTTTTCCACAAAGCTTCTTAAGCCAAACTTCAGTGACTGGCTAAGAATGATCCAAAGATGTCAAACTGAGAGATACAGGATATTGTCAGTCCCCAGAATGTGCAGACTCCTAAAGTTTAGACTTCAATTTGTGATATGATATGTCAGATTTTAGCTTAGATTGTTGTAAATTTTGCATTTTGGTTTGTGTTTTTAGTGACAGCTGTCATAATGCTGAAAGGTCAATTATCAATGAAACACAGATCATTTGCAATATTTGTGTAGATGAAGGGCAGCATGTTGGCGCAGCAGGTAGTGCGTGTGCCTCACAGCAACAAGGTTGCTGGTTCGATTCCCGTGTCAGGCCTTTCTGTGTGAAGTTTGCATGTTCTTCCCGTGCATGCGTGGGTTCTCTCCGGGCACTCCGGCTTCCTCCCACTGACCAAAAACATGCTCATTAGGTTAATTGGTGACTCTAAAATTGTCCCTAGGTGTGAGTGTGAGTGTGAAAGGTTGTTTGTATGTGCCCTGCGATCGACTGGCGAGTGGTCCAGGGTGTACCCAACCTCTCGCCCGTTGACGGCTGGGATAGGCTCCAGCCCCCCCCCACAACCCCGAAAGGGATAGGCGGTACAGAAAACGGATGGATGGATATGTAGATGAATTTAGTGGGAAGAAAGGATAAAAAGTTTTGTTCATGAGTCACACCTAGGACAGACCAAAGGCACCATTGTACTGCTCTATACTGTAGCTCCATGATACCAAACTAGGCCAAGCTATTTTTATGTATATTTCATTATAGCTTACTCATATTTCATTTATACCACAATATACTTCAGGCTCATTTACTTGTGATTAATTGCTTTTTTTAATGTTCCCAAATAATGGATATGAACCTTCATTGTACAAGCGTAGCAACGTCTTTCGAGATGGTCAGTGTTTTAGCGACATAAATTACATCTTGGCTGACCAGTGCTGTATCTTCTTTATAATCCCATTTTGCTAAAAATCTGATTAATTCTTTATGGCTGAAATTCCCTAGCATGGCAATTTGAAGTGAGAATGTCCTTGGCTGTGATCCACAGTGATGGTGTATGAAATGAGCACATCCACTGACTCGGCCTACTTCTGATTCCCCAAGACAAGAGGGAGCCTTCACATGAGCAGCCAGATAGTGGGAGCACACAGGCTGATATCACACGGCTTTTCCTTTACAATATGGCAAAACTGCCTCACTGTCTTTTGTGTGTGCGTGTTTGTAGGGGGTGCATGTGTTAGAATAGGAACCTTTCCTTAACAATACAGCTTGCATGTGCGTTTGTATCTGTGCGTTCATGCATACGAGCACCAGCACCTTCTAAACACTGCTCTTTTGTGCTTGCGTATGTGCTTGTATGTGCTTGTGTCACACACTGTAGAAAGAGCACAATTTGCGTCTGTGCATTTGTGCATACAATACACATGCAAAACGTAGCGCTAATTTAGGCTGCATATATTTTTCAACAGCATTTTGTGAGTGAAAATGTCATGAAAACCATTGGTAGCTGCCAGCATTAAAGAGAGTGGTTAGAGGGAACCAAAACAGAGAAGCTGTACGCTGGAAAAACCAAACAAAGCTGAGAGATGCTGAACACTCCTCAGAAACACACATAATTATCGCTGTTTCCTGTAAAGCAGTCATGTAATCCTTTTTGGATATAGAAATAACAATTATTGCCACGTTAAGGTTGGGTTACTAACCTTAGGGAACGTTGGTTAGGTTTTTTCTTTGATGATTCATAAAAACGAAAGACTTTACAGTAATTGCTGATCTGTGACAGAAGATGAACTGGTCTTTCTGAATTAACCATTTGTTAATCCACAAGCCCAACCAGCACACCCTTACATGCAGGGCCTGATACTTGCTGCACTGGCATTGGATTTAGATCATGAGATGAAGAATTGCCCAGTACAGTTTTTCTTCTCAGGGACTCTGGGCTGAAAGGAGTTTGTAAAAAGGGAGGTCAAAAGAGGACAGATGTGTGTGTGTGTGTGTGTGTGTGTGTGTGTGTGTGTGTGTGTGTGTGTGTGTGTGTGTGTGTGTGTGTGTGTGTGTGTGTGTGCAAGTGTATTACTCATGTTGTGGGCACATAACTCTGTCTTCACAGTCACATTGTAGGCACTCGCTTTCCTTATGGGAACAAAACACAAGTCCCCATAACGTAAATCATTAAATTTTGGGGTGAAGACTTGGCTTAAGGTTCAGGTAAGGTTAAGGGTATGGTAAGGGTTAGGGTTAGGCAAGTAGTGGTTATGGTCACGCTAAGGGTTAGTCTGCAGGAAATGAATGTAAGTCTATGTAATGTCCCCAGGAGTTATGAAAACTTGAATTTGTGTGTGTGTGTGCATGGCTCCACTTGACAGTGTCTGTTTGTAGGCTACACATACCCTCCTCTGTGTACTTGCTCTATTTACAGAGTCCTACAGCGTCTTACCTTCCCCGTTTCGCCCTTGACTTTGAAAACTCCTCTCACTCTTTACATTCTTATAATGTGTGATGCTCCCTGAGATATTTCATCACATACATCACTCTGTAAGATCAGACAGGCATATCTAAAAGCATCAACCGTCATGGAAGAGATGCTTCTGAAAACCGCACACCTGCAGAGTGTGAGTTAAAGTGATGGGGCAGATAATATAAATGTCCCTTGGGAGGCTGTAAAAGACGGGTATTAATATAGTCAGTGAAATATTCTGCAGTTGATTCTATGTCCTTGCAGCAACCAGATGCTGTTGCTGCATCTAAACCTTTTAAAGCCAATGCTTTTGCCTCTCATTGTGTCTTAGTGCCTTGGTGTGCTTGTGTATTGAGGTGGCAGGCAGAATGGGTGAAGAAGAAGAGGAAGAAATGAACAGCATATTAACTTGCTTGATATGATGCCTTCCTATCTAAGTTTTCAGCTTTTGATCACAATGCTAGTGATTAAGAATTATTAACTGAGTCGCTTAGTTTTGCTGTTTGAGCTTATTTTCTTTCTTGCTGTTTGACCTCAACTTGTATACATTGATTTTTCTGCGGCCCCAGACAGCATTGAAGCAGGCTAGCTACATGAGGTGTGTTGTGAGAGCTTGTGAGATGGATGTCATCGAGCTAAGGGAAATCAATGGTTTGCTAGCAAGGCCATTTTCTAGTGGCGTTTGTTTCATCTACCTTGTAGGTGAACTATTAAATGTGTAAGTGTGCGTGTATTTCTGCATATGCATATTTGCTCACTTGTCATCCCACTCAATGGATGCAGCGTGTTGCCATGGGAACTATGACATCTGTGACGCCACATGATTTTTTTTCCTTCACTCTCAGAAAAAAAAGAGTGGTCCACGGCCCCTCACCAGCCGAGAGTGATTTGTTTGAGTGCAGCGAGAGGGTGGGCTGCTTTTATAATGCTGTTTCCTTACACATTCTACATAAAAGTCAGGGAAAGAAATGTATTGAGAAATTTGTATTGGCAGTCCATCTATTCTCCTGAGATTTAATTTTTGCTATTACGATACTCTGACTACCACCTAGACTGGATTCAAATGGATGGTGATGCCATGACCCTGGTTAACTTGTACTGCATTCTGGGTAAAATATGAGAGGACATTTAGTAAAATGTTAAAGAAACAGTAGACTCTATCTATCTATCTATCTATCTATCTATCTATCTATCTATCTATCTATCTATCTATCTATCTATCTATCTATCTATCTATTTGGCAAGGTCGTACTTCTTCAACTGGTTAGCTTAGCTTAGCATAAAGACAAAACAGGGGGAAACAGTTAGCTTGGAGCCGGCCAAAGGTGACTAACTCCGACGACCAGAACTTCTAGAGCTCACTAACTACGTTATATCTAGTTTGTTCATCAATAGAAAAATGCAAGCAGTATAAAATTATGTGGTTTTAACGGGAGCTGAGAGAGTAAGGTCTGGTCAAAACACAGAGTATGCACATACTAAGGGCACATGGTAATGAGTGAGCTTCAGTGTCAGTTAGAGGTGCTTTAACTTTAGACAGAGCCACGCTAGCTGTTTCCCCTTTTTTCCAGTCTTTGCTCTCAGCTAAGCTAACTGGCTGCTCGTTGTTGCTCATGTTCAATAGGGGTTCACATGAAGCACACACCTGTGGGGCAATGCCGGAGAGAAATGTCCCAGTGTCCAGCAATCACTTGGTGCCATTGTAGCATGTCCAAACATGTACCCTGACACATCAATGCACACGTGTATACACATGTACAGAAATACACACTGTCTGTGTTTTAGCCTGGGGGGGGGGGCGGGGGGGGGGGGGGGGGGGTTATAAAGTATGTGATAAAGGGAAACCCGTGCTATTATGCAAGAATACACCAATGCGCACACACACACACATACACACACACACACACTGCTGGTGAGCTTGCACCTGGGGGCCTCTGACCCACATAGGACCATGTGCAGGATGCGTCCCACTTAACCACTTGACGGTGCATCATTGACCCGCTACCAGTTTACTGTCTGAAGAGCTGAGCTGGATTGTGGTCCCAGCATACAGGAACTCACACTGTCATTATTATTATCATTCATGTTGAATACAGAAACAAGCTGCTCAAAAAACTCACTAACACCATACCTGCAGATTACACATGGCTTTTTTCTCTCCCGCTTTGGCTTTCTGTGTTCCCATAATTGCATAGACACACAGTCACACAGTCACACACACACACACACACACACACACACACACACACACACACACACACACACACACACACACACACACACACACACACACACACACAGTACCACTGGAACACACAAACACCTGTGCACTCACATTCTCACTGAGCCCATGGTGTCTGCCAGTATCAAAGTGGTTTCCTGGGGTACTAAAGTGCACTGTGTCTACCATTTTAGCCACTGTGTTGCCTCAGCCTCTGACACACAGAGTCCCTCCTCCTTTCTCTCTCTCTCTCTCTCTCTCTCTCTCTCTCTCTCTCTCTCTCTCTCTCTCTCTCTCTCTCTCTCATTTCTGCTCTCACTCTCCACTCCAGCTGTCTCATTCTCTTATTCCCTCTTCCCACTCTCTGTTTTTTCCTCCTCCTCCTCTTTGCCTTCCCTTTTTCTCACACACAAGCATACAGATGCACACACACAAACATACTCTCTCTCTCCCATCTCTCCTTGTATCCACCAGCAGCTGTGCCGAGGAGCCTTCCTCACCAGCCTGTGGATCCCTTCACTTGACTAATTATCCTTGAAGTGTTGTTGAAGATCATCATATTTAGCTTAGCGACCTAGCGGCAGAGTGCAGACAGATATAGACTAGGCTGGCTGGAGGCTGGGTGCCTGGCACTGTGGAAAGCTCTCTATCTCCCTCTATTCACAGTCAGTGCCGAGGGCTTCTCAGTGGCGGAGCGGCGGAAGTGAGAGGCGGTTTTGCTTTGAAAGAGACGAGAAGGGGGAAAAGAGAAAGAAGCGAAGCTGACACCACAACGCAACCAGAGAATGGGAGTCCGCTGCAGGAGCAAATCCTCCTAGAGACAGAGACTGGAAGGAGGCAGCGGTCACTGTGCAGCAGCACTGCTTCCAACATACAGAGATTTAAGGTGAGAGTTTTTCAAACCAGTTACTGCCCTGCTTTTTCTTCTTCTTCTTCTTTTTGGACAGGGGCTGTTTCTGAATATGTGTGTGTGTGTGTGTGTGTGTGTGTGTGTGTGTGTGTGTATGTGTGTGTGTGTGTAACAGACAATGTGCGTGAGTGTGATTGTGCATCTCTGTGACCCACATTGTTGAACCTGAGGTGCAGCACAGGAGGCATTCTGTGCAGAAGACTCTCTCTCTCTCTCTCTCTCTCTCTCTCTCTCTCTCTCTCTCTCTCTCTCTCTCTCTCTCTCTCTCCATCTGTTATACACACCTACATACAAACACACACACACACACCTACATACAAACACACACACACACACACACACACACACACACACACACACACACACACACACACACACACACACACACACACACGCACACACACGCGCACACACACACACACACACACACACACACACATAGCGCCGTAAGCTGTGTAGCACCACTTGTTGGACTGACATCCAAGTTGACATGTAATGAATACTGGGATGATGGTCACTTGTATGTGTGCTTGTGTGTGTATGCGTGTGTGTGTGTGTGAGAGAGAGAGAGAGAGAGAGAGAGAGAGAGATAGTGAGTGGGTCTTTCGTTGCTGTGCGAAGTGCAAAGCTTACGGATGTACATCATAGTGAACGACATTAGACAGCAACATAAGACACAATCAGTCATGCCAACCTCATGCCTGCTTGCTTCTCACTGCTTTGGAAGATGGGAGCATAAAGGAAGACTAAATACTGTATTTACATCAGACAACCTCCTGTGTGTGTGTGTGTGTTTGCGTGTGTGTGTGTGTGAGAGAGATTTACAATCCCTTTATCTTCTGCCACAACTTGTACAACCTGTCCTCTCTTTCCTGAGCATCAATGAATGCTGTTTCACCAATCAAAGCACTTTGTGTAGCCGATGTTCGACCACAGTTGAAGCTTGAACTCATATTGGAATAATGGGAGAATAATCAGATAGATATTGTTTCCCGTGAGGCAGACAGGCGATAGTGAAGAAAGAAAAGTGAAAACGAGTATATGAACCACAGCATGAATAATTAACACACTTAAAGGCAGGGAGTGTAGTCTGCACTGCTGAGCGTGTGCGTGTGTCACTCAGCTCAACGTTGCATGATGCACAGACAGAAACACTTTGCAGCAAGATTTTTGAGGGAAATTTGGGGACATTTTGACCACAAACAAGTCTCATTTGAAACTATAAATAGAGCCTTCATGATAAATGTCTGATGTGGAACAGAAACTGCGTAGAGGGCCTTCACTGCCAGATAATTGAAGTTCAAGTTAGTGGACACTGTGACAGCACCTGAGGTGATTTTGCGGACATGGTGATTTCTAATCCTCCAAATCCTGCATGTTTAAATTAAAGAGACCATTATTCAGTTGCTGTGCTGCTTTCCTTGTTTGTAGGTTGCTTTGTGTATTGTACACAGGCTTTTAAGGGATATCCAGGTTTTAATGAATTTCTTTGAATCTCAGCTTGTTGTTGGTTCAGAAGACTGATAATCTAAATAAATCAATCAAAAATTTCTGTTCGATTAAATGGTTCCAGATGAGAGAAGATCTAAGTGAATTCAGGTTTCTGTGAGTATTACATCTTTAATGCTTTAGTTATTAATGCATACACTTCAGTGCTCTTAAAATGTGCTGGAGCAATATTTAACAGAAATCTTTTTCTGTTGTCAACACATGCAAATACACACTTTGAATCATCAGTGAGGATGACAAGATGGTGTGTTTTTTTGTGTCTGTGTCAGCTTTTTATTTTTAAATTGTCTTTGCTTTTTGGTTCAAATTGAACATCTTTCTATGCCACTGATAGGCGTTCAGGAGCACTATGAAGACATGGACGCATTCCAACCTTGTGAGGTGGCTCCCTCCCTCTCACCAAAAACAACCATTGATTAAGGAAAGGGCTGACACGGCAGCAGACATTTGCCCTCAGCCATAAAGTCAGCGAGATAATTGTTGTCAAGGAGATGAGCGAGCAGGCTCGATATCTGAGAAGAGAACCAATTGGCGTTTGACTCAATAAAATTATACTGAAGACTGCTGAGGGCACTTGCTTTATGATTGATAAAATCATGATTTCAAAGTTGGCAGTTCTTAGAGAAATTGCATTTACTGTTTGATTCAAATGCCTTTGAATGCCTTTGGAGGCGTTCATAAATACAAGAACTGAAGCTCACATCATTTAACATGAGTGCAGTCATTTCCATGTCAGAAAGCCCTGAGCATCTCGTAAGATGGCCTTCCTACTCTAACTTTCCTCGTCATCTCTTTCCCTGCTTCCTCATATTCTCACTTTGGGGACTGAAGCTGTTTTTATTCAACTTCTACCTGTTATCCCCCCAATCTCTATTATTTCCCATTGCTGAGTCTGCTGGCTTTCACCCCACCCTCTTCACTTCTGAAGAGTCTCCGAACGTCTGCATCATGACTTTGTCTCTCTCTTATCTCTTTCTGTCAGGCTTTTGTTTTTGATCATCGCTCCTCTGTTTCCAGTCTACTTCTCCTCCTTTCAACCTCATTCCCCCCCTCGACACTTTTGATTGTCTCCAAGTACTGGTGTGTGTACCTGTATGTGTGCATTTTTGATGTATCATGCAAAATGCATCTTTGTGGGCACCTCTGCATATGGGTGAGTGGGTTTGTGAGTGTCGTGTGTGTGTGTAAGTGTAAAAATAGACGTTTTTACCCTGATGGCAGACAATGATAAGATTCCCTTTTTAATTATCAATAAAACTGACAACATGAAGCTCATGGACTATCAGCAGTGTTGAAGATCCCTGGTGTATTCATGGATGAATGGCACATAATGAGCTCCAGGTGTAAAAAGTAATTATGGTACTTCTATCTAAATCTCTCAGAAGTAGTGTAGAAATACTGTTTTACAAATAAAATTAAAAATTTTACCAAGTGAAAGGACATAAATCAACGTATACTTACAATGTCAAAAGTAAAAGTACTCATTATGCAGAATGCGCTATTTCATAATATTATGCATTACTGGATTACAATTACTGATCTGTCTGTGTGTATAAAGATCACTTTACTGTTGTAGCTGGTAAAGGTGGTGCTAAATGTAGTGTAGTTTAATGTACTGCAGGGCAGCTTAATCTATAATAATACTCCATCCAGCCATTGTCTATACCCGGCCATCCCTTTCGGGGTTGCCGGGGGGGGCTGGAGCCTATCCCAGCTGTGATTGGGCAGAAGGTGGGGTACACCCTGAGCCCGCCGCCAGTCGATCGCAGGGCAACATATAGAGACATACAACCATTCACGCTCACACTCACACCTAAGGACAATTAAGAGTCACCAATTAACCTAATGAGCATGATTTTGGTATGTGGGAGGAGGCCGGGCTGCCCGGAGAGAGCCCACGTATGCAGGGGAGGAACATGCAAGCTTCGGACCCGGGGATCGAACCGGCGACCTTCTTGCTGTGAGGCACGCACACTACCTGGCTATAATAATACTTTACATTATAATTTAATGATTGGTTTTATTTGGTATTGATAATCTGAATCTGCAATAAGTAGCAACTGAAACTGTCAGAATAATGTGGAAAAGTAAAAAGCACAACATGTCCCTGTGAGAAGTATAAATTAGCATAACGTGGAAATACTCGAGTGAAGTACCTCTAAACTGTTCCTAAGTACAGTACTTGAGTAAATGTTACATTTCGCCACTACTTGCTTGTAAAGCCAATTATCTGAGATGAGAATTCTAGTCTTGCGTATAATTGAATGCGCTTCTCACCTTGAATGTTGGCATTGAAAGCAATGACATGCAGTCGGCTCATCCAATATGAAAGTAATTACTAAACACAGCTGTGATGCCCCGCACCACCTGGGAGATGGGAGCGACACCAGTGTAATATACACGGAGCTTAAAACACCTTACGGAGGTTAGCTTTCGTTGTTTGGCTTCTAGCATGTTGCTCAAAATGATCAGACCTCACACTCAACTTTCAGGTGAAGAAGAAATTGGTCAACAAATTGCTACTTGCCTCTTTACTGTGACTCAACAGACTATGAAACTCTCACACTGAGATTTACTCTAAGCCAGGCAATGAATATAAATAGACTACTATTTACACTCTTGTATCGCCTGGAACTCAGACTACTGCTTAGTGACTCACAAAGTTGAACGCTAACAAGGTGCCAGTCAGGTCCCTTTCCTCACCAACAAGTCAAGCCAATTACTAGTTTTGTTTGACTGAAATTTTGTCGTCTTTCTTGCTATTATTCTTATTATTACTGTGCCTCACAATTCACCCAGGCTGCTCTCACAGTGTCAGCCAATACTGCATCTATTTACTTTTTTTTTTTGTATTATGAACATTTATAACAAATTACAAATGATCAAAAGTGCTCCACAGCTTCATAAACTTTGATCCGCATATTCATGAATGTTTGTCTGTGCTTTGATGCCACGTTCAACTTTTGCAGTACATGAAGGGGTTTGTCTTCCTACTCTTCACCCAGCATATTCTTTTGACACAAACAGAACAAAGAAAACTAAAGCTTCGCAATGACCTTTAACCCCGCAGATGCTTGGTGGTCAGCTGTCAGCTCAAAGGAGGGTGATGAGGAATCTTCCTGATGAGAAAGGCCTGCAGAAGACCAGCACCTACATTGTGCCGTGCTTCCTCTTTGTGGAGGTGAGTGTTCGGATGTATTTTGTTCAAAGGGGAACAGTATAGTGCGCCATGGTGACTTGTTGTGCTCATCAGACGTGACTCACATCTGAAAATTTGAGCCTGATCTGACCTGAACATTCAAAGTCATACTGAAAAGTGGTTTGCTCCCTGCTTTTGGTTGTTATGAATCTACGACTGAAAGCAATATTTGTCATATTTGGACTACATCTAGACTCTAAGATCTCAAAATTTTATGTGCTGATATTGTACAAGTTGAAGGAGCTCTGCAGGTGATGGAGGTTTTCAAAACTCTGGGAACTTGGAATCACACAGAGGAAACTGACGGACACATGAAAGCACATTTTACAGTCCTCTGCCTGTGAATGTGGTCTTCCTCTTCTCTTCCATCTCTTTCTTCCGTCATTTCACATGTTTCTCACGGCAGATTAGCAACAATGAGCATCAGTTGGGAAACTGCCTGAATTAGCAGGCTCTGTTTTCAATTCACTGACTCCCCAAAGAAGTGATTGATTTGACTAAATTGTCACAAATGGGTAATTACCCTGACTCCATGAAGCATTTGGTGATTACATTCAGCAGGAGGTATCCTCACAACAAAGGCCCTCTCCAGTGACCTTTTTGCTCACAAGCTCCTCGATTCCTTTCCTCCGTTCCTCTGCTCTTCTCACGACTCTTCCTCTCTTCCTGTAATCCCTAAATGACCTTCTGGTGGAGGCACTCATGGCCTCTGCTACATTTCCTAATTAATTGGCCTAATTACGAGCGGAAACCCAATTAGCCAATGCCACTGCTTACACGCTGCAAGCCTGTAGGTCCTCCGAGTTACAGCAGCGATAGCTGAATGAGCTGAGTTATCTGTTTTTTTAGCATTAAAAAAACAGCTATTTGCTTTTGCATTTACCTTAGAAATGTGATTTTACACTCCTATCTGGTTTCAGATATTAAAATTTGAGGTGGGTGGAATTTGGTGAGTCAAATGGGGCCATAGAGAGTTGACTAGATAAGTCAGAAGTTCAGTTTTGCAATACCAGATAGCCTATGGGCAAACAAGGGAGCTAGGGATAGATATGGACGCGCTTAAACAAATACAGATCTTGTGAAAAGTTGTTCTTGTTGCATTAAAAAAAAAAGTTTCTAGTGTAAACTGCAAGCCGCATCTCTCCGTAGCGCACCTCCAGCAGCACCTCTTCTCTCCTGGAGGATTTTCTTCAACCTCGCTCCTCCGCTGCTTTCTTTGTACTCATTCACTCATTCACAACATCCTCTCGAGATCATACTATAGCTTTTCTCGTCGCCTCTTTGTCCCTCGTCCAATGCAGGAATCCATCCTGCACTCTTTCCACATAACAATACTCTCCAGCACACCTCTGTTGCCGCTGCATCTCTTTGTAGCACAAATACCCCCCAATCCCCACAGGTTTACTCGCGGTCTTAATCTTGCTTTTATTTTCTTTCATTGTGCTTTGGTATTGGCTCACTCTCGGCATCCTCTTGAGGACTTGTTATAATGATTTTCCAGCTTTCTAATTTTTTCATAGTGCATCTATAATATCTCTAGGCTTATATCTGTCAGCTGAGCTCCACCCCTTCTCCGGTATGCTTTTTGATGGTCTCTTGAGTACTGCCCAGTCACTCTTTTTATACAGATTCCCCACATCACTCCTCTCCAGCACTTATTCTCTTGAGTAATTACGTCTTTTGCACCATGGATCTCTCCATTATTCCCCTTTACTCGTAAAGCTCCATCTCCTCCTCCCACTCAAAAACCTGTCTGCTGTATAGCAAAGACTTCCGTTCTCCTCATTTCTTCTCAACGCTTCTCTCCAGCTTCATGTTTCCTCTGGGGTCTCCATCATTTCTTCTTTGTTCTTTTCATTTCTGCTCTTGTTTCTGCTCATCCCACCCTCTTTCTCAGGGCAAGCAGACCTTGTCCTCGTGCTCAGCCCATATCCGCACTAGAAGGTGGCACGAACATCTATCATCCTGGGTAGGAGGTGTTACGTGCAGCTAATGCTGGCTAATCGCATCTATTGTTTTTATTTTGTTCAAACACGGCCAGAGGTGGGCCACTGTAAATCTAGTTTGACTTTAATGACTATATATGCACCTGAATTAATCTGTGTACATTGCAGTAGTTTAATAAAGGGCATTTTTAAATTCAATTCCCCTCTCTGCTGTGTTCGTACTGAAGCAGCTCGCTGTAGCATAGCTCCCCCCGGAGGGCACTCACTCCTTTGTTGTTACATTAGCATCTCATTATCCATTTCTTTTCAATTCAAACGCCCAGTCTTATTCCTCTTTCTCTCTTTTGATCTGGTATCTCATCCCCTCTCTCTTTTCCTCTTTTTCTCACAATCCACCTCTCTGTCTCTCACTGTCTGGTTCCCTCTCTCTCTGCTTCCTCTTCCTCTATCACTTCATCTCTATGATGCTGGCCCTTGTCCTCTTTCTGAGCCAATCCCACTGTCAGTTCATCGCTCCTTCCATCTCAGGGCTTGTCTGCCATCTCTAATTTTGATTGCAGCATCTCTACTTTCCCTCTGCTCCCACTTTCCACATTTCCTCCTTCTGTCATCTTCCCTCTGTCTCTCATAGTCATCGTTTTCTTCTTGGGCCAGATTAAAGTGTGAGAACTGGTCTTATCAGGTCCCTATACAAACGAGGGATATTTCACACAATTTTCTTTTAGCAGAATTGGATAGAAACAGCATAATGGCAAGCAGATAAGTCCTCCTCTCTTTCTCTGTCTGTGTATCTTTCCCTCCCCTCGCCTGTTGTCGTTCCACGCTGTCACCGCCGTCATGCTGCGAAGCCACACAAGAGACTGGTCAGGGGCCTAACAGAGGCACTACTTCAAAGGATCCTCTTTAAAAAGTCATTTTGATATAACTGATGTCTGACTTGCTTTACAGACTGGTGGGTGGGAGGAGGGTTGTGAGTTGGTGTGATCTAGCCCAGGCAGACGTACTGTGAAAGTCTGTACTAAAGCTGAGTTACAAAGTGACTACAAGTGGACTCTTTGAGCGGATCTCACTCAGCCTACAACTTGCAGCCAGCAAATAGCTGTGTGGTATCAGCTGTAGATGTGATTATCATTACTGTTTGTTGTTAGCGGATGTACTGTAGCTACTAATCCATGGCACCCAGCCTTTGCAGCGTGTATTCTGGCTTTCAGGCTTTGCTGTTCAGCCTCGACTGCCAGCTTGGTGTAGAGGAGTTCCTCCTCTCCGCTCCTTCCTCATGCCTCGTTGGCTGCATCCTCCTGTGGCACAGCGAGTTCTGTAACGCAAACAGGCTGCTGAGCATCGGACCACATAATGCTTCAGGTCTACGGCCTGTTCTGTCTCTGAAGATACTGAAAGATGTTGGTTCATGTCTGCTTGCATCTCTCATTTGCTAGCTTCCCCATCGTTGCTCTAATTTGTGCTGCTCAGTAATTTTTGCCAAGTCAGCAATATTTTGCTTCATGTGAAAATGTAATGCACAGGTTTTTAGGCTTGTGTCATATGCTCCTGATTTGCAAACGCGTTGTGAAGGACATGCAAACCATTTTCTGTTGAGACGTTAAACATATGTGCAGCCAAAATGTTCATATTGAATGTGTGTGCAGAACATCCACTGATGCGTTTGCTTTAATATCAATTCTTGTAACATGAAGTCTTCCTGTAGCAGCTAAAGCAACATTACACTTTTTCATGGTGATGTTTAGGGACACGGTTCGATTGGAGGTGGGAGAAATCTGATAAACTGCATCAAGTGATGTCACTTGAGTCAGCATCTGTTGAGGTTGTTCTTCATTTGTTGAAGCATACAACATTGTTTCTATGAGACAGCGTTGCTCCCAGTGGTTACAGCTGGTGCTGATCTTCGGTTTTTCCGTGCTTGACGTTGAAGCACATCAACTTCAGGACACAGTTACCTTGCTTATTGACCGCACTTGTGTTGCTGCGTTTGAGCGCCGATGGCCTCTGGCATCTTTCTTGGTTAGGGTGTGAAGGCAGCTCGATGTAGGCTTCTCCAATAATGATTCGCATCCTAAATACATCAGGCCTACAGTTCACTACAACAAAGCATCTTCCGCTCAGCGTGTGCTAACTTCATCCACATTCCCTGCTGGGTTTGACACTGCCTCAGTACATCTTCTTCCTCCAAGCAACACATTTGTTCTATGTGTTTACTCTTTTCTAAAGATGTTTTGTTCCACACAGCTTTACTTTACTGTGCTCACAGTTTCTCCATAACTAAACACCAAATTTGCCTACTGAACTACTCTATTAGTACTCATTTTCATACAAAATCCAGATTTACTTTGCAAAGTTGAAATCCTGACATAGAAACAGCTTAACTTCCTCAGCCCTCACAGGCCTATTTCCTAATGTATGCTACTGATGATTATCTTTACTTCTCTTTAACCTCATTATGGACATTTTATACTGTATACCTTCAAAATTTCTATTAGGAACAAGAGAGAGAGAGCAATTGTATGTAAGAATAATTCACTCATAGTCCCTGATTGTATTACTTTGTGCTAGCATATTTTATTGATTAATACTCTGCTGTGAGTTTCAATTTTTTTTTTTTTTTTTTTCTAAATGCTCGCACAGATACTTCTTATGTGTCTCCTCCCTCTCCAATGCAGATATGCATACATGCGCACACACAGACACTGGCACAAAGACTCATTCTCACATTATTCTCTCCCTAGTTTCCCCCTCATTATCTCCCAGACTCCATGAATAGCACCTGCCTGCCTGTCTGCTGCACTGGGATTTCTCAGCACTCTGAGTGCATGTTTGAGACACTTGTTAGCTGGCTGCCTCCTACCTGTTATCACTTTAAGGAGGAAGCCAGGGATGAGAGACCCTGTATGTCACCATATAGGCTGATATCATTTGCGAATATTGAATAGAGTAGCCGCCTATCTAGGCTGCAGCACTGAGGCCAAATCTTATCAGAAAAACAAATATAAGATCCTCACTGGAGTAAGTAAAATTGCGTATGGAAGATATAATCATGTCCTCGCTCTTGCTCCTTTTCTGAGCAACATGCAAATAGGATTCAGAAATGCAGATTGATTCTCGTTGCTGCATGTTGCTCTGAATAAGGTCGGCTCAATAAGTCTAATTTCAAAATCAAGATATTCACAATTTATGAATCTGGCATCCTTTCTGGCTCAAGGACACTGTACATCAACATCAGACTTGTTACTGAAATCGTTTCCTTGCCTGCACTGCAAAAGGAACCCATTAAAAGGACATTAAAAAAGATGCAGTCCTCTTTATTTCTGGAAAAATAGCAACGCATATTAGACAGTAATTTATTTTTAAAATTAATATGTGTTAATTCTTGTTTATGTATGTAAGTGGAGAGCTTTGGAATGAAATCTTTAATTGCACTGTAGGGCTTTATGCAGGAAGCACGTCTGTATGTACGAGCCTGCATCTGCTTTCATTCTTCTCTGTTTGTAAGATGTGGGGGCATGTTTGCTTGAGGACTGGGGATTTTGTAGAATTATGTGATTGTTGCTGTAAAGAGAGGGAGAAGTGAGCGGGAGGAGGAATGGGTGAGGGAGTTACAGAGTGGAGCAGATACTGTAAATGCAAAGAGACAACTGTGTGTGTGTGTGTGTGTGTGTGTGTGTGTGTGTGTGTGTGTGTGTGTGTGTGTGTGTGTGTGAGACAGAGAGCAGATATGGAGAGTTTTGACAGTGTGGATGACTGAGTGACATGGAAGGATATGAAGCAAGAAAGGGGGGAAGCAGAGAGAGAGCGTGGGTTTGAAGATTACTGAGGAAAAACGCTTTTTAGCAGAAGAAAAGAAACGAAGAGATGAGTTTAAGATAAACAAGGTATGGTGTTAAATACAACCAGTAATCAGACAAACAAAAGAGGTGGGGGAAGAGAGAGACGGGGGGTGGCATGTGGCTGCCTGCAAGATGAATGCCTGCTTTGATCGTCCTCCGTTCCCTTGTTCCCTCTTCGTATTTTACCTTTCTCTCAGCTTCACCCTCTTCCACTCCCTCGTATATCCTCATTTGCTCTCTTTCACCTCCTCTCCCCCTGTTGTTTTCTGCTGCCTTCCTCAGTTTTATTTCCCAGCGGTACGCTCGGGTTTGCCCTTCCGTGATATACTAATGTCTCATTAACTCTTTTATCCGTCTGTTTATCTTCTTCCACTTTCCCTCTGCTGCCTCTCCCAGGCCTCTCTTTAAGGCTCTACCCCACCGGCTTGTCCACTGTTTTCTATCAGTCGTCTCATCTATCTTTCACTTGTCTTGTTCAGTGTGTTGTAATACAATCCAGCGACACCAGGCGGCAGTCAAGCCCATTCATTGGCTGGTTATCCATGCTGATTCTGTCATATGTCCTAGTAGGATTTTTTTTATCTTATTGCTCATTCATGTACATGTGATTTATGCAAATGAGTATGTGTGAGAGGAGGATGGTGTGTGTTTGATCTTTTATGTACAGTCCTTGTGTTAAAGTGACTGTGCGCATGTGATTGTGATCAGACATTGGCTTTTTTAAATCATCTGCTGTCTCAATTGCTGAGGAATATTCACCGGCTCTAATGATGTGAGCGAGTGATTATGCGAGATCATCAGGAAACTAAATCACAGCGAAAAGGAGGAGAGGTGTCGCAGCCTCGTCTTATGTTAATTTAGGCAGCTTTTTGTGCTGAACACTGTGAGGATAGTAACTCTGTGAAGCCTTCTGACACCGATCTGACACTAATGGAAAAAGTGTTGCTCTTCATAATAATATTTCACTGTGCTGTTGCGAGGATATGTTTTCAATTTGTCAGTTAATTTGAGGCTAATTAATGAGCACACTTTACAAACAGATGTGCCATTTAAGATATGGTAGATTTATCAAAGAAGGGGAGATCCTTTTGTGTCCCATTGAGGGCTGGCACTTTAGTCCCTCATTCATAAGCAACATATAAACATGTAATAAAGGGTTTATAACACACTAGAAATTATAAGCAGATATATGCATTTCTTAATGTGTTTATCAACAAGTATAACAAGCAATAATATAAAATATATCTTATATCAATATCAGAAGTTGCTGTTCATTAATAAACACGTGAAAATTTACTGTGCTGCTCACAATTATATTATAGTGTGTTATAAACCCTTCATTAAATGTTTGTATTTACAGTAGATTTAAAGTAAAATCTTGCCCAATATTGAAACTAGACACCTTTGTCAGTCTGGAAAAAGAAAAGTGGATTTGTTCAGTGTGCCATCTCAACAGTATCGAAAATTGGTTCAATTTTCTTTCCTTTTGTCCTTTTCACTGGGAACTGTACAAAGCTTTTTTCAGCAAGATAAAAACCGAAATCGATTCAGTAAATATGGGTGATGCACAAAGACTTTGTCGGCTGTGAAATGTTTAAATTAGCCAGTTACTCGGAGGAATCCCAGGAAATGAGAAAAAGGCCCTTAATGGGGACACATTTTCACCCATGTGTGGCATTTCTTTTCTTTCCTCTGCTATTTGGTGGAAAATCTGTTTGAAAAGTTTCACATAAATCTGTTTTGTTGAAAGCATATGTTGTAACTGATGTCTTTTCATTCGTTTCTGTATATGCAGGTGCATGATGTATTTGTTTGATGCTTGAGAAATAGTGGTCTCTTGTAATCTCATGTGGGACTGGCCAAATGTTTGGCATGACACAGAACTATAAACTGTAAGTAAGAAATTGAAATGTAAGTTTTGCTTTTCCCAACGTGTCTGCTGCCGTGTGTAATGACACACGTCTTCTCGTGCTCAGCAGGACTCATTCATACTATAGTTCGTACTCACTCAGACACATATCAGACATTTTGGGAGCATAACGAAGCAGCATGTCTCCTTGTCATCCTGAGCAGTGTGGCATTCGTTTTCTCCCGGCAGGGTGCTGTCATCTCAAACACCAGCCTCCATCCACACATCTCACCTTCTGTAAACATGTTTGACTTTATCAGTCGACTTCCCTGCCATCTGGCCGTTCCACACAGGCGAGGTAGATATGCACCACTTATGTTCAAGCTCACAGTTTGGCCCCAGGAGACTTTAGTGATGCCCACATCTATTTTGACCACCCTTTTCCCTCCCTATAGCACACTATTATTGTCACATTCTATTTTCTCCCTTTCTGGTTTATGGGCAGGAGATTTTCCTCTGTTTCTGTCACATCAGTGCCATATTAGTCTCTTTGATTTTCTTGCCTTTGCTCCCTTTGAAGTGCAGAGGTATGAACATTAAGCCTTAATTACACGGCCTGATAAGTCTCTTTAGTTTACTGGGTCAGCCAGAAAGGGGTCATCATCTTAAATCTGTCTTATTTTATAAACTCTGGTTTCATCCTGTGGCTGAATTTCTGCTGACAGATTCAAGTAGCTGAATCGAATTGAGTTTCATTGCATAACAGCGTAATTCCTCATTTATCATTCCTGTCTGTGAAACCAGCCCAGATTTTTAATGTATGAGTTAGAAAAACCAAATATGCATGATCTTAAAGGTTTACCCGTTAATGTGTTTGCTGTGATATAAGCAGGATCTGGTTTGAAAGGCAAACAGTTTAATATAGAAAACATCACACATGTACAGATTGTGTATGTTCGATTGTTAGTCAGTGTGATCAACATTTTCTACGTCAAAGGAAACATGAGATGGTAAAACTGATGTCTTTTCACTTCAGTTGAATGTTTACAAGGCTGTTTGTGTTTGTGTAGGAGTTTGTGGTCTATGAGCCTTTGACCCTCAATGTATGCCATCAGAAATGCACGGTGGCTTTATTTTCTCTAATTCCATTTCTTAAGATTCTCTTTTTTCTCAAACATATATGCGTGGAGCCATTGTCTTTATGTTACTGGACAGATGTACCACTGATTTCAAAAAGAAGAGGTAAGAGCTGATAGAAGAGGAGACAGACTGGGTTAGTGCCTGATACTCTCTGTGAGGTCTTCATCCCAAAATGACAAATCGATGAGAGAGAGAGAGAGAGAGAGAGAGAGAGAGAGAGAGAGAGAGAGAGAGAGAGAGAGAGAGAGAGCTGAGGGCCAAGGTCTTTGGGACTTTGAGACTGAACTATTCCAATGGCTAATTTGCACATTCAGACTAAGAGATGACAACAAACTTTGTGTTTGGCCTCTAGTATTACAACCCTGATTCCAAAAAAGTTGGGACTCTGCGTAAAACAGAGATAAAACAGAATGTGATCACTTGCTAATTCCTATTGACATATACTCAATTTAACAAGGTAGAAAGACAACCTATTGAATGTTTTTCCTCATCAATTTCATTGATTGAATGATCCAAGATGGCTGCCTCCGGACACTGCTTTACATCTGCCCGGCTTTCACCTTTTCCAAGAGGACCATGTAATGGAGCTCTCGGGGAAAACCAGGGGAGGTGAAGGTTGGTGTGCAGATAGACACCTAGAGACTATATTCAGAAAATATAACCCTTTTAATCACCGTGGGAGTTCTCAGTGAGTTCCTAATCTACTCTGCTCAGGGTTTACATTCCGCCTCAGTCCTCCAAATCCCTGCTCATTGGTCTTAGGGACTCAATTGAGCAAATCTCAGCCACGAACTACCAAAAAACAGACATCATAATAGACCACTGCTACACAACATTAAAAGATATATGTCCCTCTGTCCTCCGTGCAGCCTTGGGGCTCTCCCATCACTGTTTGACCCATCTTCTTCTAACCTAGAGGCAGAAGTTGAAATCTGCCTGATGCAAAGCTGGAACCACAGGCCTACTTTGACTGCACTGATTAGAGCGTTTCTGAGGCTGCTGCGACAGATCTGGCTGGACTCACTTACATTTACACTTGTTTTTGTGAAGACTTGTGTGGGCCAAACCCAAACGTTCTGCACGTACAACAACATAAACCATGGTTCTCAGCTAAACTCAAGGAGGAGGCCTACAGAACCGGGGACAGAATCCCTTATAACTAAGCCAGGAAGACACCGACAAAGGAGGTTAAAGTAGCAAAGAGGTGCTACACCGAAAAGCTGGAGGAAAGCTCTTCAGCTAACAACCCTTCATCAGTGTGGCAGAAACTGCAGGACATTTACAACTACAGGAGACCCCCCCCCCCCCCCACACACACACACACACACATACAAACACACACACACACACACACACACACACACACACACACACACACACACACACACACACACACACACACACACACACCACCCAATTGAGAACCATCAACTGGACAACGACCAGAATACAAACTACTGCAGGTTTGATAGGCCGACATCAAAAACCATCAACCACCCTGGCTCAGACATCAAATAACCATTCACACCCCCTGCACCACTCTCACCCCTTCCACTGACCCCCCCACCAGCACCCAGGATCTGTGAATAGGATGTATGCCATCTCTTTAAGAGACAGAAGATCAGGAGGGCATCAGGCCCAGACGGCGTGTCTCCCTCCTGTCTGAAAGTCTGAGCTGACCAGCTGACACCCATCTTCACATAGATCTTCAACAAGTCACTGGAGCTGTGTGAAGTTCCCTCATGCTTTAGATGCTCTATATTAAGTCTGAAGAAATCCTCTGAGAGACTGGTGTTAACTCACCCCAGCAAACAGGTCAGTGGAGGACGTATTCAACGCAGGACTGAACTACATCCTGCAACACCTCGACCACCCAGGGACATATGCAAGGATCCTGTTTATGGACTTCAGCTTGGCGTTCAACACTATCATTAGAAAAATCCTCCATGCAATTTTTCTCAATTTGATTCCAGCAACATGTTTCAAACAAGTTGGGACAGGAGCAACTAAAGGATATTACTACATGAGGTCAGGAACACTTGTAATACTGTTGCTCAGTAAACACAGTTCATTTGCAAATGGTTGCATTCTGTTTTTCTACACATTTTTGACAGTGTCCAAGCTTGCTTTTAAAATCAGAGTTGCAATATTTGCAGTCTATGATCATCTGGGTCTTAAGATTGCTTTACATTATATATAATAAAGCAGTCAATTATTTACATCATCTTTCATCACGTGGTCCCTCATCTCACCATTTTGTGTTAGGAAGCAGTCGACTGAGAGGCATAATAAGATTGGGTGGTGGGGGATTACCTGTGGTCTGAGCGCACTACTGTATCTCAGCTGCTGCATGCAGGAGCATTCTTTGGACATGTATACAGCACATTTGGATTATGCTTCTCAGTTGGGGTTTTGCCACAGTTATTGACACATGGCCTTTGCCTGTTTATGGTCAGGTGTGCGTGTTGTAAACAAACCATCTAGCCAAAAGTGTGCAAGGTTGGGGCAGAGATGCATGCTCAAAAGAAAAACCCACATTTCTAGTCGGAAGGAGAAACAGAGATACTTTTAAACATTATGAAAGACTTTGCAATGCCGACCTTTTCAAGAAGGTGGTTGAACAAATGAAAGAGGCAGACTGTGTTTGTTAATTGAAGAATGCGCGGCTGCATGTGAGTGAGGAATATTGGTGGAGGACTAATTTTCATTAGCCATGTGAACAGATTAGTAGGAATATTGTCTTCTGTGGAATATGGACAAAAAAACAGAATATTTTGTCCTCGTAAACATAATCAGTGTGTCATTCAAGGATATGGACAAATTATGTATTTTGTCTTTTAATTTGGAGGATTCTTCTGGTTTTATTAATAGGCAATTCTGTTAGAGCTGGTAATTTGTTACCATAGGTTCTTTGTCTTAGACCCTGTCTGCAGGCCAGATTTCCCAAATGATCACTAAAGATTAGGATTTAGCTGAGAGATCACTGACAGTAAATCTGGAACAGGCAAGTACCAGAGGGCCAGCGCAAATTAGGTTTAATGAAAACGTTGCTGTTAGCACAGGAACATACAGCTTTGATATGTTTCTAAAAGCTATCAAATGATCTGTTTTGCTCGCAAAGGGGCGGAAAGTTGGAATGAGGTCTCAACTCTGAACGATAACACGGAAAGAGACTGAAAGTGACTTGTGAACAGTGAACAGTCCTCTAAGTGGAGGAAACAGGTGACAGACTGAGGATGACGACTTGTGGAGAAGAACCTGGAAATCCAGTTTCATATAATCACCTGAAAACCAGCTTTGGCTGGACTTACTGTGCAGTTTCTTTGAACCAAAAGGTGCAAGATCGGGGGCTTTTGGGGAAAATCCAAAAGTGTGCACTTTTTCTGACTTCCAAACACCTGAAGGCAGCTGCCATGTTGCGACCCTGGGTAAACAGGCTGTGCGGAGACGACTCGTGACCTGTCACGACCTTCCTGCAGCTCAAGTTTGTCAGTACTTTCACACCGTACACAGGATGCTTCAGAAAAAATGTTTTATGCAGATTAATTTTCCAAGGTGACTGTGCAGGATGTGCCTCTGTGCTCATTAGAAACCATCAACATGAAGTTGCTTTGACCTTTATTAATATTCAGACAAACTCGCTGTGGCTGCAGAGTGTACAGGAAGTTGGTTATCTGTTCATGTGGGAGTGAAGGGAGATGAGCTGTAAGGCTGTATTCAGCGGAGAGGCGGTATTTCCTGTTTGTGTTAATAAGATGTTTGATGGCTGCATTTATTGGAACTTTAATATTTTAGCCATACTGGAAATTTTCACTGTGGTTGTATTGAATATATATAAAGCACTTTCAACTCTAACTCACCTCTTCTCATGTATTATTCCACACACGTGCTTGTTTGATCTCTCAGACTGACAGTACAGTCAATAAGCACACAGCCAGTTTGAAAAGTAGATGCAAATGACGCGCATAATCTCCCAGAGAGGTTTTCTGCAGCTGTCGTCAAATGTTTGTTTAAACTTTGATGGGTGTTCGTCGACCTCCCTCGCTCTCTTCCTCCCACCTTTCTACACCTCCCTCCCTCGCTCCCTCCCTCAAGCCTTCTGTAGCTGGGCGAGAAGAGAGGAAGGGAGGATGGGAAGAAAATGTTCAACACACTGTGCCTGTGTCAGAGTTGCTCCTAAGACACGGGAATGCACCCACATGCCTGCAGACATATCTGAACACACTCTGCACACAGAAAACACACTCACACGCCCACTCGCTCTAACACACAAAGCTCATGTCGATGGAAACAAACATGGAAAAAACGAGGAGCTGCTTGATATTCTATATATAAACTACAGGCTGGAGGTGTTTGAGTAGTTTGCCAGCATGTGTGAGTATATGTGTGCACGTATGTGTGTGTTTCTGTGTCCCTGATGACTTTGCTTTTAAGGGCCTCGGGGCCTTCTTGTTGTCACAGTACAGCGTCCCTCCAGTGTGACACGCTCCTCACTTGGGACCCTGCAAAGATTATGAGGTCTCCTGCACACAGATTGCAGTAGATGAAGTTTCCCTGACAGTGTGATGTAAGGAGTTTGAATTAGGTCACGCTCTCTTTTCCCATTATCATTGTCGCTCTTAGCTGTGTAAAAAAGCTGAGGCGTGTTACGTGTAACAAGTCTCCCCTCCCCACCCCTGTCGCATTAGTCTAAGTGGGTAAGATGATAAACATGCTGGAGGAGGTTCTCTCAGCGGTTTGTCACTCGCTTAGCCATCTGCCACCGTTTCCTGTTCGGTGCTGTAAAGCACAGAAAGGATTCTCCGTCAAATCCTTCACAATCTAATTTTAAACAAATAAAAACAAAATCAGCACAAAACAATGTTTTTACCTTAAGTGGCGAACGCTACATTAATCCACTATGGCAGCAGAACAAACTGTTCATGTTTTTACCATTGTTCTCATTTTGTGTGAAAATGTTTTGACTTTGGTTTTAGATATTGCTGTAGTCATATTAAAGCTATAAAAAGCTAATAGGAATAGTTGGACACATAGACGCGTTAGGTGAGAAGACGGCCTGCTCAGGGACTCCCTGGAGTCTTGTCATCACTGTGACGTTGCCAGGCAACCGGCATAACTCCCCATAAACCCACAGCTCGTCTTTTGTACTCTTCAGTCTGTGAACAGATTAAACAAACAAGATATAATGTGTTTTCTGTGAGCTGTAGAGGTGCTCGTAGGTGGATTTAATTTTTTTTTTTTAACCATGGACAGAGATTGATTAGCAGTCTCCCCCTGCTTCCAGTCTTAATGCTAAGCTAAGCCAAGCTAAGTAATCATCTCCTGGCTCCCGCTCTGTATTTAATGCAGAGTGGAATTGGTCTTGTCATCTACCTTTTGGCAAGAAAGCAATTTGTGTGAAGTGTATTCCCCAAAATGTCACACCTCCCTTTAAAGCTTCATGCTACCAACACACTTTTGATTCCTATCTTGTTATAGCTATTATGTAATATTTTTACATCAGACCTGCTAAAACTCATCTGTTTTGTTGATGATGACTGTTGATTAGTGAATAGATATGTTTTTCTGTGGATTCTACTAGCAGTCATTTCTCATTAGTTTCTATCACTGAACTGCTGAAGCTGGGCTGACGTGACAGGTTAGAGACATGAGGAGATGATCCTGAGACATGAGGAGAATAGAAAAGTCACTCAAAAAACAGACAAGGCAAATCTCTGAAGCTGAAGCAAAGCATGAGAGAGAGCAAAGTGACCAAGACTTGTTACCAGGCTGAGTTCAACAAGACCGGTGAGGAGATCCAGGTTTTTATCCTGTGTTTGATGAGTGTGGATTGGCTGCAGCTGTGGTGGCTGATTGGCACGGGGAGCAGGTGTAGGTGAGCCGAGATTGCAGGGAAACACCTGGTCCAGACACACACACACACACACACACACACACACACACACACACACACACACACACACACACACACACACGTGGACAAACACAGAGAGACTGGCATGACTCAGAGGGACAGGGGAAACACAGTAAAGAGAGGAGGAAGGAGGCTTCCTGACACCCTCCTGCTCTTAATCCTTCCCAGGTGAATCAGAGACCTTTTTCTCAGCAAACCTCTTGACCTGTCAAGGAAAATCAGAGGTGGAACTAATAGCAGGAATTATATGTCCTTTCCTGCAATTACTGCCATGCAATGCACTGATTAATAATGTCATTAGTTACACCTGTGTTAGACAGGTCAAAATGACTGCTGTGAAACAGGTCTGCTCAGCCCACCTCCCTGTCTGAGGTCTGACTTTAACATATTAGTTATCACCCAATCCTTCTGTGGTTGAGAAACAAGTCTCCCACCACTGCTTTTTTGTTTACTTAATAATGACTATTATTAATATGGTAATTTACAATGGTACTGTTTTATAAACATTCAAATGCTACACATATTGTTAGCCCTCTAAGGTAAAAGAACAAATTGTTAGCATCATCCACCAAACTGCTGTTTCTTCCCAGCCTCGACGTCCCCAAAGCGATAAACCAGCTCAGGCTGCCTGCAGAGGCTCCTCATGTTTCACTGCTGATAACATGTGTCCTTCACATACAAAAGAAGTCAATCGAGCAAACATTTCGGCTGCAGATTACAACGAGCGTAATCAGCGGCATGCGATATGGCAAGTTATACTCAAACCCGCATTCCCCTTTTTAATGTTTGTGTTTCAGGCCTTTTCCAGCAGAGCAAACAAACACGATGACAAGCTCACGGTGCAGTTGTCTTTTTTTTTTTTCTGCTGAGAACTGGAGATAGGAGTTAGCATGCTGTTTACTGAAGTATTAATGAATAATTACTACTTGTGCATCTGTCTCATCTGTACAGATTCAATTTTTTTTAACATGTTTTCTATGTTTATCATCCCCTCTGCCTCTCTTACTCTCTCGCTCTCTCTGACACATGCAATCTGTTATGAATTGCTAATATGTTTTTATTATCAAATTCCTCTTTAAACAGTTATGAAGGTCATATTTTATGCTTCATGTGCTTTGCATACAGCTGGTATTTTATATGGCAGAACAGTAGTGTGGTACGATAACAGCATAAGTTATGCAGAGCGTCATACACACACATCTTTTCATCCAACCCTCTGCTCTTCCCAGGGTTGTTTCTCTCTCTCTTCTCTCTCTCTCTCTTCTTGCCTCCTCTTGTCTTCTCCAAACCTCTGCTCTTTTTCATCCCATCTGTGTTCTCACCCCCCTCCCTCCCCCATCCTTTTCCTCCATACATCGTTATTTTCTTTGATCGGTCTCCATTTGTTTCTTTACCCTCCCACTCTGCATACTGACACCACTGAAGGGATCTCTCTCTCTCTCTCTCTCTCTCTCTCTCTCTCTCTCTCTCTCTCTCTCTGTCATTGCTCTCTCTTCCCCCCTCTCTATCTTTCTCCTTATTTGTCTCCCTCTGTCTCTATCTCTACCTCCCTCCCTCCCACCCTCTCCCTCTCATCCTCATCCCTCACTATCTCTCCACGCACACTTGATTCATTTTACACATTACGGAAGCATCCATCATTTTGCTCTGAGAAGGAAAAATCTCTCCTTTTTTCATTTTTTATCCGTGACAGTATTTTCCACTCTCCTCTCTCGGGCTGTCTTTTCTTTCATAACTCCTACACTCTCCTGTGGACCCAATCCTAAAGCTGGAACCAATATGTTTTATTTCCAGCTGGTCATCATGGCAGGGACCGTTCTGTTGGCGTACTACTTTGAGTACACGGACACGTTCCCCGTGCACATCCAGGGCTTCTTCTGCTTCGACAAAGCCTACTCCAAGCCGTATCCAGGACCAGAGGACAACAGCAAGGCGCCGCCCGTCCTTGTCTACTCCCTCGTCACCGCCATCCCCACTGTGACGGTGAGTCTCTGTTCAACTGTGAAAAAAAGGGAAAGAAATATACTGCCACAGGTGGTCATCATGCACACACACACATACACACACACACACACACACACACACACACACACACACACACACACACACACACACACACACACACACACACACACACACACACACACACACACACACAAGCAGTTCCCCCTCATCTACACGTGGTGTTTGTGGAAAGAGGAGAGCAGTGTGTGGGTGTGTGTCCTCGTGGTCTCACTTCTGTTTGTGTGGATGCGTTCTCTGTCATAACCATGGCAACGGGCACTATATTTGTCCTCCACAGAGCAGTCAGAGATAGCTACAGTGTGCACAGAGTCTGTTCTTATTTCAAGACTGCACGCTGCTAAAACAGAATAAAACATCAGTCCTAAATGGCTTCCCTTATCCATGCACGAGAGGAGGCACAGTTTGGTTATTTTCACCAGACCGTCTTCATCCAGGACTTAAAAATGCATAATGAAGCACGTTTAATAATTAAACATCTATACAGAATTGCAATTTGTAGGTCACGAGTTCTTGGCAGAATGCACATTTCTGCAGCAAGTCAAAAGCAAATGTTCAACAGCTTTATTTTTGCCATTCTTCATAGTAACTCAAACATTTCCACTGGCACTACATGCGTTTAAAATGAACACTGTAAGGCACAGTCATTATTGTTTTTGGTCTTGTGGATGTTAAATTCCATTACAGCAGCCGTACTTTCCTCTCAGTACAGTGGGACCTTATTAATAATGAAACATAGCTTCACATCCTCATCAAAGCTCTGTCTCCATGGCTGTCTGTCTTGTCCCTCGGGGCTTGTCTCTTTGATGTCCTACAGTTAAGTGGCATTACGACATGGCTGCCTCTGAGCCACATATTAGGGCAGCGCAAACACACACGAGTATGACTAAAAGTATGAACACATGTAGATGGACATAATCATAGACTTCGAAACATGCAGCTCTGGATCATTGGCTTCTATACAGATGACAGTGCCCCAATGCCCTCCTTTGTCAGCCCATTTTCGGCGTCTTTCCTCAGTTTATCCTGTTAAAAATATAGGCCTGTTTGACTCGTTTATAGACAAGTATTATTGATAATAACGATAATGTTTTGACTTTTCATGGTGGCATGTTTCACAGGGTATTATTCTGAGACTTGAGTCAATTTAGGAGTCATTGGAGGTTCAATCCTGTCTTTTGAAGTTTTGTTGAAGGACTGTTCATTTGTCTACATTTTTGTTTCTAATTCTAATGATTTTATTCAGCGTCATTGCACACACAGGCACACACACATGTATGACAGATGCACAGGTGCACTTAGTCTTTTTGTGTGTGTGTGTGTGTGTGTGTGTGTGTGTGTGTGTGTGTGTGTGTGTGTGTGTGTGTGTGTGTGTGTGTGTGTGTGTGTGTGTGTGTGTTGGGAGCCTAACATGCACTGGAATGGATGGGGGCTGCGGGCACCAGGGTATGCGAGCTGTGCAGAGTGGGAGCGGAGTGGCATGATTTTGCCTGGAGTGTGAAGCGGCTTTTTTAAAAGTCAGAGCATCTGTGTTCTCCCTCGCTCCAAGATCCCGCTCCATCCCACGAGCCGCTGTTCAGATGCAATAAAAGAAAGCAGATATTCACCTCACTTTTTGCTCAATTCTTTTACTTTTAGCCACAAACAGAAAATGGAAGAGTTCCACGACTGACAGCACAGCCCTTTCCTGTAACAACATCTACTGACTTTGTGTGTGTGTGTGTGGATTGTGTCTGTGTGTGTGTGTTTGACAGCTCCAACTGATTTTTAAACTTACTAAAGTTTTCTGTTATTTTTTTCTCCACACCCTCTCTCTTTTTGCTGTCTGTTTGTATGATGATGAGGATGCATATAACAGGATATCTGCAGTTTCTAGTTGGAGTTAAAATAAATAAAATGGTACTCCACTGATTTACTGTTAATGCTTCCCATACTGTGGAAGACAGGTGATAAAAACAATAGTCAAATCATAGCAGCAGAAATTGAGATTTTCTGGCCTTTATTCCTCCTTTAGAGCAGATAAAGTCAAAAACATACTGGATCCTACACTTCCCATGTAGCAGCTTTCATTAGACCCTCTTTTCCTGGTAAAATGTTCTCAGTTGGGTAATTTTGCCAGATTTTCAGAGCAAGAGAAGATGTTACACAACAGGTTGAGTGGTTCTCACCATGACCAGTAACATGGATGGTTTGCCCCAGAAAGGCCTTTGCCTTTGAAGTGAATCTATTGACTCTTTGCAAAGAGTGCTTGGAGTGTTGTCCACTCCACTGAAGCCATGAGAACTTGAGTTGCCCTTTCACACATGGAGCACACAACAGGAGACTGTCTGTGTCAGACCCCTTCTCACTACTGCAAATATGCTTGGTTTAGATGAGGGTCGGTGGCAGGGATTGAGTGCGTCCAAAGAATTATACAGGCAAGCAGAAAAGAGTATGAAGCAGCACCAGTCCATTCAGCGTCATCAACACCAGCTTGCTGTGCTCCATCTGTCTCTATTCTAGAGACTGTGGCAGGTGCCGCTCTTATGTGAGGTGAGACGATATCACAGGCAGGATTTCCCTGCCACCTTTGTTGCCAATTTAAAAATCATTTGAATTACCTCTCACCAACAACAGCCTCTCACCAAACCCTGTGGAGTTTTGGACCTCAAGTAGCTCTATGGAGAGTTTTTGTTTGGTTTGTTTTATGCATGTATGTGTGATGCAATACACATTCCTGCCAATGGTTTCACAATGATCTGAAGGAGGCACTAATGAGAACAAGATACGCAACAGCGCACCAGCAAAAGGCAGCGAAGAAGAAGACCGCGAGCTAGTAAACATGGACATAACAATTCAGGATTTAAAATACTTTTAAAAAAATCAGTGTTGCAAGTGTTTTATGAGGAAGGAACCACATTCACACAGTGGCACACAGTGTGCTTTGGTGGATTTCCGCTTTTGTCTGTTCACAAGAAAGCTCCACAGGACACCTATAGGAATCATTTCTAATTGATTCAAATCTTATTTAGTTGTTTCTTCATCTCTGTATCAATTAATGTTTTCTACTTACTTTATTATACTTTTTCTCTTTCATGCATTTATTTTAACTTGTGTGGATCTACCATATCTCTGGTAGATTTTCTAAATTATATGCTAGGATTTTAAGACCACCTGTTAACACATGATTATGAAGTTCCATTGACTGAAGAAGGCCACAGGATACAGTCAGACGCTCAGGAAATAGCAAGTGGAGCTTACCTGAAATACTGAAATTGAAATATTTATAGAACATTTTTCGTGATTTCTTGGTTTAGCACCTCAAATTCATCCTACATTTTGGGTAGAATAACTATGATGTCATTGTGATGACATTGAGTTCTCTTCTAATTGGGTTAGGGCTCTTCAATCCACCACATCTCTCTGCCTTGAAACAGACCTTTTAGGGCTTTCATATCAATGAACCTGTAAGATTTAAACGAGACACACACCAGAATCGACCACGTTTGAATACTGATGTGATTGCTCGATTAGAATTAGAGCAGAACGCTATTTGAGGCAGACAAAGTGAGAGAGGAAGTGAGAGGGTGAGTGAAATAGAGGCACTTGTGTGGTACTCAGCAAGTATGCTGCAAGTTACAGTGCATCAGTGAAGGTAAGTGTGTGGGTGGATGACGGCGCACATCTTCTCCTCCACTGCCACTGAATATGGATTCTGCGTGTGCAGGTGGGAGTCAATGTGTGTGTGTCTGACTAGTGTTAGGATCTGAGAACAAGTGGCTGCAGGCGATCCCTGTGACTCTCCACAGCTGTAGCACACACACACACACACACACACACACACACACACACACACACACACACACACACACACACACACACACACACACACACACACACACACACACACACACACACACACACACACACACACACACACACACCATGCATAGCCCATACACAATGCATTCACATGCACATGCAGTACAGCACTCATGCCAATTAAGGTGCCAAGCTAGCTGAAAGAGTGGAGTAAGGTGCTCTTTGAACCATTTGCAAACTATTTTGCGTGCATGTGTGAGAGTGTCTATTATGTAATGGAGACCCTACATGTGTGCTGATTGCACATTGCAACCCATCAGCCAATACAGTGAAGCTGCGGCCAACCACAGGATCAAATGGCAATTGTAGGCAACACGTGGAGACGCCACACAAACACACTTGTAAGCTCATGCCCGTGAATAAATGAAATTTTGATTGCAGGGGTTAATTTTTCCTTTTTTTATGTGGGTCGGAAATATAACGCTAAATACTTTTGCCCTGGAGAGCTCCGTTCTAATGCTGCTAAATATAAGCTCCTCAAACAGAATGGGGAAGGCAAAGCAAGGGTGCCCTTTGAGAGGAGAGGCAGAGGGAGTTCAAAATGCAGCGAACACCACGCAATGAAAGGAGAAGGAGGGAGAAGGAGGAACACAGGTTGTGAGAAACAGAGGTACCACAGAGAAAACGAAAGCAAGAAACGAAGGCATGGAGCGGCTCAAAGATAAAGAGGGAAGGAGAGAGGGAACAAGAGAGTCTGTCTGATGCCAAGTTTGCTTGCTGCTGTCTGTTAAACCTTGTGAAGAACCGTCATGCATAATGCAGCTCCATGTGACAGAAAGATGGGGATTGAGGCAAAGCATGGAGGCAGACCATATCATCCAGTCATGCCAGAGTTTATTAAGTGAGAGCCGGTGATGCATGGAAAAAACTGCATTGTGCAGTTGATGCCGTCGTATCTTTAAAAACAGATGCTGGATGTGGTCAAAGCCACATTGTGTTTGGATGTTTTAATATTCTTTATGCGCACCAACCTCAGTGTGAAGAGATGAAGAGGCATGTTTGAGAGGGTTGAGGAGGACAGCTGGCTGAAGTAAAGCTGATGCAGATTTGAATAATTGCTAAGGTGCTAAAGACAGCAATTCTCTTTGCCTTCCAGAGGTCAGAGGTCAGAGTGAAGGACAAACCTGGAGCTGCAAGGAAACTAAACAGGCCTCTGTTTCTAGAAATGCTGATTTGTTGTTAGGTGCTTTATCTTTTTTCCATAGATAACTGGCAGGTTTCCTGAGATCACCAGAGGCTACTACAATGTTATTAACCTGCAGAAAACAGTTTTGATATCTCTGACATCAACAGCAAACCTCAGGATTTTGGTATGAAAGTGACACTGCTTTGGCCAAAGTCTTTCAGTCTGGAGGAAATCCACTGAAGAAGAGGCAGAGATACCAGCTTCTCCACTAACAGCAGCTTCAATAGACCTAAAGGCCAAACAGAACAGAACAAAAAGATAGAGAGTTTTGACACCTGATTGCATCTCATTCTCCAGAGCATGGTTATACAAAACTGACTGACTTGACTTGATAGCTCTTGTTCTCTCTGTTCCCTCAAAGGTCAGTGCTGTTGACTTAGGTCAAACATGTGAATACATGTGTCGACTCCTCCTCCTCCTCCTCTCTCTGGATTGTGACATTTTCATTGAAGTGAATTTATTTCACACCCTGCTTCGCTGTTTTAAATGTGTTGCCACGGAGCCCTAAGAGTCAGCAAAGGTGCGTTTTGCGTTGAAGGCACAGTTCCTCTCTAACCACGAGGCCACCCATTCAGCTGTGGGAACATATGGCATTATCACAAAACACAATCTTTTTCATTAGACCTCAGGAGTAAGATGGAAATGTCAAATCTGACTGTAGCCAGCAAAACTTTTTCTCTCTCTCTGCCATAAACACTTGTGTTTCCTTCTCGACTCCTTGCTTACGTGTTTGAGGCACTCGTGTGGTTCAACTGGCAGCAGGGTGTAGGTGAGCCCTGCTACAGCACAGTTCTGCTGCATTAAAATGGCTCCCATCATCTTTGAGTGCTGTATTGTTATGCTAATGTTTAGCAAATTATGTTGTTCAGAAAATCCGGGCTTTTCCTGTTCTCATTTTTCGCCTTTCTCTGTTCTATATTTACCTTCTATTGTTATTGTAATCAGAGTTGTCATCTTTGACAAGCAACCCAAAAGAAATTTGTTCACGCACACACACACACACACACACACACACACACACACACACACACACACACACACACACACACACACACACACACACACACACACCAACGCACACACAACAATCACACGCTCACACATAATGCAGTGTAAAGTGAAGCTGAAGTAAGCGTCTTTGCAGGTCTTGAAATAGGAGAACAGATGCAGTTTGTTCCTGCAATCATCCTTTTCTTCTGACATTTTCAAGTTGATTGTAATTGCCATTCGTCTTGTATTTTTATCACGCATGCCAAGAAAGAGTACCCACACGGAGGCACAAACTCCTTACACAGACATCAGTCCAATGCCCATATGCAAATTGGCCATAAGTTTGCATACTGTTAAGCCTCGGGACAATCCCTCATGAATATGACAGAAGAGGATTGGGAAGAACCATCGAGCGGGATAACTCCTCTATCGTTCTCTGTCCCAAACAATGGATTGTGAGGACATCAGTTCCCTTGATGATTGCTTATCAGAAAGGATGTAGGAGAGAGACGAAGCCACAAATTAGGCAAAAGTGGCTTTGGTGCCGATGTGATGTGTGTTTGGTGCTGTGAAAAGTGAAATCAGTGTAGAAACTCACACTGCAGTTCAGCCCATTAGTTAAAGTCTTAGGCAGTGTTTATAAGTGTATGTATGATGGGTAAGATCTAATGTATTTCGGTGACAGCTTGTGTTTTTGTTGACATGGCTTGGCAAAGTGCAGCACAATATGCAACTATTTTTGCTTTGTTTGTGAACAGGAGTATAGATATTACCTACCCGAATTTCAGTGCAATATCTAGACTTAGCTAGAATTGTCCTCCTTTTCACTATTGATCTGTAAGAATGACTCTTGATGGGAAAAAACAAAACACACTGTGTCCAAGATGCAGTAGAAAGTAATTGCAAGACAAAACAGGCCAGGCAGGCATAACAGGATGCCTGCGGTGCTGGTTAGGAGAGCTGGTTTGGGTGCTAATTGGGGTAATGAGGGGCAGGTCTGTACTGTAGGCAGGTGGAGATCAGGTGACTGGGGAACAGTGGAGCTAAGGACAAGAGGTTAGTGGCAGGAAATGAGCAAAATAATGAATCGAACTATATCAGGTTTTCACTTCCTCTTCGTTCTTAGGTTGCTGTGAAACAACTCTCAAATAAGAATTTTGGAAATGCGACTCTGCCAGTCCACCCATGTGTTTGTCTTCCTCTCTATGAGCAAAAGAGCGACAGAGAGAAAGTCGGAGACAGAGAGAAAGGCAGACAGACGGATCAGTGCTTCAGCAGTTGTGCCTATGAGACGGAGCGGTGACAAAAGGGCAGGGATAATAAGGGATAATCACAGCTTTATTCTGTCTCTGCCAATCACACTGGGTAGAGGATTGAGAGATGAAAACAGCAGGCCATGTAGCCCCATGTCGATACGCCTGACCAGCTATCCACTCCCACTGTGACAGCCTGTAAGACATGCTCTAACCCATAGATGAAAACCCTAATCCAGCAATACGCTCACACTCTAACTTTGACAGATTAACTGCAAGGCCTCTTCCCACACTGATCCCTCTATTTCTTCTTAACAGGAGTAGAGGCAGGTCGAAAGACATGCAAGTTATGAGACGAAAAGGAGGACGTGAGGGGGTGGAGAGGAGGAAAAAGAGGAAAATGCAAGGAGACGAGAAGAGAAAGTGGGGAAGCGGGGACAAGACAAACAGGGTCACACCTCAAACTTCACAGTGTACAAACAGCATTTGAATGGCGAGAGAGAGAGAGAGAGAGCGAGAGCAAGAAAGAACAACTTATACTCGAATCCAGGAAGGAAAAAAGACAAATAAAGCAAGAGAGAAAAAAGGGAGATGTTTCTGGTAGCCTAGTTTCTCCTCCACAAAGACCTGGGAAAGCTGCCCGGCCATGAGCGACACAGAATAAAAGCAGGGTGAGAGAGAGAGAAGGAGATGGATGGAGAGAGTGTGGGTGATGATGAGGCTGAAGCAGCTAAATTGTCATGGTTACCATCACTGGTGTGTGAGAAGGCTGCCTGCGTATGTGTGTGTTTTTAAAGTAGAGCACTGGGTTTGCAATGTCAACAAATGTCATGTGATATTTGCAGAAGCCTTATGTAGACTCGCTGTAATCCTCATGAAGGGTTTTGTGTTTCTTTCTGCAATAACTAGCGAGGAGCTGTTTTCAGTCAGCATTACACCATTTTCAGCGGATGCCTAAGTGTAAAGGACTACCACAAAAACACACATACATCCACGGACAAGCATATTAGGATATTACACTGCGGCAGATATGATTCACTAAGAAACCGTTCACGGTGTAAAGGCATGACTAAATTTAGTGTTTTCTCACAGTGTCCCCGAGCTGTTAATGATGAACGAAAAATCCCAAACACATCTGTAATAAATGCACAGATACACTGCCGCACATTTTCACGCTCCCCCTTAAGCTCAGGTTGCTTTTTATATGTTGTGACGTCAAACTGGCATTTAATGCTGCATCACTTGCTCCTGTTCTTAATGCTGTTGGCATTACTCATAGTACGCAGTGTGCATATTTTACTGATCTAAGACAAAGTGAGAGTAGAGCTCTGTGTCTTCCACGTATGCATGACCGCATGTGTGTCAAACGTGAACATGTCTATGTGTGATTTGATGTGTTTTTTTAAAGCCACGGGTGTATTACTCTGTGGAGGAGCTGTAAACTGAAAGCAATGGTTGAATGAGCATCCAGGATATGGCTTTTGCTACAGTTGCTGTCTGTACAGTCTGAGCTCATCATTGGATCACCGTTGACTGCTCTATTGTCTCACTATACACATACGTGGAAAATTAGGTTGTCATCTGATTGTGTTTTTCTCAAGTGCCCTTATGTGTTATGAGTTATGTCTTTTGACCCTCATTGTCACCTTTCGTCAAGCAAGACTGCACGCCACACACGCACGCACGCACGCACGCACGCACGCACGCACGCACGCACGCACGCACGCACGCACACACGCACGCACGCACACACTGATGTCTCCATCACTTCAGGTGACTTCCATTCATTTCTTGGAGACTTACCGTAACCATAACCAACTACTTCCCTAAGCCTAACTACCTAAACCACAGCTGGGGGAACCTGAGGCCTCCTCGCCGCCCGCGAGTGTTGTAATGGTGTCACGGAGAGGTGGAAAACGAACCCAAAATGTAGACTGACCAAAAGGAGGAGCTGGTGCAGTTCATTAATTCAATAACAAAAAAAGAAAAGCAAACGAAACGACTTACAGGTGAGCGAGGCAAGTGAAGTCAAATCCAAAGTAAAAGTCCATAAGACAAATAGAATCCAACCGAGTTCAAAAATCCAAAAACAAGCAAGGTCCAGGGGAAAAATGAGGCAAAAGTCCAAAAACACAGGTGAAACCAAAGGCAAAGGGAAGCACACTGACTGAAAGAGACAGGGGAAGAGAACTAATTAGGCACAGGTGAAATCATTCATACAATTACAGAGGCAGCAAAACACAGGAAGTAAACTCTGACACAAGAGGAAAAACTTCAAAATAAAACAGGAAATAAAACTACACCGACTGGATAGTGACAGTGAGACAATTCATAAAAAAGCAGTTACTTTAATTCTATTTTTCAGCAATAACAAAAATAACAGAATAGTAGACGAGCGTGAAATCTCTTGAAGTGAAATTAAAGCTGTGGCAAGTGCGACTGGAAGTGAGCATGCTGGTGAGAGTGACAACCTACAACATCAAATCAATGAGCTGCAAAGCAACAAGCCACTACTGTGAGCAGTCCTTTTCAAAACTGACTCTTGCAAAGACCCCCCCTTGGGTGTGCCAGCCCCTATGACAAGGTTCCCACCTCTGGTATACAGTCTGCAGTCATGCTCACAAAAGCTCGAGAACATCTTACTGTCACCGACTGACTGTCAGAGTGTCACAATAGTAGAAAATCAGGAGCTTCTACCGTCGCTCTCCCGCAGACGCATTCATGTGCTCTTCTCTGTGCCACCTCCATTCCCACAGGCATCTTTTCAACTTATCTACACAGATGTCAGAGTTGAACAACTCCCAAGTTGCTACCCTCTTGACAAAAAGTCTTATTATTAAGAGCTTCTACAGTACAGACACACATAGACTGACTGAACAAAGGAGGCCATGTGATCTCTGCTCTCTGAGGCAGGAGAAAACAGTCTGCGTCGGTCCTTCTTCATCTCCCTCTTCATCTGCCTTTTTCTTATTCTTTTTTTGTCATTTCATCAACTCCTCCATTTTGTCTTACTTTCTCCTACCCTACTTTCTGTTCTCCATCATCCCTCTGTCTTCTCTGCAAGACGCACAAACGTCTGCCTGTGTCACACCACCTCCTCTGACTAGTTGAGATCTCTCTTTATCCCTTTGACTATCCGAGGATGAAACAAATATGGCATAAAAAACATAGCACTTGCCTCCAGAAAACAGTCAACATCTGTTCAAAAGTAATTGGCTGCCAAGTGATTTTCACCTCTTTCCAGTTGATTTCCAGTAGAGTATCAAATTTTACCTTCTGCTGAGACTTACATAAGAAATTACATCTTGAAAGTTAGCATTGAACCCGCTGTCAGGTCTCTTATGCCTGCCTTGAGCACTAAGACATTGCAATAACACATTAGTCTGGTTACTTCTGTGCTATCACAGCACCTTGTCTTACACATTCTTACACAAACTGAATTATCTTGAAATTGAATGCAATTTTATTTCCCTAACCAGGGCAACATTTGCTTTAAATGAAGTGAAGTCTTACTCAGAGGGCAGCGTCCTCATGTCAACCATGATCTGTCAACACTGAGTTTTCAGGGAATCGCCGGAAATTCAGAGCTGAGATCATGACCCATTCTGAGTTTGTAACTATTTGCAAAAAAAGAGGCAGTTGTGTCTCAAGGGGCTGAACGGGTCGTCTGCTGAGGGTTGGTGGTTCAATCCCCTGAACGCCCTGAACAATCTGTCGCTCTGCAGCCACTGGGGATGAACAAGACAATGCATTCCTAATTTCTAGTCCCAAGCCCGGATAAATGGCGACGGGTGCGTCAGGAAGGTCATCCAGCATAAAAAGCTTATATGGATTTCCACGGCAGGTTCGGCGGGGCCTGGTCTGCCAGAAAGCAGGTGATCCGCTGTGGTGACACTGAAACGGGAGCAGCTGAAGGAAGGAGATGAGAAGTGTTTTCTAAACAGATGTGATTTGTAATGAGCAACTTGAGGGCACTATTGTAGCTGATTCAATTCCAGTTTCCTGCAAAATAACTGACACAATATTTCAATTAAATGTGTTTAGATGAAAGGAGTGAAACTACCAACCATGCTGCTTCTAATTTCACACAGAGAAGAAAGTGTGTATACAAAGAAGTGTAAAGGGAAATGGACCAACATTGCCTTAAAAATGCCCTTTTAGACCGAGCCTCTTAAGATGGGCAGTCCTGAATGATGTGGTTTGATGGCTTGCAGAGGGATCACAGCTGACACCTCAGCATGGACAGTTGGGTGTATTTTGCTGTGGGCCACGTGCACTGAACCTCAAAAACCCTCTTAAATTTCCTTATTTCCCATCATCTGTCTCCATATGTGTTCTGTTCTCTCCTATGCATACACATATCATTTATTTATTGTCTTCTCACCTTTCGATTGCATACAATTGACCTTCGTTTGCTTTTTGTTTCTCTGCCAAGTGTCATATTGTTAGGTGGTATTCAATGTGTAATTTCACTTGTTTTTGTTTTGTCAGTCTGTAAGTGTGTCCTTCTGCTTGCGTATTTGTTATTGCTGAAAAACAATGACAAGAAAAAGACGATGACGTCTATTGATTGCAGGTTCTGTATTGTAAATGTCAAACAGGATTTATTGTAGTCGCTTTGACACGGTTTTACAGAATGTGCTGTAATGAAGCTGTGGTCTGCATGGCAGCAGGCAGACAGAGAGCCACAAAATCTGTATGTCATTTCACGACTGTTTTTTCTCAGAATACTTTCCATTACGGATTTGTATCTATGTTAGCATATACACTCTGTGGCTACAACATCAGCCGAAATCAGTGGTGGTAGTATTGCATTTGTTGACTTGAAACAAGCATAATCAAAGCTGGCATTAATCTATACCATATTGTAACATTTTTGGCCACTTGGGGGTAATGAGCTGTAAACACAACAACCAACAGCATTTAAAACTGGCAGGCGTTATGTTGGGTTAAATGGCACTTGCTACAAGATAAGTTAATGTTATTATATAACATCAAAGATTAACAGTGCACATAAAAAATAACATTGCTAATGTTATTTAGCAAACTATATTTTCACCTAACATATGTGTAGGAGGAGGTCTTAAAAGATCTCAGGAGGCTCAGCAACCACTTCATCATGTAACTGCTGTCTTTTTTTAGATTTTGGTATAAACAGTGTGGCCAGATGTGGCCAGGGAGAGGCACTGGAAGCTGCCTCTTGTTCTAGGTTTTGCTCCATCATCACAGCTTTGACTTGGTCAAAATGCAGGTGGTGCTTCTTTTTCTCGCAGGAGGCTGCAACTCGTCATGACACTCCCTGAATTGAGAGCGGACGATTTAAGAAGGTATAAATGGCAAATGCAGCAAAATTAGAAGTAGATTACTGATTCAAAAACGTACTTGAGTAAAGAGTAGAAGTACAGTTTGATAAAAGGGGACTACTTTTTTTCCTCATCTGTGTTACTTGGAATGCGTTACAATGCTTATGTAACATGCTTAACTTATGTAATGTACATAATGTCACACAAGCACATTATGTACTGTACTTAACTAATTCATTTTAACCCAACCCAACGCTACCACGTAAACGTCAGTTAAATATCTATAAGTTTTGACACATGATTGTATAAAAGATATTACTGCAACACTTTATAAAAGTGTTGTCAGTAAACAGTTCATTTACTGAGGATTGAATTCTTGTTTACATTTTTCACATTGTTCCAACTTTTCTGGAATCAGGGATGTAGTTTTTGTGAATTCTTTGTAAGAATATTGATTACATTACAGAGAGTTAGAAGCTGCTGAATAGAGTCAAGGTTAAGTCAAAGCCAAGTGCAATCACTACATTTTATATATCTCTCCATTAGCCACGTTTTATTGAGATTAAAGCAGAAGGAGCAGTGAAGGAGCAGGAGGCAACCTTTCAGCGAGAGCAGTATGAAAAGGGATTAGTATTGACATTAGATACTTTTGAATACATAGCCGTGGGAGAAATGTAAGAACTCAGTGGGAGCCTGTCAGCATCCAATGTCAATGTGAACACATTAGCTTGGTGGTAGTAGAGATGTATGAATGTAAAAGGATTGGACATCACAACAGCTTCCCTAATAGCCTATTAGGGATATCCCTATTAGTAATAGGGATGTAGACTTAATTCTCCGTCCCAGTTAGAGGCAGGGAGAGAACATGTCAGGGAAGAACTAACAAGACCATTCACTGTCCAACACATGCTCTAAAGCAATGAACACCACGACTGTCACCCAAAAAATGAATAATTCATTGAAACGTAAACCCTCAAATGCATGTCTCAGCAAGTCAGCACCCACACCAGGAGCTTCTATATTATTAACAAACATGTGTAAACGTGCACATCACAAACTGTCGACGTTGCCCTTCAGTCTCTCTGACTTTGATTCATCTGGTCTGATGTTACCTTTTTAGGAATCATGAAGGAAGTTGGGCTCCATGCTGTTGAAAACATGGTGTGAAAAGTATGAAAGTTGGCTCATTCTTGAAAAACTGTTATTGTCACTGTGTAACCTGACAATCTTGGCAAAAGCAAAGTAGAGAGAGGGGACAATTGGGTCCACATCGCATCCACATGTTGTCAGGTCTGCAGTGAGTATTAATGTTTCTACCTCTGTAGGTTGCTTTAAGAAAACAGTGTGTTGACTTGCCGTGTGGACGCTAAAGATATCACACATCAAATCTAAAATAATAATGACCTTGCAGTCACAGTTTACTTAAATGATAATTCCATTGACTCTTACATCATATTGATTATAATAAATAAGTAGAATGAAGCAGGTTACGGCAGATTAGAACAACTTGTTATTTCATAGAAATCAGAATTAAGCTGTTTAGTTGATGAACTCCAGTCTTCAGTGCATTTATATTTTGTTGATTGCCTATGTATGCATGTTTGTCCTGTAGAGATGTCTCACTCTTTGAAGTTATATTTGTGGCATCTCTAAAACTCTTCATTTGGTAACACCTGTAGTTACTGGTCGTAACAGCAAATGCAGTTTAACTGCGGGTCACGTAATTCAGGGGGCAGTAAAGCAAATTATTGTCTTATAAATAAGAAGTCAGACTATAATTGGCCTTTTTTCCATTTCTCTGTAACAACCTTTCTAACTGCTTAATTTTACACACAGCGTGGGTCTGCAAACAGCAGGGCACAGTGGAAATGAAAGGAGTTCATTACCTTGTGGAGAAGTTGGAGGTTTGCAGCCTGCTGCCTGCAGCTCTTCATCTAATTGCTCACTGTGGCTTGTTCCACTTGTTCCGTTAGTAGGCAATATTCAAACTGATCCACCATCAAAAAATGCTGAAAATGGCTGTTTTGTAGATACATTTTTAAAGAATGATAGCAGTAAGTGTCAATCCCACTGAGTGAGAGTGAACACGCTGCATTTCCAGTGACTATTTCATAATAAAAGTCCAGTTAAATGTTTTTAATGTGAAGCTGCAGTAGTAGGAAATGTTTGGTTTGCATTAGGAACAAAATAATACAACATTTTTCCCAGAAATGTCACCACAGACATCCCCTTCATAATACTGTAAATATATATGCACTGCAGTACTTCAAGCAGTGGGCTGCACACCCACTCACTTGTTTAATGACAGATCATGACTTAACAGACACTATCTTCAAAGAAAATCTTCAAGATTGTCACGTTAATGTGTGCATCTTCCTGTTGTAATGCACGTCACTTTAAATGGCAATCTCCCTTTGGTTGCTAAAAAAAAAAAAGCTTGTTTTGGGCACACTGCACAGACAGCTGTTGAAGCCAGTTTGGCGTGTTTAGAATGAGCCTTTGGTAGTTTTAATTATGTTGCAATCAACCTCTTTTTCTTTAATCTGTAATCTCAGTTTCACTGTGATTAATTACCCACAACACCATTCACAAGTGTCTTATGCCTTCTGCCCCATTTGGCTGCTGGCTGACTACCATCAGTAGCTGCTGTCTCCTCCACTCCTCTTCTTCCTCCTCTAGAGCATCTCCCAGAAATACATTAGGACAGTTTAATTCAGAGCGCTGTTGCCGACGGTTTAACATGAACCGGGATGAGAGAACCCATCAATCTTACATTAAAGTTAGACTACATAGCTGTCTGTTGTAGAAACACTTTCGTCATGGTGTTTGAACCTTTCATGGTCTTGTATTGTTGAGTATATAATCACCTCACTGCATATGTTCTAGCACAATCCACAGATGCTCTGATTCCATTTTATTCCACATCTCAATCCAGTTCAAAGACTTGAAGGAAGACAGCTTTCGCTCTGAAACAGCCTCTCTGTGTCCTCTACGAGGGCTGTGGAAAACCTTGTGTTTCAAAGTCTACCTTTGTAGTGCTTTGGCTATGGAACAGACTGTGACCATACCTCCATTAGCACAGACGGAGCTGTCAAACAGCTCAATAGGTTGAAGAAATTTACATATACAGAATACAGCATACAGTTTAATTGTGGAAAGCCACCAGTCCCTGGCCCAAGAAAAGGCTGAAGAGTGTGATGCTGACTGAGCGTGAGCATGCAGGACCAGGCTGTGCCATTCTGGGTCCAAACGACAAACTGGGTCTCATCTATGTATTATTGTACTGTCGTGAGTTTTGGGGGCTGTAGAATGACTGTGAGCTGCTCCAGGCTTGTTATTACATTACTGTATGAAAGGTGTAAGGATTTAACATACAAACATAACATGTACATCCAAACACAATATATAAACACAATATATATTCATGTAGTTATTTTTAATATTTCATTTGTGGAATATGGAGTCATTTTCATCACGGGCAGTGGGTGATGTGATTTTGGAGCAGCCTGGAGGAAAAAAATAAGATACATATAATCCAGCTGTCTAATCTTTGGCGCCCACCAGCTCTGCAAAAGTGCCTGCAGCGGGGTACTGAACCTCCACCAGCTCGAGGGAAAATGATTTGTGGCTGACCCTTCAAGCAAACGTCCCTGAAGAAATAAATGAAGCTTAGTCTAACTTGTGTGTGCTTAGTGAGGAGAATACTCATGCAGAGAAGCTGCTTCTTATCGTGCATGTTTTTTTTTTTTAAGAACTCAAGGCCAACGTATGATTGTATTCATACAGAGAAACAGTTCTTTTGTAATAATTTTGTTTTCTTTGGAGGGTTTGCTTTTGTGGTGTTTACCCTGTTTCATTTTCATCCTGCTATGCACACTCACCTCAAAGCTGTGACAGGGTGAAATGTTACTCATTGTCTCTTTCTTTAATTATAAAGCTCACTCCCATTCATTCATAGGAAAGAAGCAAAAAAAATCACTCTCACACTGACCTTTTGATTCTTTCACAGTCAGGATTAATGATGCAATGAACAAGCCATTGTGGCTGTCTGGAGTGCAAGAACTTTATAGTAAGCGTTACTGTGAATTTATGCAAAAGCTTGAGGGCGAAAATGAAACTGCCAAAACAACCTCACAGCCCTCACATCTTGAGAGCTTTGCGGCACTCAGGTCATGTCATACTCCAAAGACATTATTTGTGTTGACATACGAGCACCTACAACTCTCACCAAACCTCCCATCAGTGGTTCACGGCCCAGAACATCAGAGCTACTGTAAACCTCAGCCTTTCGTCTGTCACACCGAGCATGGTGAGCTTTGATGCATTAGCGCTGTCCCGTGCTCCCGGCTGTGGGCCATGCATACTGTATGAGCATGGAACCTCCATCTGTCCATGCTCCTGTCAGCAGGGGTCCCCAGATCAGACAGGTTCACTATGCTAGGTGTGACGGTGCCCAGGAATGTGTTATATGGTGTTTAGTCAATTTATTCCCCTGTCAAAAGAGATCAATATCCTGCAGATTTGATTTGGTTTTAAACTCTTAAAACTGTAATGGCTGCCAGAGGCGTGGGGTGTGTGGTCTTTAGACGAGTGTTCAAACAGTGTTAAAGCTATAATAGTAAAAATATAATGGAGGTTATCAGGGTGGGGTAAAACATTATCTCGTACATTTCAAATATTTCATGAAAATAGTATAAGATGTGTTTGATTCATGTTATCTGGCAAAGCCAATCATCACTTTTGAGGTTATTAACCCGCATGACATTATTAATCAAAGTAAAGCCATGGTTTTATGGAGCTACAGAAAAAAAGAGAGAGGATATATGAGACACTGAGGTTGCAAACTCCCACTGATGAGAGTGAGTGAATGGGACGTGTTAATGTTGGGATTTAGTAAAGCAGCATAAAACCAGCCAAATGGTGATGGAAATATAAAGCAGGCTGGACGAGGAAAAATGTAATCACTACAAGGAACACTCATGAATAATTTTGCTCTGCACCGTGTTTATGTGACACAGTGTTCAGTGACAATGATCAATCCTCAGCCACGTAGTTTGACTGAAATGTTTATGGTTTCTCTCTGTGTCTGTTTCTGTCCCAGATTCTGATCGGGGAAGTGACCAGTTTCTTTGCGAAGACAGAGGGAGCACAGGAGAAGACCATAGTGACCGCTGACTGTTGTTATTTCAACCCTCTCCTCCGTAGGATCGTACGTTTTCTGGGTCAGTTTTAGTCCGAAAGATCAGAGGTTCTTTAGCTTTGACTAAATAAAGCCTCTGGGACCAGGGCTCATTAAGACTTACAGCAGAACTCCTCCAAAAGCCCTCGTCCTCTGTTGAGGTCTCCTGTGGACTCATTTTTCTTGCCCTTCATGTCACGTCCTGCTCTGTTGATGCTCTGTGATCTGTTTCATCATTCTGTATTTATGCAAGTTATGAGTCTTTTAAAGTGATGGACTGTAGATATGAAACATAACAGCAAAGGCTATGTCTCTCTGGCCTTTCACTCCCACACAGATAAGTCACACAGACAGTGTAACCATTTAAATCCTACTTAAGTGCTTCTCTCTGACTTTGCAGAAACAAGCTCGTTGATTCACCTATTTTGGGTTAACATACACACACGGTCCCATTCCCTCACTTTATCTGTCTCTCTCTTTTTTTTTTTACGCAGGCGTCTACTCCTTCGGCCTCTTCACCACCACCATCTTTGCCAATGCAGGTCAGGTGGTGACAGGAAACCAGACGCCTCACTTCCTGTCTGCCTGCAAGCCAAACTACACAGCTCTGGGCTGCACGTCTCCGCTGCAGTACATCACAGAGCGCCGCGCCTGCACAGGAAACCCATACCTGGTGGTGTCCGCCCGCAAATCCTTCCCCTCCAAAGATGCTGCGCTCAGCTTTTATTCGGCCATCTACACAGTGGTGGGGAGCTTTCTGAGGGCAATGGGTGAAGGGAGACACACAAGGAGAATTGTGGGACATTATTATGTTGTGTTAGTCAAGCAAACACTGGAAGTCTACCACACACACACACACACACACACACACACACACACACACACACACACACACACACACACACACACACACACGCTGGTTTTGGTAGTACTTGAGGAACTCTTTATAAAGGCTTTTTAAATTGTAATCAAGGGTTATTAATGGTCAATAAGGCATTTACTAATGCTTTATGGGTAAGTTCGATCTACACAAATTCTTAAAGGAAATATGTAATATCGAAAAATTGTATATTATAATGCATGCCCCCTTCTCAGAATAAATACATAACACTAACAGTCTATCAATGCTTTCAATGACCAAGTTATGGTCACTCATTTCATACAAACAATGACAGAAGACCTAAACATAAACATCACTGAATTATTGGATTTTCTTAAACTGAGTAGTTGTACATTTTAAGTCATTGCAGAGAATAAACCACACTTTGACTCCACGTACTGAAATAAACATCTACTTAAGTTGTACTTTTGAAATTAAATTTCCCTCAGTGATTGTCATCCCCTGATTTTAGCACAAATAGCCTAAAACGTGTGTCTGTACAGTATGGGCTTAGTATTAGATTAGTGCAACCATACACTTATGATTTGAGTACTGCTGAAAAAATCCTTTAATGCGTTTGCTCTCTTTTTAATTACAGTGCCGTGGTCCTGTCATTTTTTTTAGAAGCATTAAACCAATCATGGCAGTGTTTTCATGGTGCTTTCTTTTTGTACCCATCTCCCCCCGACACCCTCTGAGATGCTCTACAATCACTGCAGAGTGCGGCCTCTTGTGGCTTATTCAAGCTGTTCAACCTATTAAGCTACTCAAGCTGTAACATCTTTTGAATGATCTCAGCTGGCTGACTGAAGACCTGTAGACTCAACACCTGGTTCAGCTCAACATGAACCAATAACATGACATTTATTTCTGTCTTCCAGATGTATGTGACCCTGGTATTCCGGACCAAAGGGACCCGTCTGACCAAGCCCACCCTGTGCCTGGTGCTGCTGTCTCTGGCTGTGCTGGTGGGCGTGATGAGGGTGACAGAGCACAGAAACCACTGGAACGATGTTCTGGCTGGGTTTGTCACCGGAGGAGCCATTGCTGCCTTTCTGGTGAGAAGGAGAGGAGGGAAGGAGGGGAAGGAGAGGGTAGAAGAAGAGATGGACAAAAAGACTCGAGGAAAAGGCAGAGAGCAGGAACTACAGAAGCCATGGTGTCGATAAAGCTGTGTAACTGATAGGAAGGTGGTAATGTCTTCATTGTACGCCATTTTAGGCTGATTGATTTACCCCCAGACAACGCCATACAATAAGTTACATAATACCTAAAACACTGAACTTTGCCTGTCATCTTCAGGTGAAGTGAGGTGAATATGCAATATGCATCTACAAACAAAAGGTGTCCTTCCACTTTTCTTGTCCATTTAACAAGTTTGGTTGGAGAAAATAAACTTTATTTTGATTATTAGGGGTTAAGTGGACCGTCCTCTTGATCCTGAAATTGATGGAATTTAAACCAAATTCCACCAATTTCAATAGAGTCAGTTTGGCTGGGGACAAATCAATAAGGAAATGGTTTAGCTGTGGCTATCTCACTAGCTAGTTAGAGCTTGATATAGTCTAGCTTTACTGAGCCTAGAGTGGCTTCCCAAGCTCAGTGATTTTTTAGATGATAAAACAGACACCACAAAGTCAAGTTCAGGTCTTAATTTTGACCAGATACGTAGGTAGTGCTGTGTTTTGCCTTTCTAGGACAGGATGGTGCGATAAAGGTGGAAGGGAAGGATTAAATCAGTGAAGAATTCAAAGAGAGAGCAGTGTTGGCGTGATGTGGGTGCAGGAGAGATGGTGGGTGGATGGACTGATGATTAAGGCAAGCTTGAGGCAAAAGAGCCTGTGTGAACACACACACACACACACACACATTTTTATATCTATGAATGCGAATAGGCTGATCTAAATCTTTACCATGGCACATTCAAATAGTGTAATTGGTCTTGGACCTCTTGGCCTAGATGAATTTTGTGGGAAAACTTCCAGAGTCAGCATTAACTTTAAAGATCAAAGTGCTCCCTGTGGCACATCCCAAAGACTGTTGCTTTCTTTCCATGCCTCCTCCCATATTTCATTCTTTCTCTCTCCTTCTTTAATTTCTCTGTCTCTCTGCCTCTCATACTATAAGCGTCCTCTTCAGCATCTCTTCCCATGGCACTCGGAGCATTACGCGAACCAGAAAATCATCCATCTCTGTACTGCAGTGGAACAAATCCTCTCCCATCCTTTTTCTTATACTTCTTTGCTCTGCTCTCCATCAGGTGTCGTGTGTCATCAACAATTTCCAGCCAACCCAGATTGCAGAGCCGACTCCTCCACCTCCGCAGCGTCCAGAACCCCCCATGGGGCTGCCTCTCCTCAGCCTGCCCCGTGTGGAGAGTCCACTCGAAAAGTTAAGTGGCCTCCAGGTAAGGGATGGGGGAAATGAAATAGCTAATATCAACAGACTGCACTAACTGTCCATCATGTATTTGTTTTGACTGAAAGGTGTCTCTTGGTGAAGCTTATTGGCCTTGCTAGCAGCATGGCCCTAGACATGGCAGTGTCCATTGATTGCCCCACCACTTTGGGTCCAAAACTGAATATCTGACCAATGATTGGACATTCATGGTCCACAGATGATGAATCTTAATCTTGAAACTAATGGCATCTTAGCCTAATTTAGTCTGTTAGCATGCTAGGGTTTGCTATTATACCTGCTAAACATCAGCATGTTGGCATTGTCATTGTATTAGCATGCTGATGTTAGCATTAAGCTCGAAGCATTTCTGTGCCTAAGTATGGCTTCACAGAGCTGCTAGCATTGCTGTAGGCTGTTCTGTTAAATGTACATCAAGCTGCCTTCTACTCCTTTTTGTCCTCACTGATAGCCTTGGATGTCTCATTGTATCTGGATGTTTCCTTGATGATAGCTCTGTGTACACACACTCTCTCTTGTCTTGACATCATGATTTTGCATTCTTGTCTCTCGCCATCTCAATCAAGTGAAGTTTATCTGCGTCATTCCCTCAAGTTTTCACTTTCCATGTGCTTTTAAATGTTTCATACTCTTTGCTTCCCTCTTTCGTTGCCTCCTGATCTTTTCTCTCTACTTTTCCTGCCTGTTAGGCTCCAGGGCTACCGTATTCTGAGATCACATGACCATCAGCCAATCCCGTCCCCCGCCCCTCCCGATGTGCTCCTCCCCTCACGGCGTTGCCTCACCAGCGCAGTCTAGACCTGCCCTCTGAATGCCCCCCACCCTGCCCTGCCCATCCCGAAGGACGACATCCTCTCCGGCGAGTCAAGTCCACCCAAGTCTGAAGGTCCACCAATCAGAGGAGGCAGAGCAGCAACATGTGCACATGGCGAGCATGGCTGAAACCTGTCATCCGCTAAGGACCAATGGGACATGGATACATGTCCTTCTGTCCTGTTCTGTCCTGTTTGTCCTCCAAGATGGCCTCCTTTTTCTTTCAGGGGTAAAAGAACCAATGAAAGACTCGCCAAAGCCAGAGCTTTTGAAGCAATACTGTGTCCTCTTTGCCTCTCCTGATTTCCACAAAGACCCAACAGTGACTCTGAAGACTGTTGGCTGGTGATGACTTGATAAAACACTTGATCAAAACAAAACACTTGGTGGAGCTGAGGGTTTTTCAATGATGGAAGAAAATCTCAATCACTGGTGGATCGTCCTCAAAAGACCGTTTTGTATCACTCAGGACAATACAAAGGGAAAAAAGGACAAGATTAAAAACACCTTTAAAAAGACCTTTATGTAATCAAAATGCAGGCACTGTCAAGTATTATGGCACAGACTTTTTTCTGTCCTCCAAACTGACTAAAGAAACACTGTCAAAGAGGAAAGCACTTTTGTAAATTATAGCACAGATGAACCAATTTAGTGTTCAGTAAACTGTGTACGTTTTGGGGGATGTGGCTCTGATCTCTCGTTGTATATTGCGTGAAGTGACAGAGGAGAGATTTATACACACTAGAGCTGTGCTTGTGATACCACCTTTGTTTTTGGGGCATCAGTCAATTCATCCCTGACGTGAACTGAACTAGATTTCCATCAGCTTTCCAAATATACTTCATCTTCTTACTATTCAGCTGTGTGTTTGTACATGTCTGTCCGTTTTTACGTCCATGCTGTGAAATCTTTTATCATTTGACTTACTGCCTATGCCCACATGGAGCTCTCTGTTTGTGTTAGTTTGCACCAAAGTCTCACTTTCTCTTTCCCCCTTCAACACTTTCATGAGTCATTTTTCTCTCTAAATTACCTGTATCTAAATGTTAATGTATTTTCCCCCTCTGCTTCCAAAATCTTTTGTAAGAGTGGTATGGCATCAATGTTTATCCATCCGACCTGTTTTTTCCAGATTTTCCTTCTTCTGTCCGCCATCCTTTCCCCACGCTGACTTTAGAAAACCAATGGCACAGACTCGCGTGTAACACAGAGGTGAGGCCTCTGAGTTTTGTATAGTTTTGTACAGTATGTAGGTTTCTTTATAGAGTATATACTACATTATCATTATGTTTAAATTGCGAGAACAATGTGAGGCTACCTGAAGCTGTCTTGTAGGAACCTGAGTAGTTGCCTGGTCTAAAGCAGGAATGTAGCGCAGTGGAGAAATGTGTGAAATCTAACAGCATACAGCCGGTGTGTTTGGCTCACAACCTGCTTTGGTTCTGCTCAGTTCAAAAGGACACTGCAGGCAGGTCATACTAGTAGGAGAGTTCACAGTGGGTTATATAAAGAAGACATTGCTATGGTTTTAAGCGTGTGTGTGTGTGTGTGTGTGTGTGTGTGTGTGTGTGTGTGTGTGTGTGTGTGTGTGTGTGTGTGTGTGTGTGTGTGTACTTATTGAGATTGGTGTGTATGTTTATAATGAGCACACTGTATGGCAGCATAACTGTTAATTTGGCAGTCTGTTTTCTTAAGTTAAACTGTCAAAAGTAGCTGCTATAATTGCACACTTGTGCTTGTGTGTAACTGCAGGCCTTCAAAGGACCCCTGCCAAGGCGTCCTTACAATGCCTGTTATAGCAGAAGATGCTCATTATAGCTCTGAGATTACCTACAGTAAAACTTTTCAGTCTGAATTTTTTGTAAACAACTGAAGAGGTAGAGAACACCATAACTGTCCAAATAATGTTATTTTCATGTTAAAAATGTCTCTGTTTTGTATTTATTTATCAAAATAAATGGCAATTACCACACATTGCTTTTCAGTTTATTTGTTGATATGCCTCACACACTTCAGTAAGGATATATCTTTGCTGTTGTACCCCCTCCATTTGTTTCCAGCTGTTACTTCAAATTGTTGACATACACTAGCCATGGACATTGTATGTCAGAGTATGAAGGGGCATTTTGTGGTGCATCTGTCTGCTTTAAAATAATTTGTCAGACTAAGAGCAATTGGTCTTTTCCACAGCAGACATGTTGACTTGTCACAGTAGGAAGAGCACAGGTGTGTTTCCCAGTAAACATGACAGTGTGACAGTGAGCCTGCAAGCAAAGCAGCAGGACCCTGAAACTGAGCCGTCAGCCATCATTAATTTTAGTGTTTACACTTGTGTTTTTCCAACTGTGACATCTGAAATGTCCTCCATGAAAAAAATGAAAAGATCTACTTGTTGTTGTGTTGGAATACCGAAATATATGGGCTGAAGATCTGTGTTGGGGCTCTGAAGAACTAAAACAGGAGATGTCCCAATTTCATACTACTGCACAGTGCGTGCTAATTGTGTACATTACACTTAAAAATCAAGCAGATTTACTGTGTTGAATGACATGTTAAATATAGTGGGACATTACTGCCCCTTAGTGGCCATTATCCAGCTTCTCCTTAGAGATGGCGTTTGAATGTAAACATAGTATGTATGTATATAAATACACAATTTGTTCTGAGTCAGTTGTCAATTAAGTACATTTCCAGTGAATTTGTTCATTGAAACTTCTGTAAAAATGCATTCGTACAACTTTCAATAGGCCAGGAGATTTTGGATTAATTTCATGAAAACCAGCAGGTTGAGACGTGAGACCGGCTGGGTTCAAATAGCTGTAGTTATGTGTTGTGGCCACAGGGTGGCAGTGTTTACCACGATAAGCTGAGGAGAGGGGAAAACCAAGGGAGAAGCTTTCAGAAGTCACCACTTCCAATATTTATGAAATGAAACAACACATAAGAAATGTAAAGATTTGCTCAAACAGAAAAGAGCATTTTTAAATGTTTTCTACTTGGCCCATATTAGACATCAATGTAATAAATGGAATGTATTGGCACAATAACTATGAAATGTACACACAGACAATTTGTCTTCCTGTGTCTCCCATGTTCTTTCTCTTTCAATTGCCCCAATCTCTCCCCACCACCCTCTACGTGCTCCTTTGAGTTTGCGTTTGTCAGTCTTGTTAACGACAAGGCACACACACACACACACACACACACACACACACACACTCACACACACACACACACACACACACAGAACTCTCTGCACTCTCTCGACAACATTATCTTTCCGGAAATTGCTTCTCAAGCACAGCCGGAGCCCCATTAGAAAAGAAGAGCTCTACGCTGTAACCTTTTTAAAAAGCCATTAGTGATGCACCTGCTTCTCTCCCTCCCTCTCTCCCTCTCTCTCTCTCTCTCTCTCTCTCTCTCTCTCCCTCTCTCTCCCTCTCTCTCTCTCCCTCCCTCTCTCTCTCTCTCCTCTCTCTCTCTCTCTCTCTCTCTCTCTCTCTCTCTCTCTCTCTCTCTCTCTCTCCCTCTCTCTCCCTCTCTCTCTCCCTCCCTCTCTCTCTCTTTCTCTCTCTCTCTCTCTCTCTGTTCCTATTTGTGTGTCCTATTTGTCTCTCTTGTTAACACTGACACACACATACACACATACACACACACACACACACACACACACACACACACACACACACACACACACACACACACACACACACACACACACACACACACACCATCCTGATTGCCAGCTTCCCCATTCCCAATCCTACAAACTGACTACTGAGCAGCACAAGTATCCTTCCACTCCAATTAGAGTATGAATCACTGACATTTTAAAGTTCTGCATCAGAGTGCAAAGCCACTCAATTTAATAATTTACGTGTGTTATTCTAATGGCTTGTGACTGTTAAATCAGTGTTTTGGACATGAGTAATTCTCTCTCAAAGCTACACACTGGGAAAACAAGATATTTCATAAAATGTCATGTCACTAATGTGAATGGACCTGGTTTACGCCATCAGAGAGGAATGAGAAAATCATCTTGGAGGTTCATTCAATGTTTGCTTAAATCTGGCCATTCTGTACAAATGAGCTTTTAATTATAAATGCTGCTCCCACTTACAGTGATTTCATGTTTTTGTCACAGTTATTTGATATCTTAAACGTTTGAGTCAGAAGTGATTTGTGTTTGCTTTGGTTGCCTCCACATTAACACCACTAACTCGAAATGCTGCCAGAGCTAAATGAATGGGAGTGGTATGACATGATGTGTGTGGAATAAGCTGTATGCCAGCATGTGGTGCATACTTATCTTGTGTGAAGGCACATATTAATAAAAATTTTAAAAATCAAGGTCTGTTGCAGGTGTTGGGGAGTACTGCTGCATACGTGAAAAAGTTCTATAAAGCCTTTTGTGGCTCCAGAGGAAGTCTGACACATTTCCTCAAGTGATGTCACTTGAGTCAGTGTCAGTTGGGTCTGAAGACTACAGGTTTGAAAATGAAAAAAATAAATAGATAGAAATCTGGATGAATGGTTTTAGAAAGAAGTGAGCTTACCAGACCTCTGCAGCCGCTCCTCATCTGTGCTTGACGCCAGTAGCTTCAGGCTGCATTAGCTGCTATTAGCACAACACACCTTTAATCTGTTAGTGGTCAGGTTGCTCTATGGGTAATGTAGGCAAGTAAGTTTTGACAAGGAAGATGAATACACAGGAGACGATATCTCTGCTTCCTCTGTATTGATTTGATCCTTTTATAGTGCTAAGTTTATTATTTATTATTTTTGTTTATTATTTTTTGGAGAAAAAGGATTTTTCAGGTTGGCAAAAATGATGATGATCTCACCCCCAAACCAAAGTACTCTGAGTAATTTCATTTATATTCTAGAGGGTGAAATATGACTGATTGTGTGTATGCATAGGTTTGCTTACGTGTGTGTGTACCTGTGATTTCATGTGATGAGCTGAACTTTGCTGCCTGACTCAGTGCCCGTCCGTTTGACGTAATGCTCCTGACCCCAAGGTCACACATTGTCTGGGGCTGAACCACTCTGCGTTTGCATGGGTGTGTGTGTGTGTGTGTGTGTGTGTGTGTGTGTGTGTGTGTGTGTGTGTGTGTGTGTGTGTGTGTGTGTGTGAAAGAGATGGGAGAGAGAATTAAAGAAAGGAATAAAAGAAATGCAGGGAAAAGAGTGAGTGTAAGTGAGTATGTGAACTGAGACAGATAAAAAGTATGTGGATGAGTGTGGTTTATCGCATCCCAAAACAAACCAGCAGCCCCTGGGTAATAAAAATGTACTATCTGTCATAGTAAATTACAAATATTGGTCTTCGCCTTGCTGCAGTCTCCTGATTATGCTCAATGGTCTGCCTCTGACAATTATGAAGCCATTAACACTGTGTGCGAGTGTGTCTATGTGCATGTATGTGTGTGTGTGTGTGTGTGTGTGTGTGTGTGTGTGTGTGTGTGTGTGTGTGTGTGTGAGAGAGAGAGAGAGAGAGCGAGAGAGAGAGAGAGAGAGAGAGAGAGAGAGAGAGAGAGAGAGAGAGAGAGAAAGACTCTATGGCTGCTTATTTGAGGAAATATGCTATCAGTTTTTTATGGCCTTGAAGGCTCCAATGCCTTACAGCATCAGCCTTGCAGGCTCTCAAACATCAAATTTACATGTTTGCTGTCTGTCTGCGGTTCCGTCTCTGATGTCTCAGACCAAAATAAAGAGAGCGAAGAGAGGAAGAAGAGTAGAAATGGAGGAGAGTTAAAGATAAGTTATAGCAAAGACAAGAGGCAATTTAGCTATTGTGTGGAGCTTGTGTGGGTCATTACTGAGCATTTAGCACTCACACGAACACGCACACACGCGTTTTGGGTTTCAACGGGCAGCTCCTTTACAGGCCACCAGATGAGGAGAGGATTATAAAGGGCTTCACCATCAATCCCATCCAACATGTCTGCTAAAGAAGACCATCAACCGGATACAGAGGTCCCAGGAGGCTGGATTAGGAGTAGGAACGCACACACACACACACACACACACACACACACACACACACACACACACACACACACACACACACACACACCACAGGCCACGTAGAAACCTCTCCTAAGCAGGCAACATGCAAACCAAGTCCCATTTTGGTCTATTATGATTTCAGCACTAATGACTGACTGAGTGGCAGTTTTGTCTAACATGATGTTCCTCTGTTTCTACAGATACACCTCAGTGTTCATTTTCTGTGTATATTCACATACACAAATTACACAGCAAAGAGAATGAACGCAACAACATAATTAACAGTAAAATACTACTGTTGACATTAATAACAAGAAACTTTGTACGGCACATTTCATAGGATGCAGTACAATGTGTCTCACAAAAGCTAAAAAAACAACCCGCATAAAGGACAGATTCAAGAAATAGAGGCATTAAAAACACAGCAGAAAGGATTTATAAAATTATAAATAAAAGAAAAGAGAGATTTAAAACAAATACAATTAAGAGTAATTAAATGTAATGCATCAAATCAGACAGCTGTGTCTACCAGCTGCAGTATTATATTACAACCCCTATTTTACTGTATTCTTTATGATTGTGTCCACCTTTTGGACAAAATAGGCTAATCAAAAAATGGCACTATATGCCATAGTGTCGTATTGTATCGCTGTACATTGTACATGTTTTTGCTATTTTGACCAAAAGCAACTCGAATGCTATTATGGTGCAAGCAACATGATTCAAAAATAATGAACCTGAAGCAATATTTGATAGCATTATAAGCATGAACAAGGTAGCAGGCTTTGGTTATTTATTGCATGGCTATTGCACAGGATTGCATTGTATTTTACAAGTCTCTCCACCCCAACATTAAAAATATTATAGAGACAGTGGGAGTCACAAAACACCATGGAGGCACTATAAATGCACCATAAACCAGCATATTTTAACATTTTATATTATGATGTCAGCCTCGGCACATAAAACCCATCACAGAACAGGTCCAGTAAACTCTCCTGTGAGAAACACAAACTGTAAGTCACAAAACAGACAGAACAAAGAAACCACAGATCCGAAAGATTTCGTCTCAGGGCCCCTTACATGTTAGCCCGTTTACAGTAAAGAAAAGTCTTATAAAAAAAAAAAAATGTGTGTACCCGTGTTTACTGTGATACCAACAAATTAACAGCCACTCTCTTTAACACTTGCACAATATCAAACCCCCAAACCATCCCCACCAGCTCTGGGGCCCACCAGAGCTCCATCGCGGACCCGTTGAGGTCCCCGGACCCTCGCTTGGGAACCGCTGCACTACAGGGCATGTTCTTCGGCGTCAGGGCTGGACGGAGGCATGGACAAGTGAGAAAGCGTGAGCAGGAGGAGAAGAGGAGGAGGAGGAGGAGGAGGAGGAGGAGGTGAGAGGTTGCAGCTGAGTTGCATGGGATGCTGATGCTGCTGCATAGGCACCATCGCTCCATCCCTCCCTCGGAGAGAATGGAAAAAACAAGGAGTGGTTATGTGATTCCCCCACAAGCAGGAGGAGAAGCGCACAGGAGAGAAAGGGATAGCAGGGAGGAGGAGGAGGGGGGGGGGGGGGCGTTTCCCTGCACGGTATCGCCTATTCTCACACTTCAGCATGGATACAATGTGTGGCATATGGAGCGGCTTGTTCAGGGGAGCTGGCGTGGAGGTGGACACAGTGGTAAGTTGAATATTTTCAGCTTTTATTTCACGCCGAAAAGCGTGTTTTTTTTTTTTTCGTGTGTGTGTGTTTGTGTGTTTTTCTGACACAGTTCACAGCGCGGCATTGCTCGGGGTCCCATCACTTCAGACTGTCGTGACATTTACAGAGATGTGTTGATGAGCCCCGAAGTGGACAAAACAAGACTTGTAGATTTCAGTTTCGGCCGCCGGTTTGAGGCGCTGCGTGGCACGAGATGAACGCCCGATCAATTTGGCGCTGGCACGCTTTATGATTTGATAACTAAACAGGTTGGTCCCATCAGCATCGCTCCCAAGTTCCTATCAAACGACTCTGATGAGGATTGCACCTGCACGCTGCTTGATGTCTGAGCAGCAGCGTGTCACCGTGCCTCCCTCCTTTGTAGCCCGTCACATACAAGACAAAGATGGTTCAAAAAATCTCTTTGACACTCCCTGAAAAGGGTTAAAGATTCAATCCACGCTTGCCACCGCGAACTGGGTTCTCCTTGTGAGTGGAAGCGGATGTATTTACAAACAAAGAAAGCTTAATATCCAAGCCTGTCACGTACAAGACAGGTGCTGGCTATCTGCAATTTTACAGTGGTGTGTTGGTCGTCTAGTTATCTGGGCTAGTAGGCCAACTGGAGCCTATGTGCATTAAGGCCCAGGAAGATTACAAAAACCAGAGTGTCTCTGTTGAGTTTCTCACTGAAAGTTTAGCCATAGGCTCAGGGGGTAGTTTCTTATTCTGCACTCTAGGCTGAATTTGTTGCAGTAGCCATCACTGGGTCATTTATTTATTTATTCATTTTGTCTGGGTAGTGACTATTAGGCTCCACAGTGTAGTCAAAATGACTGGAAAGATTTGCTGTTGCAGGCATAAGCATAAACATCCTCATAACAGCGCCTTTAGTTCCAAGCAATTAAGCAGTAATGTGCAAGCAGCAGCCCGGCTTCCGCTCGGTCTGTGTCTCCATCTCAAGCCTGTCTTGTCTTTGCCTCTGGCACAGCCACTTGTGATTCTGCATCCTATCTGACACACCAGGTACATTAAAGGATTGATAAGTCTGTTGCGTCAGACGCAAATATGGAACACAGACCGATTGCCTTTCATTAGGCCCTCCAGCTGGAGCCAGTCCACTTTCAATCAAGTCAATTCAGGAAATGGATTTTCTTATAAACGCAAACCAGATGTCTTCGTCATGACACAAAGTTCTCGTCTGTGTTCGCGCAGCTATTATTGGGACTAAAGGGATAGTTGTAAATATGTGGGTGGAAAGGTAAAACTGAGGTGACAAAAGCAGGCCTGGTGCACACGTTCAAAACTGCTTCTGCAGGCACACCCATTGTATGTGAGAGTCATTCTCATAGCTGAACCCTGCATGCGCGCGCGCGCACACACACACACACACGGAGCTAAAACTACACTGAAGCATGTCTTCAAATTAGACAGAGACATTCCAGTGACACCGAGCAGACACAGACAGGTCCTGTGTAGTGGAGAGGGCAGCAGCAGGGTGTATTTTTACACCAGATCTCTGACACCTACGTACATCTCTTCACAGCTCTTGGTGAGAACAGAAGATGCGTCCACTTGAGTTGTCATCATCAGCAGCCCAGACATGGACAGTTGGGATGGAGGAAGAGGCAAGAGGCGAGGAAAGAGAGAGAGAAAGAGAGAGATGAGGAGAGAGGACTAGAGGAATATAGGTAATGAGGGAGACGTGTGTCAAGATCTTCTCGACATGATGTCTCCAGCTAGTTTCCGCCACTTCCATTGCAATGGCAGCGGGGTAGGTTGTAGACTATCACAGGTGTGAGTGAGGTGAGAGGATTGGAAGTGGCAAATGGGAACTTTCCAGGAGTGTCGGCTGTTTGCGGTGGGCAGCTCTGACGGGGGGGAGGGATGCAGACGAGGTATGGTTTATGCGTGCGTCTGAATGGGTAAACAAAGTGATCTGAGGATGGGGAAAGTAGGACAAAGAGGGGTCAAAGGGTAAATGCAGGGCAAGCACATGAAAGACCAAGGAGGCATCGCAGTGATGAAAGGGGAAAGGTTAACATGGGGAGCAAGAAGAAGTGAGAAAAGAGACAGACAGTCAAGTCATGTTTGTGAACTAGCCTGAGTTTTCCAGGGGGAGCTGTCTGTGGTGCTGATGCAACCTCCCTCCCCACCTCCCCATTTCCCAACGACTCGCCTTCTCTCGTGCTCTCTCCTCTTCAGCTGTTGATTGACAACTACTGACTCTCTAATTGGCAAGTGTGGATAGGGGGGAGTCAGGCTTATTCTCCATGGGACAGACCGAGGAGGAGAGAAAGAGTGTGGGGGGAGGAGATGGGGGGGGGACATACCAGGGAGAGTCTAAGTGAGAGTGGAGAAGAGACAAAGATAGAGATAAATTGGGGGGGTGGTGGTGGAAAATGGAATGAAGAAAGGCATGAGGTGAGGAGGAGGGGATGAAGGTGAGGGCTGAACATCTGTTCGGGAATCAGTCTCTCCCCTCAGTGCAGTGTAACACACACTGACACCTATTTGATAATTGGTGAGCCGGCCCCTCTCCCACAGCGCTTGGCTAAATGGTTGCTTGATACCAGGGAGAGCAGAGGGACTGGCTGTTGGCAGTGCAATCTGTTTACTTGGTGCAGCTCAGGTAAAGATGCATAGCAGGCTGGCTGTGTGTATACTCTGTGTGTGTGTGTGTGTGGCGAGTGCGTAAAGCGTACAATCCGCTTATTAGTCTAACAATGAGCTCAAGATGTGACTTGAAGCGTGCGTGAAATGTGCATTATAACCTCCGAGCAATGCTGCTGCGTTGTTATTCACGGATAAATCTGATCTCTTTTGTCTCTTCTCATCGTAGGTGCCGTCCTTAAAGAATTTGCCTCCGCACAGACCTCTCCTCCTTCCACACTGCAATCTTATTCAGGAGTGCCAGAGCTGAAGGGATGCACGCAGGAAAGGAGAATGAGCTCCAGAGCCCAGAGGAGAGAGAAAGGAATGGAGGGGAGGAGGTGGGCCTCTTTGCTCCGGTCTCGACCACGGGTATTCTTGGGTTGATAATACAGATGTGGATGTTATTGCTTGAGAATACGCGTAGTCGAGTGGAAGCTTTATCGTCTACACGGGACCAAAAGCAGAACTCTATTCAGTAGAGTACAATGGCAGAGACCAGGCAGACACATATAAAGGTACAGCCAAGCTGAGTAGGTGACATAGACATGGGCTGGTTTTTAATTAAGCACCCAGAGGTGACTTTTTATGGGAAAAGGGTTTATTTTGTTCAGTCAGAAAGGTTTTTAAATAGAACGCAATCAGGGCTAGCCAGATCAAATCCAGCCACTGAAAAGGTTTTATCATCGTAGGTTTATCAACCATGTCACTCTTTACACCTGTGGAGGAAATGAGTTTGTTTCGCTGGCCAGATTCAGCCTCTCCTGCAGAGGCGCTGGCGGGGAAGACTTGCAGCATGCCACTAAGCTAAACCCCCCGGGCATTAGTTCAGGGAGCTTAACACAAAAGTCTTCAGACTCAGACGTTAATTCCAAACCTTCTTGATTACATACCCTTGTCAGTCAGTCGTGCACACAAGTGAGCCCATAATCTTATCAGTTGATGAGTGTCTTTCACAGCCCTTCACACTCTGCACCAAACGTTTTCCGCACACTGAGCAGAAATTTGAGGTTTGCAAAAATGAAGGTGCCAAGAAGTGGCTTGTCGCGGGTCCTCGCGTTTGAACGACTAGCCCATTGTAAGCATGCAGAGCCGTCATCCCGCCGCACGACAAACTACCCTGGCACTCCTATTTTTGACTCCTTGGGCATGCTAAAAATGTGCGAGAGTTTGATGCCTGTAGCAGCTACAGGAGACAGTAACACAGGAAGACATGTCAAGGCTTACACCCGTTGCTGACATTTCAGCATGCGGCTCAGCTGACTGGCTGTCATAATGGAGGCGCACACGTACTGCATGAGGGTTCATATGAACTACATGCCGGTAGGGAGATAGGGGATTGATGGACCTTATGAAAACAAGCATTCAGATGTGCATTCATATATATATATGAATGCACACACATTGCAGCTAGGTTCACTGGGTCCATGTGCCAGTGGGGAAATAAGGGATTGATTGATTTTATGGGTAACTATTTTTAGTCAGAATGATGGATGTTTATGTCTTTTATTGATCAAGTTGAGGTGTGGGTCTGAAGAATTCGTGGACGTCAGGGCATGCTGATTAATCAGGTAGCAAAGGTGTTGGAATAAACCATTCTGAATTACATTTTTGGCACATTAGCATTATTGCTAAGTATTATAAATTAGAAAATCAACACTGCATTGCAAATTCAGCAGTATATATTAGCATCTGTTTGCAAATGTGCCCATGATAAATTACACTCGTATCATTTACTATTGCGTGATTTCTTACTACTGCGTAAGCGAATCTCTTATTTATTAGCACAGAATGGAATCATAATTTATACAAATTTCCACACTGACGTCGTGTAAACTTGTTGATCGGGCGAAGCCATTTCTGTGGTTTTGTGTGTATTTGTGTATGCGTGCGTGTGTGTGTGTGTGTGTGCTTCTAAGCAACAAAATGACTATTGTGAGCACAGCTCCAGGTGCCTAGCAACCGAATCGCTCTGTTTCCTTGGCAACAGTTGCCTTGCACTCACTGTGTGGGTGATTGGCAGCCTTGACAACGGAGACGGAGTGACACTTGACCTCGCGTGCTGAATGAGAGAGGAGAAAGAAGGAGCGAGAAACAGAAGAGAGGGGGAGGGAGTGGGCAGGGACGTGCAGAGACAGATGAGAGACTAAGTGATAATCGTTCTCCATTGTAATCATCCTCCAGCATGTTTCATAAGGCGTCGGCAGTGCCTCTCCAGCTGGGGTCCATCATCAAACACAATACACAGTGTAGTGCGCGCATGCACGGACACACTCTTCCTGGGTGGAGAGCCCAGACAGACACTCCACATCTCATCTATTATCACTCAGCCCTGCCTGGTGCACAGCCTTGCAACACTGCATCTTCTTTCATTTGTGATCTGCTACATCCTGTGCTCTGTGGGGATGAATGGATCCTGGACTCTTAAAAATGTGTCATGGCCACAGATGCTGCAGGAGAGTAGATCAGAAGCTTTTACTTGAGTTGCTTAGACATTTCACTTTGAACCCGCCTGTGTCCGACTCCATGGAATTTAAGTGCCGTAATTATTATTAAAATGTGTTTTTGGTGGTGCTCCATCCATTCACCAGCTGAGGGTATCCCATTGTTTTCCTTCAATCAAAAAGCATGTTTTTCAGAGCTGAATACTCCTGTGTGTGATGATGAATAAAAAGTAGAAGAGTGGAACAGTCCACTCATTTGGAAGTTGAGTCTGTTCTTTCACCTCATTTAACTTTTACTATTAAATCTATACTATACTCGACACCGGTACAAGGCTTAGTCATTTAAGATTATTATCCCAAGACTTGCATCTGTGAAAGTATTTACAGATGTTTTTTCATTAAATCTAATTTTCTGTGACAGATCCTCTAAATCGCAGCTCTAATTCTGACATTGTCCCTCCATTTGTCGCCAGCTGGTGGCGCTCAGTGCCATGCAGGATGTTTATCATGTCAGATCTAATCACCACCTTTGGTTTCATGTTCTTCATGTTCTTCTCATAGAGAATATAAGACTTTTACATCCAACTAAAGCAAATCAAGGCCAGACAACCACATGATCACAAAAAAGTGTGTGCATCAGGTTTTTAAATCTTTTGCTGACTTCTTCCTGGTTCAACAGGATTCTTTGTGCTACAAATCTGCCCACTCACGCTATTGAAATACATTGACTTAGCTATACACTAAAATGAACAAAAAAAAAAAGCCACACTTACTGGTATCAAGTCTTATTACTCCTTTATTTCCAAGATCACACTTACCAAATCTAAACTGTTTTTAAAAAAACAGATTGCTTTCATGCTAGTTAACACTGATGGCTCTAGCATAGGAAAATAACTCTCAATATTATTGCTTGATTTCAGGAGAGGGTCATATGATTCTGTACATATGGGCTTCATAACAAACACTTGCACTCTTGAAAACAGTGAAGCTAAAACACAATCACCTGAAAAAAAACAAAAAAAAACTGAATGATTTAAGAACAATTCAAAAGTTTTGAATGTAGCAGCTAAAATTTTAAACATTAATAATCATTCCTCTCTCCAGTGGAATGACCCAATGCTGTGACACGACTGTCTCTGTGAGGGTGAGCAGAGCTGAGGGTAATCATTACTGTGGACACAACCCGTAACATCTTACTTGAACTCTGCAGCCCACCTGGAAATGTAGGTCCTGCTGCTAGTGTCACTTTATTATAGAGGATGAAGGTGTGGAAAAGTCACTGTGCTTTTTTTTTTTAACCCGTTTCTGTCAAGATCCACATATTCACACGTCTTGTTCTCATCGTGCTATCCAGAGAGATTTTATTGTCTATTGATTTCATGTAAAAAGTGCCACGATGGGAGTCCATTCTTTTGTGCTACAGGCCTCTTGTATAAAATTGCATTTCTGCAGCTAACAATATCAGTTAAGCACAAAATAAAAAGCAGGACGCATTTCTTCATAATCTTCTACATTTTAAAGGCTTGTGTACGATGCATCTTCAGTATCTTTGAAAACTAGCCAAAACAAATAATGAAAAGAGAAAGCCCTGCTCAATGTGTGAGGATAAATCAGGTTCCAATGACAAAAACAAACAATGAAATGAATCTCAGCAGTCAGAACAAGAGGCGTGGCTTAAACAGAAAGTGGAGAAGACCGGAGACAACAGGAACGCTTTGTGCTGAAGACCTCAAACATGAAACTCTTGTTCACACAGCTGTAAAGCTCCAGTGACCACATGGAAACCTGTGAGGAACAAAAGCTTCATCAATGTCTTCTGACCGGCTTGACTGTAACGAGCCCAGGACCATCAGCCACATCCTCATCCCGTTCCTGAAAGACATCCGGCTCCCCGAGGGCTACTGATTGGCTGCTTCACAGGCATCTATCCAATCACTGTACACGTCGACTGGCTCTGACAGATCTGAAGAACAGCAAGTTAAGGAAAAAGGGCTTCTGGTGCTTCAGAGTTTATCAGGGCGGGATGATGTGAACTTTGGAAATCAATGCAGAAGGTGAAACAGAATGTGAACGAGTGCAGGAGTAATCACCTTCTGAATCCACCTTATCATCAGAGGTATGATCACAAAAGGACTCTTACTTCCCGATAGTCACCCTGCCTTTCCAAGCTACCTCCTTTCCCAATATCCTGAATAAGACCATGCATTTCTGTCATATGTCTCTCTCAAAATGCAGAAACTACTCAAATTTGAGCATCTCATAAATTCAACTAACATGACCGAAGTGTGGACCTTCAGTCGCACAGAAACAGGCGGCTGGAAACCAGCCATAGTTTCTCAAAGTGTGGCTCGTGGGCCAACGGTAGCCCTCAGGATGCAACATAAAATACATGCATTATATTTTAATCATCTGCAGTCCGCATTTAACACAACCCTGTGCTCCTGCGTCCGACGCGCCACCCTAACGAGCGTTTGTCAGCTTATTGATGGCAATTTGCAGAAATCTACTGGTTGCATGGCAACAAGCAGCACCTCGTGAATGTCACGGGAATGATGTTCTGTCATCAATGCTTCACCTTAGGGCTGGACAATATGGCAAGAAGTATGATCACGATCATTTTTTCAGTATTGCTCAATATCGATATATAAATTTATAATGCTGCCCTGACGACAAGAAATTCAACGGTTCGTTAAAATTTAGATCATAACATAAAAAATAGAGCATTTAACTGTAAATTTGGCTGGGTTTAGAATATATTCTGGGATAAAAGAATATAATGAATACCATCTAAATGTCAACATTAACTCTGCAGGCGTGCTTTATTTGCTTTGACAAAACAAAACAAAACAAGTTAACTTGCCCTGTAACTTAGTCAAATAATGGGGTGGTTATGGGATGGTGCCTCTTCAGGGGATAAAGATTTGTCATTTCCCAGCTGGACATATTTAACAGACAGTCACTTCTGAGATATCCAAACCACTGCCACACAGCTGACATGATGTTATTTTTCAGCACCTTTGCCTTCAGTATGGCTGACGCAGTCAATCGGTGTGGATTAAGAGGAGGAGACAAGTTACTGCAGGCAGAGTCACTGAAGACGTCACATATCTGCACGTTTGTGTTCAACAGGTGTTGGATAAATTGATCATAATGTCTCCCGTGTGTTGCACTTATGGATAATGAGCATTGTAATCGCGGGCTCCAGTGAAATCTATCCTAAAGTCTGTTTCTGGTTCTGCTCTGAGGCCACGCTGCTGTGCACTGTGTGTGTGAGCGGCTCAGCCTCGCCCTCGTGCAAACAGGCAGTGACAGCCAGCAGAGGCAGAGAGGCAGCAGACTGACTGGCTCTCGTCCGGTTTATTTCTGCTGTGTGAGGCTGTTCGATCTTCCGGTCTGTCATTGTGACTGACAGAAATTTTATCACAAACCCATATTGAGATCATTTTATCCTCCAGCCCCACTAGTGCTTTTGGCTTAAGTTCGCTGGACAACTCAGCAGTTTAATGTGGAAGTGAGGAAGAAAAAGCCCAAAACACTGTATGGCTGAGGAGAAAAGGAGGCTTCAAGAAAACTGGATTGATTCTTACTTCGCTGAACCTCTGGGGACAGATAAAAGTGATCTACCTTATCTGCAAAGACTTGAGTTCAGTGCTCAAGGATTTTAAAGATAAATGCCATCATGAGACCGATCACAAATCCTACGACACAATCACGACTTTTCCTGTGCGGCTCTATGTCATTTGCTGGCTCCTTAAATTGGCCCTCAGTCATCAGAACGTCGAGAACCCTCGCCATAGCCCCTGTCTCTGTTTAAAGATGGTCTTTGAAGTGGGATGTTAAAGGCCTCCTTCATCTTTCTTCAGCCAGTGTGCTGCGAGGTTCCCCACAGCTGAACGCTGCATCAGTGAAACACCTTGGCAAGAGACTAAATGAACTCGGGAAACAGACAACATCAATTGTCTGTGAGAAACAGTCACGGCATCGACCGGGAGTCAGTGGATGACTGTAGAAAGACCAAAGAGGCCATTTACATCTGACGCCAAAGACTATTTATTACCCCATATTAACTGAGTGTATGTTCACATTAAGCCGGCTACATTTGAACACACACATTTGTCTTTTTTTAACCTTTTGTCCTGACAAAAAACAAGTTTCCTACCAAAAAAAAATAACAACTCAGCTTTCTGTCTCCAGGGTAACATATTAGAAACACCAACTCTGTTAGCAATATGATGACCTGAGAGGGCCGCAGGCTGTGCAGCAGTGAAGTGAAGAACTTGTTGCCTCTTATCTTCTCTGAAATCTCTCATTCTAAATGCAAATACACCCCTCCCTCACTGCTGTGCATAACCTGTACTTAAAGTGACTTTGCTTGACGACTTTGTGACCATAAAAGAATTATTCTGTCACCACCACAGCGCAGCAGCTTGTGAATCACTGCTGGGTGACAAGTAGTATTCATGAGCTGCGACTGAATCACTATTTCATACTTGTTTAGGTGTCAGACAAGAGAAACTGAAAAATATGCAAATGAGAACTAAATTGTGAATTTGGTCGTATTAAAACATGGTACAGGTGATCACAGAGAGGAGGAGGAGACTAAATGGAGGTGTAACGGGCTGACACTCAGGAGAGACCGGATGTTTCTGTGGCCTTGCCGTCTCACAATTAGTTGTGTGGCAATAAGCGAATTCCACAACATCCTCTGTGATCACGCAATTTAAATGTCGATATAGTCGATCACACGCATGTTGCATTAACACTGTCAACATAAGCATGTAGCTGACCTAACCCTAACCAGATTTTGGTTCTGATGTGCAGTTCTGCCCACTGAAATTCTGATGATGAAGAGTTCAGGCGTTTTCTATTGCTAAGGTGTTTAGCTTTATGATTACGACATGGAAAAAAGTGTGGACGCAAGTCGCTTTACATGAAAACAGTGTTTTACAAATTAGCCGGCTTGATATAGTCTGAGCTACCTCCATGACAACTAACAGTCAGTTCAGTCGGACCCTGTCCCCCTTATCCTAATCTGACATGAGAAAGCTGAGCGTATTGGCCCCTCATGAGATCCATCTCATAAGTGGGTGTTTAAACTAGCATTTCATGCCAAAAGCTACAAAAAAAAACAAACAATGAAATCATTATTTGCTAAGATGGGAACGCGTTCAGACTGCTGCACAGGTTCGTCATTCTGATTTTGTTACTGCATGAGAAAGAGAAGGTGGTGATCTAAAGCTCACGTGTGAATAAGGATACAGGTGATGGGGGTCTGGAACTCCTCCAGGCAGACTGTGCATGAGATAATGCCAGTATTTCTGCTCCTCTCCCTGTTGACAGAAAGAGGAAATGTTGGGAACAATCAGATACGAACAAATCAAACAGGGAAGTTGTCAAGGGATACGTATTTGATGAGATTTTGCGTACATTTTGACATCACACGACTTCTCGTGGTTGCAGAACGGACAGGTGAACTGAGAGTCCAGATCTCCCGTCATCTTCTTCTTAGGAGGGGGCTTTCTTTTGGACTTGCGGCGACCCATTGTACGCAAACGGAAGCAAGTCTGTGTGTGAAACAAAAACATGGCAGTTTGAACAAGGAGAACATAGGCGATGGGTGAATACCACCACAGAGAAAATACGTGAAACCACCAGACTAGAAAAGAACTGCTACACCATTATGTTGGCTACCAAAGTTAGCAGGCTAACGTTAGCATGTTTGTTGTTGATCTCCAGTAAGACACATAAATCGCCTCGCGATAAAACAACGAGTGAAATGGTCGCTTGTCTCTATTGATTGTGCCGCAGCTGCTAAACGTGTCGTGATTATTTCATGTTAACTAATAAAAGTTTAATCTTGTTTACCTTTGACTGTAGAAAGTACACGTTTCGACTCAGAAAGAAAAGGCTTCCTCAAGACCCGGCACGTGCATCTGTTCGACTTAAATGATTGGTGGAGAGAGTGTGTGCGCTTTGCGGCCAGTTATTGGCTCGCTAACCTGTCAGTTATGGTCATTGGCGGTGACGAAAGAGCGTCGACACAGCAGGTTTCCGCGTGGTGGCGCGACAGAAGCTGGCACAGGTGTGGTTCATCAAAGTACTCCGACTATGAGTTGAAATTTACTCCGGTGTGCTTGAAATATCAATTCTTTATCTGTTGTCGGCAGTCAGCTTGATTTAAATGGCGTTTGTCGTTTTGTTTCCTCAGCGTTTGGTGTTGATATAGCATGATAACGTTACAAATGAACATTATAGTCCATGTCCTCGTAGAAGAAGACACTTAGCGTCAATGTAGATTATGTCACGCTTTGTTAGCATTAAGCTAACGTTGCTCTGCCCGGCGCTTCAACCAATACGTTGAATTCCTCTGAAGAAAGTATCAGAGTCAGATTTTCATGTACAAGGTCTTAACTTAAAGGGAATTAGGCATAAACATACCAAGAGAAAGGAGAATAAACAAGGACTGTCAATGTCCTGCATTCAGAATCTTAAGTAAAAGTACCAAAAGTAAAAAGTACTCACTATGCATGGTGGCTCATCAATATACATTACATCAATGTGTAAACATCGCTCATGTAAAAATAAAAATTATCTTCATCATTGACTGATCTGGTAATTATTTTCTTAATTTAACTTTTGGTACTGGTCTATAAAATATCAGAAAATGGTAAGAAATATTCATTTATGCTAAAAGTTTGCATTAATCTGCATGTTTGTGGTGTTATGTCGTAAGTGTCAGTGATGTGGACAGTGAAGGTGCTCGGCCTGGGTGTGGTGGCCCTCTCTCTCAGTCTGGAGCTGATTGGTCGCCTCCTCCGTCACCTCAGGCATGACAGGGTCCTCAATGAGGTCCTCTTCTTTCCCTCAGAGATAGCCTGCGTGGAGCACATGTTCACTCCCTCTACACCTCAGTAAGTGAAAGACAATTGCTGTGGAATAAAAGGAAGTTTTATATGATTTTCAGTTGTTATCAGTGCCTCTAATGCAAATGTTCACAGCCTCTAGGTGCTCTTAGTAAATGGATTTAGTTAAGTGAGACATTCCTCATGTCTCACTTAACAGGATCATTATTTTATCTACTGAATATGTTTTTCACATAAAATTGCACCCTCCAAAACCAAATTTAAATGTAAACATGAACAAGACCAAGAGGGTTATTTTCAGTTTTGCCAGTATGAACATTTTTCACAACTGACTTAACAGCATTTGTTGCTAAATAGAACTATTGTGACCTGTTTCCTCACGTTCTGGGCAGCCTGGATGAGAGGTGGAACACTTAAAGAGAAAACATGTTTTGTACGCCCTATGGAAGACCAGCAGATGATGCTACAAGTGGACATTTTCTCTTGTCCTTCTGCTCTAACAGTTCCTGTTTCTGCCCGTTGCCTCATGGTGTGGAGACCTCTTTTTCCCGTCTTCTCCGACGAATCCTGTCCGCTGCCTCTTCTCTGGACTTGTGTATCTTTGCCTTTTCCAACATGGACCTGAGCAGGGCCTTAGTAGCGCTGCACAGCAGGGGCGTCACCATCCGAGTCCTCTCTGACAAGGAATACGCAGCCATCAGTGGCTCCCAGGTTGGGGTCCTACGCAAGGCCGGTAAGGGAAACATCTGTTTATTTTTTAAATCACTGTCAAATCAGTATGCAAAAAAAAAAAAAAAAAATCACAAATACAGGCCCATGGAGGCACATTCAGCACTTACAGAGATATTATTTGTCAAACAACTTCTGTGGGGTCATTATTATGGACAAATTGCACTTGAAATACGGGAAAGATGACTCTGGTCTTACCCAGCTGAGGGTGCTCACTCTGTTCTCAGATTATCAGTGTCATTGCCAGTAAGTCTCACAGGGTTCCTTCTTGCTGAATAGAGAGGTGAATGGAGGTCGCCACTACGAGCCCTCCTATGAGTCACAGCAATCATGCTGTCAGAGCTCAGAGAGATTTTGTGTCAGACTCACAGTCTCACTTTTGTTTCTCGGCCCTCTGCATTCAATAAATTACTGCCGCTGCATATGGTTAAGTAAGAATTACGTAAGAAGTTGGCAACCAGACAGCGAATTTCATTAGGCAAAGTGTTTCTAAATATATGTGTGTGTGTGTGTGTGTGTGTGTGTGTGTGTGTGTGTGTGTGTGTGTGTGTCGTGCAAGAGACTATGTGCTCCTCTTTTCATACTGTATCTGTTACATTTTGCCATCGCCTGTAGAAACCTTTATCCCCAAAACTGATAAGATATTGACCTTTAATTGCTGATTGCATGTAGTCTCTCCTCCTGTTTCGGGCCCTTTCACATCGAGCTGAGCATAGTTTAATGAAAATTTATTTTAAAAAAAAGGCATTTACACACAGCGATAAAGGGGGGGTCAAAGGAACATGTTCCTTGGAAGAGAAGTGCTCAGAAAATTGACTCTTAAAAACGCATTTCAGGTAATTGTTTTCCACTTGTTTTTCAAGGGAAACGCACTTAACCTTTGAAGAGAGAACTTGCATACCAGTATCTAATCTCTCTCTGAGTTTAGTCTGCAGTCCAATCGAAAAATGTGCAGCCCACTCACCAAATCCCCGACCAAACTAATGCTTCTGTCTAAGATAATTTTTTAAATTATGCACTTGATTCATGTAAAATAGCTACTACAATTTTGTAATAAACCAGTTCTATTTTTTAAGTTGTGGTACTCAACCATAAGAGCAAACGCATATCTATGGGGGTTTCAAAAGCTCATAGATTCTGTAATAAATAATCTAATTTATATATGTAATTTAAGTGATCCCAATAAACATACATATGTGAAAAACAAATAGAAAAGCTTCGGTTTAAGATGCTCTGTCAGATTTGGTAGCTCCTTCTCAGGTTTTGTGTCTCCCAGCTTTGGCAGTTTTTCTAAGCAAAGTGTTTCTTGTGCTCAGACTAAAAGAAGTAAACAAGTGTCTTATGATTTTATGGAGGGGATGAAAACATCCATGTGACCTTCAGTGTTACAGTCAGCTACCCTCAGCTTACAGTGCTGAGTGCTGTAAGCTTGTAATGGAGTTGTGTTGCAGTGGGGTTGAACAGTCTTATTGTAGTGAAAGTGCAGAAGTTAAAATGCATTTAGATTTGTTTATCCTTATATAATACAGCTTCTCAGGTCAGGCCAGCACTGTCCATTAAGAAGCTCTCACACTGGAGCTCCAGTATGAGAGGAGCTGCAGCTCCAGGAACTTTCATTCATGAACACAAAAATCACTGTATATTGTATTTACTCCACATTGGTATTTGTGCGCAACCCAGAATTTAATACTGAAGCAGACCAACACATCTCGAAGGCGGTGAAGAATTATCCCCCACCCTCCTCCCTGTCCTCTCCTGTGCTTCGCAGGTATCTGTGTGCGGTGCGACGAGAGCCCTGTGCACATGCATCACAAGTTTGCAGTGGTGGACGGGCGGCTGCTCATCACCGGCTCCCTCAACTGGACGCTGCAAGCAGTGCAGAGCAACATGGAGAACGTCCTCGTCACTGAGGAGCCAGACCTGGTGCGACCCTTCATCAAGGAGTTCCGCAGGATATGGGAGCGCAATGATCCGACCCAACGCCGCCGCTCAAGTGACCAAAAACCTGCTCATGTTACCACTAAACCTGAAGACAGATGAGCAGTGATGAATATGGAGTCAGACCTCATGAAACATTAAGGTGGAAGTTATGTGTGTAAAATGTGTTCTTTGTCACAAAATGTCTCCAGAATTTGATGTTTTTCTTCTTATGTTAGAGCTTTGGAAGACATCCAAGTGACAATGTTACCGTTCAAGACGATGGCACTTTATTTTAAATATGTCAGCGTGAAGCTCTGAAAGACGCTGTGTTGTGTGATTTACTGAGTGAAGAGTTCCCGTTTGATTCATTGTTTTCTTATATTTTACAAAAGCAATGGCCTGTAGCAGCGCTGCATGGCACAGGCCCAAGATGAGGCTGATATCCACAGCACACTGTGGATCTGTTCTGCAGGGAAGACCTCTGTTTGTGTTAGGTGAGAATTTTCTTCATGCTTTTAATTCCAGTTTACAGTTTTTTATATCGTAACATTAAGTTTCCATATTGAAGGGTGTCCACTGAGGTGGTCATTATGTAATCAAAATCTATTATATGACATATTTTCCCTGTCAGAAGTAAAGGAATTAGCCAGGCTAGTTAGTAATTTGGGTTTTATTTGAAAGTTAAAGATCAATCCACTGCTCATCTGGTGTATTACGCTCTTTGTAAAAACCCAGTGTGTTGCTCAGGGTGTGCTGCTGCAGTCTCAGGGACTCTTTTGCCAAGCACTAATAAAAACCCTCTTTCACACTGCAGCTTTGGCAGGTCTGTTGCATCATTGCCCCACAGCTGTAGTTTTTCTCTTGCTCCAACATGATTTACTCTGGCTCAAATTTACAGAAAGGCCTTCCAGCACAAGTACACGCTGGTAGTCACAATACTTGACAATACATTCTTTTAGGTTTGCGAACACACCCGTGCATTTGATCTGGTCTGGACATGATCCGCCTGCGTTGCTCATCAGTCAGGCCAATGCGTGTTGCTAAAGGCCAGAACTGGTTTGACTGACTGACGACTGGTAATATTTCAGCAGTACACATCTCGAAGATCAGCGTACTAAATGGGAATGTCAGACTTAACGAATCAGCTGCTGAATTTTATCCACGGTAAACAAATGACCAGTTTATCTAAGAGGTCATGAGTTTGGATGCATTACAACTGCATAACGCCTGCGCCATTCAACAATACAGTCCAGCAGCCTGAAGTTTACTACTGAGAGTGCGTCAGTGAGCGGCAAAATATAGCCGGAAATGAGGTGACCGAACCTTCAAATTAAAAGTTGGGCATGCAAACAATCATGCAACATAATGTTTAAGTGTTACCATGTTAGCTTTTCTGAAATAATTACTCAATCATTGGTGTATGAACAGATCTATAATACTTAATGAATTACACAGGCAATTTATCAAGCAAAAATGCCCAACATTGACTGTTTCCAGCCACTTAAATGTTAAGTGTTGCTGCCTGTCTTTGTTTAATGTCATGATATATACTAAAGATATTTGGTTTCAAATTAGGCAATTCAAAAATGTCACCCTGGACTCTGAGAACATGCAATGGGTATTTTATACTATTTCCTGACAACTGCAATCTCAACTACCTGATGTAATAAAAAAAAAAACTTAAGGAGAACTCAGAAAAAATGTTAGTTACAGCTCTGCATATTAATATAGTCGTAAATAAATAATATTAATGAACATAGATGGTGTAGTAAAGGCCTACAATAGCATGTTATGAACACAGAAACAACAGCCACTGTAGCTCTGAACATCACAGTAATCATATACAATGCAAATCAAAAAAATGACAACTCACCTTTGCTCAAACAAATACTTTCAAATGCGTTAAACATGTTTCTCAGAAGTTTAATAAACTAGTGCTTTTATTTTGAAAGCCATCACAGGAAGTGCACAGTACATATTCTGGTTAACTTAACGGTGGCTGCAAGGTGGGTGTCCCGGTGACAGGCACATGCACAGTCTGGAGATCCGGGACCGGAGTGTCTGAGGAGGAGCGCCCGACAGCAGCGCACACCCATCGGCTTTCAGGCAGAGGTGGAGGAGCGCGGGGAGGCCGGAGGGGACGGACTCATCAACAACACCCACGGTAAGCTACATCTAGTATTTCCAGCCACGGCGGAGGGTTTGTTTTAATGTCATCAGGTTGTAGTGGAGCTACCGTATGGAAGGGCAGTGCAGGCACGTTAGTCTGTGAGTACATGTCAGCCTCTCAGAATATGGTCTTTGATATTTGTAGTATTTGTGTGTGCAAAATAATTAGATTAATTCAAAGTGTCGACAGGTGTCATGATCCCATGTGTCCGCACACAAACAGCAGCCTGGTCTGGCGAAGTGCTCAACCCATAGCCATGATCCTGTTCCTCTACTTCAGCTACTGTAGACCAGATGTCAACATCTGCTGTTCACTCTTATCAGGTGTTGTGACGCTGTTGCTTTCAAGCGAGGTGACCTGTTTTCCTCTGCTAAAAGAAACGCACACAGCCTGAAAAAACAGTTTGCACCTATTACCATACTGGTGTGTGGGCGCATGCGTGGATATCGGTGTTTTTGCTGTACAGCAGCACGCCGGCCAGTTCCTCTTTACGGTCTTGGAAGCGGTTGTGCTGAGCTGGTCTCCTGAGAGATTCTCAGCAATCAGGGAGAAGTATAGGAGGGTGGAGGCGGGGGTGGAGGGGGATGAGTGGATGAATGGATGGTCCAGCCTCCTTATGGCGCAGAGAGATGGAGGGAGGAGAGGATGACATATGGATGGATGATGACAGGAGGGATGCATAGATGGATGAATACGAGAGAGAGTAAAGGAAGATAAATGTGTGTATGTGTGTGTGTTTAAATGGGAGTGTCAGTGGTTCGATGAATGGTCAGATGGGTGATGGATGAAACCGACAGGGAGGGGAGGAGAATCTATCGCCCCTCGCCCACCACTCAGCATCCTCTGATCCCATAAGTTTTGTAACGTGACTCCATGTGACAAATGACCAGAGAGGGCAGTGGGTGACAGATATGGGGGACAGTGGAGGGAGCACGCCCTGGCTGTGATTCACAGCACGGCGACAAGAGCTAAGAGGGATGAAGGAGGAAGACCATTTTTAACAACACTTACATTTACCAACATCAACATCTGCTCAGCTCTCAGCGTGGACAGACTGCAGGCATGTGAGCACGAACCCGAATCCTCAAATAGCTGAGATTCCTCATTGTCAGCATTTGAACACATGAGTGCTGTCTTACCCACAGTCTTTAAAGAAGCCAGTATCAGCCAGGGAGGCAGGTGACGGAGCCAAATCATACTTATGTATGATATCAAACGCTAACTCCAGGATTTTTCTGCTATCAGTTCTTCAGCTGCATGTTCTCACCAGCACAGGTGCTTTATCAGCTGAGCAAATACTTGACATACTTGTTGCATGTTATTTCAGTTCAGTTCAACTTTATTGCCATGATACTAATTCTCAGGTATGTCAGTCATGGTAGAACATACAATACATACAATAGTGCAACATATCAGCGCAGGGCAACAATAAACAATTGTAGAATTGTTCTGCATAATGAGGTGGTGTGTATGGTGTAGCTTCTGTATACCAGAAGGGAGCCAGTAAGCTGCAGTAAACCCAAGAGTGCAGTGCAGCAGTAGACAGTGTATCAATCTGTGTCAGTGGAGTGTGGATAATAATGGATAAATAAATAATATAGCACATGTAATTATGTATAAGAATAAAAGTAATAAAACATAATAAGAATGTAATACAATGTAATATTGTCTGAGTTCTGCATCAACTTCCCCCCCAGAGTCACATCTCGTTCTCTTTGCTTTAAAACATGAGAGTTTCCAATAAGGCTGCAACTAATGACTACTGTCATTTCAATTAATCTGTTACTTTCTCAATTAACTGAATGCTCGTCTTATCTATAGCATGCCCGAATCTGGTGAAAAATTCCCCTCACAATTTCCAATTGACTGTACTCCAAAATCCAAAGATATTCAGTTTAGAATCACATGAGACAAAAGACAAGAAGCAAATGATCACAATTTAGAAACCGCAGATCTGAAAAAAAATACTTAATCAAAATCATATTGAAATAAACAATAAAAAGATTATCTGGAGAAACAATTATCAAAATACTTTTTCAATTTTTGACCAACCAGTTAATCCACAATCTTTTCCAGCTTTTGTTTTTTATTGGCATACTATACGCCACATTCGACTCAGCAAAATAGAAAGACGCAGACACAATGACTAATCCTGAGTGAATGTACTTGTCTATTGGTGCGGTGCAGCGTGCTAACCTGTGGTTACATGTTTGTCCTTAAAGCCTCACTGTGTGTCGTGCATCTATAGTCTGCTGCTGCCATGAGTGAAGCTTGCATGTTTCCTGGTGTACTGCTGTTTCTAGGGCTGCAGCTGACAATCATTTTCATCACAGAAAGATGCAGAAAATCCTTAGATTGGGGAACCTGGAACAAGGAATGTTTGGCTGATTTGCTGCTGATGATGATGGATTTCTGCCAATTGACGAATCGATAAATTAGCTAATCCTCTCAGCACTAGTTGTTTGCATTGTCCCAAAAACTTGCTTATGAATGACTTTCACAGTCCATGAGAGACCATCCTCCTCCTCTTGTCCTTTTTCATTTCACAGATGGCTCTAGCCAGAAATTCAGGGGCCGGTCAGGAGCAGAGAGATGCAGCCGACCAAAACTTTGACTACATGTTTAAGCTGCTGATCATCGGCAACAGCAGCGTGGGAAAGACCTCCTTCCTGTTCCGCTACGCAGACGACTCCTTCACTTCAGCCTTCGTCAGCACAGTGGGCATCGACTTCAAAGTCAAGACCATCTACAGGAGCGACAAGAGGGTCAAACTTCAGATCTGGGTGAGATGGAAGGATGCACTGAAACTAAAGTAAAACTAAAGTACTAAAGTAAAAAACTAAAGTATTTTAACTGGCTGCAGGTATATGGTCCAATAGAACTGGTCCAATGTCTTAGTACTGCGTCGCTTGGCACATTGTTCTGGCATGAGAAAATGAATCTCGGAGCAAAGCTAATAAAAAAAAAAAATCTTTTACTTTCCTTCACCTTCCTGCTTTCAAACTGTTTACATACGTGTTTGTCCTCTGCAGCAGGAAGAAAGAGTGGAAGTCTGGCAGATAAGACCAGTGCAAACTGAGGTGTGCTCAGTGTTACAGTTTGACCAGCTTTACACAGAGTGCTGAGTGTAAAGGTCTAATTTCTGTCATTTTGTTTCACCACAATGGTGATATTTTTTTTTTGTAAAGCTCCCAGTGGCGGTTGCTTTGTTTTTTAAGTGACCTCACAAGTGGCAGACAGCCTAGAAAAAAAATTGAATTAGCCATCTTGTTTGGTCCTCAGTTTATATATTGTTCAGACTAATTTACGCCTGTGCACCTTTAGCAGTCAGCGGGGAAGGTTCTGTTGGACCGGCGCCACATATCTGCACACAGACACTTGTAGGAGTGATGTGGGTCACAAAGTGCAGTGCATCGTTCATATTTTTGCATAGGAGGTGCTAGTATTTGCACATCTTTACTGCATATTTGACTATATTCATGCCCCTGAAAAGTGGATTTTTTTCTATGATTATTATGTTTGCTCAATGGACAACAACACAGAGACCATGACGCACAAAAACCCTCCATTTAAACCCAGATTCATCTAATTATAGCTTAGCTTGGTTAGCACAGAATTAGTCACCTCTGCCTGTCATTACAAGGGATTGTTGTGATGTTTAATGGCCTTTAACCAAATTTATTTATCTAAAATGAAGGAATAAATGAATAAAAACATGCAAATAAAATCAATTTCACTGCAGATTTTACAAACTATTTCATGTATCAAAGGAAAGAAAAAAGCCATATATGGATCACACTTTCCTGTACTAAAGCATTATTTTCTCAGTGTTGCTCAAGTATTCTGGAAAAGAGGCTATGGGCAATCAAACCTCCAAAAAACCCAACACACTGATGATTATTTTACCATTCAGTTCAATCAGGACAATGAAAAGAACCACAAATCTCTGTGTTTGCCACCTCTTGACAAAAACAAGGCAGAGAATAACAGAAATTTGCCTGAGTTTGTATAATAGGATTAAGGGTGACGTTAGCCTACAACAGAAGAGCTGTGACAGTTACATCACTGAGGTCTCAAGAGCCTCCTCGTAACTTCCATTAGAAAGCCCCGGAAGCTTTTTTCATTCCCCATCCCGGATGAAAAATATACGGGTTTGACGGACAATGGATCAGCAAAACTGAGTCTGAAACACTGCGGTCTCTCTCATGCCAGAACTGTAATTTACTTGAGAAAATTAACAGCATTTCCGTGTAAAATACAGCCTCAACCAAAGGCAGAGTGAGCAGTGCTTTTGAAGGCGTTGTTACACAACACAGACTGTTTATCCTCACCGCGTTCCCTCGTTTGCCCTCTTACACGCCGCTGCCTGTCATGGATGTGGCGTAAACTAATTTCTCACACTGTGAAGTTAATGACAGTTGATGTTTAACATCGTCCCCAGACGGCAGGGTTCATGAAAGATGCATGGCTTTGAGCTGCCAGAACTGAATGTGCTTACTGCGCAGACTGACACCCGGGACAGATCTGTTACTGAATGTTAGCGGAAGGCGAGGACTCACCCACAGCACGGCTGTTAGATGAAAGTCATAAATCTTCTTTTTTTTTTTTTTTTTATCTTAATATATATTTAGCGTAGCACGCCTTCTCTGCTCTGCTTAACAATGATGCAGTTGCTTACTTTTCCACCAGGAAGGGAAAATGTCTGCTGAGCAACTTGAATGGGTTTCATGGGGCCATTACAACTCATTTTGTACAACCGTGCACCAAAGTTTGAGATGGTGATAACATCTGCGCAGTATGACCCTTTAACATACGCTGCAGGTCACTAAATCTCCGTCTTCAGAGAGCATGATGTTAATGTAGCACCTGACAGCTGCTGGCCTTCAGCGGGGGAGATCTATCACATGAATCAATTAAAGTCTTCTTTCTTGGTGCAGTTTAAATATGTCCTCGTCAGACGTGTCTTTTAATGCTTACACAGTTTTCCCACGATCAGACGAGAACACGAAGAAGAAAAATAACATCCTCCAAACTTATTTTCATCCCTCAAGGCAGAGAGCACATCCTGGTGTATTTACAGGGTGTGCCGGTATCAACACATGACGAGAGGGATTAGCTTCTGCTGCAGGAGAGTTAATGATTCACAGTTTCCTCTCGGGAAAACCAGGTTAACCATTTATTTTCTTCTGTCAGGGATCTTTTTGCATTTCCACTTTTTGCATTTGTTTTTATAGCTGATCTCAATCATTGTAGTGAGTGTCACCCAGCCTTCAAGAACAGCCCCTGCTGGGGCATAGTAACCGTGGTCACGCTGCGTCCATGAGACTGAGATGATTAAAGTCTCTGATGCCCAAAAAGACCCAGAATTTCTCAGGTGTGTCGTGTCTTCACAGGACACGGCAGGGCAGGAGCGCTACCGGACCATCACCACAGCTTACTACAGAGGAGCCATGGGTTTCCTGCTGATGTACGATATCACAAGCCAGGAGTCGTTCTGTGCTGTGCAGGACTGGTGGGTAGACCCCAGAAGCAATGTTAAACCATCGTGTATAGTTGTCCAATAGGTGAAGACACTTCTAAAGCTGCGTGTTGTCCCATGAAGAGAAGTTGCAAATAAGCATAGTTATAGTAAAAAGTTGTTCATATAATGTGAAAAAGATTTCCCATGAACTCACAGGTCTAATTTCTCCATAATGTTTGTCAACAGATATCTGCATTTAAGAGCATATTCTGAAGTACGAGACGAGGTTTGATTTCATGTTTGAACAGTTGGAGTGGAGAGCAAAAGAGGCAGAATGCATTGATCCAAATGCAAGTCAGAGCCCTTCAGCTATCGTCTGCGGAGGAATGAGCTTGTTGTTTTTATTTATCTGCATTTATTGACAGATAAATAATCTCTAAAAACAGTTCAATGCACATATTTGTTTTATTAGCCGAAATGTCAAGTTGCTGTTGAATTTGAAAGTCCAGTTCCTAATTGGACCGTAAGCAACAACTGAAGACGTACAAAGAAGTCTTTACCCGGATGTCTATTATCAGTTGTTGCATAAACAAGTAATAAGCATTTTAATGTCACAGCTGTATGACAAGGAGCTAATTTAAACTATTTTTTTTTGAAAATGTTTTGTTGGTGATTCCCAGGGCCACCCAGATCAAGACGTACTCATGGGGCAACGCTCAAGTAGCGCTGGTAGGCAATAAGCTGGACTTGGAAGAAGACAGGCAGGTCCCCACTGAAGATGCCGAAAGACTGGCCACAGAGCTCGGTCAGCACACACACACACACACACACACACACACACACACACACACACACACACACACACACACACACAGACCTTCATCATAAGCTCACTCGTAACTCTTCTTCGTCTCCCTGCCCTCTCCAGGCTTCCAGTTCTTCGAGGCCAGCGCCAAAGACAACATCAACGTGAAGCAGGTTTTTGACAAGCTGGTGGACGCTATCTGTGAGAAGATGAACGAGAGCCCCAACGGAGACGCCAGTCCCTCAGCCAATAACAAGGGAGCTGACCTGAAGGAGACGCCCCGCAGCAGCCAGGGTGGCTGCGCATGCTGATAGCTCGCAGTGGAAATTCATGTTTTCACAGCCACACACAGATTCTCATTCTGAATGTACTTTACTTTATGTTACTGCAATACTATCATGGACGCTTGGCTCCTTTCTTCTTGTCATTCGATCTTTTCCAACTTGGTGGCAACTCTTTATCATAATTTGAATGTGACTGTTACACCGAGAAGCCAAAGAGCTGCACTGAGCAGCTGTGCCTTTTGCCCGATGCCTCTTCTTTACTCCTTCTTGTCTGGTGGCTGAGCAGGACCTGTTGCAGGTGAGTGAAAGGCAATGAACTGAATCAGCATGGCGTGAGAATCACTGTGATTTACTTGAGTCATGCTACCCCCTAGTGGGCATTGCATGAAAATGCATCACTGTGACTCCAAGCTGCATATTGTGAATCCTGTGAACTTGTCCCATGTGACCCTGCTGAAGAGGAAGTGCTCACCCCTCAGTGCAAAGTCAAACAGCTGAAAGGTGCTGCACCATTCCAGGTTTCTGTGCGTAGTCCAGACTTGTTATTACTGTTTTGGGGGAATATTCTTATTTACTTTTAATTTATATTTTTGTTTTGTTTCTTTCTCTTTTTGTACCTTTAATGGTTAATGCTGGTTCAGTATTTCCTTTTCCAGGTTTGTCCCTCTAAACGTTGAGATTAAAAGATGTGGATCAATACGTTTTGTCTGTTGGTTTTCATTTGTGCAAATTATTTTTCTGTATGAAGAAGCCCTTCTAAATAATAGGAACATTTTGACAGTGTTGACATTAGTCATTAGTCACTCGATCGTTTCCTTAAAGTGTTTTTTGATTCATTACAAAATAAAACACACAAGTTTGTGATTATTCCCAACATGTAATTCCTTGACCTTCCTTCTGTTGAATCTTGCATTAGATCTGAAAAATCATTCATTGACATGATATCTGAGCAGATACCATGTTCCATCAATGTGGCCATAAAGTTCCTTGTCATAAAGATTTTCCGCTATATTTAAAAGGACTTTGGACACAAGGAAATGTTCTTTATCCATTACAAAGTCAGTGACGTGTAGGCCATGAACTCCCCTTTTCCCCCCTTTATCTCTGTGTGTGTGGGGAGGGGGGTGAAATCTGTGAGACGATAAAGGGGCATGTGAGAGTCTCATGAGCAGACACTCCTGATTGATCAGACCTCAGCGGACAGACAGACTTCACTGCAGGTACGAGCTTCATGGTTTTTTATACTTTTGATCAACTATGTAACGACAGCTGAAAACCTTTTATTTTAAGGAAACCCACCTAAAAACACGACAGCGAATGAGCATAGGACATGATCGGGTACATTTTTGACACAGAGAAAGGGAAGTTAACTAATGGATGATGAATGACACACAGTTTGAAGTTTGATAATTAACATTTCCCTCATAATCAGTGTTACCTTCCAAAGCGAGTTAGTTTAGATTAGATTCAACTTTACTGTCATTTTCAGATTGCAGCACAGAGACGACGAAATGCAGTTAAGCATCTAACCAGAAGTGCAAAAAATCAAAACATCCAAAATATAAATACATACAAGTAGTGCAATTCCAACCTCATGCCCATTGCTCAGTAATGTCTCAATAATTGTCAGATTTAAATGGGCTAAGTTGTAAGATTAACACGTATTAGAACGACCAACAGGCTGAATATGCCAAATATCATCCAACTCCTCTTTAACAGTGTATGTTAAAAAAAAAAGAAGAAGCAAAGAACATGGCTGTGCCCAGCAGAGGAAAGACCTCCTTTAGCTGCTCCATTCATGATGTAGAAACCTTAAACTGTTTCTTCCATTGAAAACTGTCTTTGTCCTGTTTTGCTGCCTCAAGGCAATAAACAGCAGGTTCCCACTGACGGTCCGAGTTAAAGCTGCAATAAGGAAGACAAAAAGGTTTATAACTGTCAAAGGGAGCTCATGATGCTGACACAGAGAAGAGATAGAAACAAGTTTAAGTGTTTTATGGTTCTTCTCAGCTACTTGCAGTGTGGCTTCCAGTAAGGTGATGTCATACGTCAGCTTTTCAAATAACTATGAGCTCAGCACTATTTGATTACCTGGTGGCAGATAATGAGAACCCGTCCATGGCAATAAGAGTGACTCAACTTTTTTTTACAACTCTTTCAACAGTGTACAAAAAACAGTTTCAGTCTCTACTAATACAGATGTGGGTTATAATTTTATGGTAAATGGGTGCCACAGTATTACAAACCTGTTTACATTTTTACAATGTAGAGTAAGAAAGTTCAGAGCTGGAGGAAGTGAATTTTTCCCCTCTGCACCAGATGGACTTCTGTGTGTTTAGAGGAAACCTCCAAACGTGTCAAGTGACTCAAATGTGCGCTTGATAATCCTTTAAATAACTCGAAAGCAAGGCAAAATGAAAAATAAAGTGTGGTTAAGAACGAACACCTCTCCACACACATCAACCGAAACCTTGAATTACATCAGCATGAAAACCTTGTTATTTATTTAGAGGAGATTAAGACCCCTTCTGTTCCTGCCAGTGACCGTAGTTAATATATAACCAAAGCAAATTTGACCCATGCTGGTCCCTGCCTGCGTGGTAAGCCATCCATATACCACTGATTTTCCTGTGAGGGATAAAATGCAAAGTTCTCCATTTATTCAAAATCCCCTAAGCAGCAAATAAGGCAGATTAGACTAATTACACTGTCATTTAGCGAGCAGCTGAATTAACAAACTTTTCTGTTCTTTATTTTTCAACAGTGTGGGGAAAGAAATCTGCCAAGATGTGTTGCTCCAGCTTTCTCAAAATTATGATGTTTATCTTCAATGGCGCCATCTTTGTACGTTGGAATACTGACTGAATTTCTATTTCTGTTGTCGGTTTGTCCCACAAGGAAACAGACCAGACAGAGCAGGTGGTAAACCTGGAACATAAAAGCAGCTGTGTAGCTTACTTCCTGTTTTGGAAAATACACTTTTGGAAAGAGCTAGCCTGTCCCAGGGTGACAAAATCCAAGCACCTCATTGGCTAATTAACAAATCACTCCGCTGTCACTGTTCCCAGCCAAGAAATAGTCCAACACGTAACCCACAGCAAAACCACAACCTGTTCTTACACTTCAGTTTCTGTTTGGATTAAACAAACAAGATATGACGTGTTAATTAGTGAACTTCAGGGGTGCTGGTAGGTGGGTTTTGTTACTGTTGAATTTAGCCAGGCTAGCTGTTGCACCCTGTTTCTAGTCTCTATGCTAAGCTAAGTTAACCTGTCGCTCAGACAGCATAGCATATTTCTAAAAATGGTGAACTATTCTTGTTAGTTCTAGCAAATTTCTTTGTCTTTAAATTAATACCCAACCTGACAGTAATGTCTCTGTTACTGCCTGATTGTAAATGAAGTAACTCCTTTCATCATGTCACCTGTCTGTACTGTGTCTTTTCAGCATTTAACCATTATTTCTTTAATGCCATTCTCTCTCTGTGCTGTTCAATGCTCACCCATCGTGCAGTTGGCAGGTGCAGCCATCCTGGGCGTGGGAGTGTGGGTGAGGGTGGACAGTAGTTCTCTGTTGGACTTATTGAATTACGAAGAGGACGAGGGTTCATCCGGGTTAGAGCACCTTTACACCATCAGCTACGTGGCCATAGCCATCGGCGCCGTGCTGGTGATCATTGGCTTCCTGGGCTGCTGTGGAGCTGTGAGGGAGAGCAAGTGCATGCTGCTGACGGTGAGCCATGTTTGATAGGTCAGCTTCAGCTCCAGAGCGCAGCAGACTGGAGGAATTCTTTAAAGAAGCTTTGCATCTGTGGAAGCATTTATGTACTACAGTTACCATTACTGTTACTGAAATGAAAACGTAATTAATCTAATTTAAATCAGATTTTTTTCTCAACAGAGAAGGTAAGAACAATGCCTTCTCATTCAGTGCTGTTATGATGGGAGTATGTTAAATATTTTAGCGTGCAGCTTTCAGGTTTGATCCCAGCAGTGATTACTCGCTTTCTACAAACTTAGGATCTACTCAAATGTTCTTTGTCCAGGCCTGCTAGTCACTCTTTTACATTTACAATTTTACAGTGTCGTTTATCATGTCTTCCCATTCAGTTCTTCAGTATTGTGCTGATTATCTTCCTCATCGAGGTTGCAGGAGCTGTGGTGCTCATTGTCTTCAAAGATACGGTAAGAGGCTCTCAAAACCAAAATATGATAATTACCTGTGGTCAGATTTAGCATTGTGAAAAAACCTGAAGAACTTTGTTAAAATGGACCAAGTACAATGACTCTGAACTTGTCCTTCTCAGGCAGGTGACCTTCTTCAGGATGTGCGGCATAAAATTAGCAATAACATCAATACTAAGTATGGGGATGATGAAGAGCTGACCTCTCGCTGGAAGTCCACCATGGAGCAGGTACTGTATTTTCAACTTCTTTCTAAGAAAATATTTCAGTCCTGAGATAGACACATCTCTATGGTCACTGGCAGTCATTTGATCTTGAGCACAGCTCATTCACATTTATTTGATTTCTTGATTTGCATACTCGTGACTGCATTGTTAAATGAATGATAACCCCATGCTGATGACCAAAATTGTCTTCTTTCACCAAATGTCATGTAAATGTGTAAAAAAAGTAAAACCTAAGAGTTAGGTTCAGCATCACAACTGTTTTAATTAAGATTTGGGTTTTGGTTTCATTCTAGTTTCGGTGCTGTGGAATCAACAACTACACAGATTTTATTGACTCCCCTTTTAACAATGAACAAGGAGCTTTTCCAACACAATGTTGCAATGGAACCATCAGCGAGGATTCATGCAGTCAAGCTCTTGCAGAGATGGCGGTACGAGACCAAGTTTCTTTTGGTTTAACTTCTTGCACGTTAGCGATGCAACAAATATTGGTGATGAAGTGCAACACAGCTGTTCTTCATCTTTGCTTAAACCAGTTGTTTCTCTTCCAGGATGTCGATGGCTGCTTTGACAAGCTGCTGCAGCTGATCAAAGACAATGCTGTGATTATTGCAGGTGTGGCTCTGGGAATCGCTGCTCTTGAGGTACAGAAAAGCCTGTCAAACAGCCCGTTGCTTTACATGTTCTCAGCACCAGTCTAGAGGAGCGCTGCTTACTTTGGCGACATACAGTAGTTGTGTGGCCATGAGTGCCATTTGGGTGAAAAATCATACAAATTGTCATTTTACTTTATCTCTAATATTGTCTTGATAAGTCTGCCATAGTAATAATAATAATTATTACTATAATATGTTACAATACTTGTCTCTAGACACATATTATGACCTTCAAAGTGGCTAAAATAGATATTTTTATGCAGACACAAACAAACTCCACATGAATGATAATGATGCTCTGTAACTGCTGGATGAGAAAATAAGCAGCTGTTAAAATGAGAGGATATGTCAATGTTGCATTCACTATTTGTTTCAATGGCCCTGAAGTGACCCAAAAATCTCAGAGATGGATATGAACAAATATATTTCTTGTGGAGCAAAACATAAAAATGCCAAAAAATACTCTGATTCAGATTTTGAGTTTCATTGCTTATTAAGTGACTTTGAGGCCACTAAAGATCGCTCAAAGCCATAATTTGTCCTGCTACCACAACACAGCAGAATTCAAGAAAGGATGGTCCAGTAGGCTTTTATCATCCCATAAAGCCTGAATTTAGGCTGCCTTTTGTCCTAATATTTTAATTTTCAGTGCGTTTAGCTGATTTGTTGATGAACTGTTGTCTTTCCAGATTGCTGCCATGGTGGTTTCGATGGTTCTCTACTGCCGGATTGGCAACAAGGCGTAACATTTGCTGTTTGGGATGAGATAACATTGTAATTGTAATAGAAATTTTACTTGTGTTCAGTTTTCTATGTATGATTTTTCATTTTTTAGCTCTACATGCAGTATTGGCATGTAATCAAAGCTGGAGAGGTAGCCACTACAGCTGATGTGGTCTTAGTTTCAAAATTGTATGTGCACAGATTTATACTGTGTTTTATTTATGGTTTGGGAAGGGCTATCAGGTGACTTTGTATGTGCTGATACATATAGTTAGTTAGTGATATGTAATGATGCACAGGGCAGGGAGAATTTGTATCTGTAAGTTGTAGCAACTGTTTACTCCAGTAATGTGATAAATCTTATTTTTGTATCTTTGATCATGTTGAAAGAATGAATATCAAGATCTTGACTTTTTATTTTTCTTTATAGCTTGATTTTGGTCTTCTTTTGCATATTTTCACAGCCATGTTTTCATGTGTTAATCTGGCAATCATGTAATATGCAAATACTTGTTTAGGTCTATCAAGATTAACAGTAAAACCATGTCAGATAATAGTTAACAAATGGATAAAATTGATTCTAGAATGAACAAAGCATGAAAAATAAAGCACCACATGTGAGAATTCAAACTGTGAGTGGATGGTCATTCCGCAAAAAGCTGATTTAAAATAAGTAAGTGTTGCTGATCTGTTTGTCTGATCCTACACAACAGCTGTCATTATTAGAGATAAGTGTGCAACAACAACGACCAATCACACCATTGGAAAATGTATTTCACCATCAAGAATGAAAGTTCTTTCACTCCATGTGGCTTCAATCGTATGAGTATTAACCAATATTAACTCCATACTACAAGAGGTTTGGGATGATTGAGCTGAGGACAATCGAGACTACACTTGCTGTCCTCAGCAGCTTCCTGCACAACATGTAAAAATCCAGAACGAGTAAATACATGCACAAAAGGGTTTTTTTCTTTGCTAAACATCATATAATTCTGACACATGATTACTTCTATGTGAAATGTGTCAGACAAGATCTGTGCAGATCCAGGAAGGAGTAGCAAGGCAGGTGTGATGAGTCAGCGCGTTGATGAGTCAACTCAGAAACAGGCAAAGATAAAACAAGGCCAAGATCAAAGTACAAGGAGAGCTATGTGGCTGAGACAAGTGCGCACAACAACCTGGCAAAGGCTGGTGAGGAGATCCGGTTTGTATCCTGTGGCTGGTGATTGCGGATTGGCCGCAGCTGTGGAGGCTGATTGGCACGAGGAGTAGGCGTAGGTGAATCCTGATCGAGGAGGAACCACACACACACACACACACACACACACACACACACACACACACACACACACACACACACACACACACACACAATGAGAGATGAGGAGAAACTGGCCCCACGTTTACACGTAGCAGGGTATTTTGGAAAACGGATATTTTGGCCCCTCCGTTTTCAAAAATAACATCGTGCACACAACATCGTTTTCAAAAATGTTGTCGTTTACATGAACCTGGATAAATCTGCCGTCGAGCGCATCATACCTATGCCAAACCTATGGGCGCGAATGTAAACATAGGTCGCTCACATGACGTTAAGTATTCAGTTGCATGTTGTGACGTTTCGGAACCTAAAACACCATTTAACCCAGTTTACACAATCCAACCACCGCACATTGAACAATCACGTTACATAACTAATTAAGTCCAAAGTCACCCGATAGCAGAAATAAATCACAGTATTAATGTGCACTGATCAAATCAATAAATCATCATGGTGCTAAAGTACGATTTGATTATTTAACAAAGGAAGAAGAAAGAATGACATGATGGCGCCTCTAAAATGTAAGAATTCTGCTGCCAAAAGAAAACCGAAAATAACAAAGACAGAGAGCAGAAATCAGGACTCAGGTATGTGTCATGGGGTCGTTCATTACAAATAAAGGAACCGAAACAGAAATTCTTGAGCAATTCACAGGTGAATATTTGCCAATTCTGCACAGAAGCGATTACAGCTGAGAGACTGATAGCATGTATAAGGTCGGTCAGGTTAGCTAAACTATTTCTGTATATATATATATATATATATATATAGAGAGAGAGAGAGAGAGAGAGAGAGAGAGAGAGAGAGAGAGAGAGAGAGAGAGAGAGAGAGAGAGAGAGAGAGACTTTCAAGCTTCATTTCATAGTTCTCCCCCAAAGAAAATCTTATTGTCCCCTGTGGTCTGGAGCTGGGCCTGCATGAGTTTATACAAGAGCTGTTGTTCAAATATTTGTTTGCAGGCCAGCCCTTCATGGTTCTAGCCTCACAATTGCTTTTCATTTCATTTTTTTAGTGCATGTTGAGTAAGAAAAGGAATGAGTGAATTTATGGCCCTGATAGAAACATTTATGTGATTTCTTTATTATTCCAATAACAAACAGTCACATTTGCTATTTATTTATTCCCATCAAACTCATCAATAGCCTGTGTGTTGTGGGATACATCTTTAGTTTCTTGCTGCAAGTCCTAAGTACAGTTAGCAAAGCTTATCTGGTTGGACCTCAGTAATAAATCTGGCTTGTCCAGAGCCTGCAGGATTGTGATCACTCATGGGCCATGAGGCTTCAGGTCTTTTGACAGATCCACCTTTGTGGACCTTTCTCCTTCAGAGCGTCCAACCCAAGAAGCAGGACACAGCCCACAAGGTCCACAGCTACCAGTACTGTAGTGTACTTTACACCATACATGCTATTTATCTGCTTTTATTGACTATTTTCTCTGCTCTACACAGCAGCATAAGCAGTTGTGCATAGTTGTGTGAAATAAAACCAATTATCCTGAGAGGAAGAAGGTTTTTGATAAAGTTTTCAGTTTTTCCAAAAGACATGCTTGAATAAATAGTTTTTAAATTGAGTGTCCCCTTTCTGAAAATGGGATTCAGAATTCAGAATTTTGACGGCAGCATTTAAAATGCCACAGTGAACTGTGTTAAACTCCAGTGAGAAACTGAATCAAAGTGCCATTCCAACAATTTTCTGAAAAACATTTTTTAAAATGTCATCCACAGTTCAGTAAGAAGGAGTGGACTGAAATGGTGAGAGGACAAGCAGGGGAGGTAATGCTTTGTAAACTCTGCCCTCTTGTGGAAAATTTTATTCTGCAGCTGGAGGAAGTGACATTCCCATATTAATAGGAAGTGTCCATCCTCACATATTCTACATTATGACTTATATTATAGAGTTACAACTACAGACCTCACCAACCAGTGCGTGAATGTTCAAGGTCAGTGCAGATGAACAAGTCTTCAGATAGCAGACGGAGGCTCATTTGCTGTTCCCATTCTTGCATCTATCTCGGCCATAACGTTAAGCAGTGGGTGGGAAACAGACGTGGAGAAGAGGCAATGAGGAAAAGTGCCTCTTAACAAGGTCTCTATGAGAAAGTCAAACACCCTTTCTATTATAACATTGTGAGCCGGTCGGCCTTCAGCAGCCAGCGTGTGATCAGGTCACGGGTGACAGAGCGCACTGAAGTCTAATGGTGTAATGATGGGACGTTAAGGGAGAGGCTGAGGACGTGCTTGTGGGAATAAATGGACAGGAGATGGCTTGTTTACACAGAGAGCATAAACTCATTATTGATTTACAGACAAAGGTAATGAAAAAAACACCTGCTGAATAAGAAGGGTTTTATTGTCAACTAGATAGCTTCCGTCTTCCTGAAGCTGTGTGTTGGGATGAGACGAAATCGCTTCTGTTTAGTATAATAATCATCCCCCACTTCAAGTTTAATGTTTTTTGGCTCCTGTGCATCTTTTGAGCATATTCTGCTTTTTTTGACGGTGCTGAGTTCAGATCATCTGCAATTACAAGTATGTAGGATACAAATGGAATCAGCATTTGCTTGTTGATTGTGGCTTTAAAGGAAAATAGTGGAATGTATTTGTTGAATATGAAAAGCGTGTGAATCTTTCACAGTCACAGTAATACGTGACACAGTGCTCTGCACTGTCATCATCAAAGCATCAAATGAGGAAATACCGTCGTGAAGAATGGTGTTCATACCGCCTGTAGTGTAGAGACGTGAAGAATCCATGCAAAGGCGGCTCGCAGTTGTTTTTTTCCTTTAACCTTTCACTCAACTCCACTAAACTAAATAACTAAATAATTAAAATTCACTAAAAGTGAACTAAATAACTAAAATTCATAGCTACAAAAATCTGTATCCATGCAATCAAGCCTAGATTTTTTATGACCGTGTTTTTAAGGCTCACCTTGAAACTGAAATCCTCCCAGTCTGGCAACTATCCACGACCTGGAGTTTAAAGCTTGGTGTGATGTCTGGTCTGGTGTGGGAATTGCGACACCTTCTTTGCATTATAACACAGGTGAGAACTGGCAGCTACCTATATAAAAGGCTCCCTCCATCACACTCACTAAACACTGACAGCAAGGTTGCCATTTGGAACCTTGGACCAAACCACCAAAGATTTTTCATTTCTTTTTTTTTTTTGCTAACTTTTGTTTTGTAGTTACGTTTTGTGTCAGAGAATGGCTTTCCCTGTCAGCCTCATCCTTTTGTCAGGTTGGACAGCTGCAGCTTTCACATTCCCTCACAATACTTTTGACAACATTGTGCAAAAGTCAAGAGTGGAATTTGAATCATCTGGCAGCGGACCAGACGAACCTGCCCGGGGAATAGTTAAGGTTGTCCAGCTGGACCCTCGTGCCCTGGCCCAGTCAGGGTTCCTCAGAAGGGGGCTGACCCCCAGAAGACCCCCGTCCCTGAGCTCCAGATTGTCCTTCCCTGCTTTCCTGTCTCACGGGCGTGCCGGTCCAGCCCCGGCCCACAAGACCCCAGTGAGGCCACTGCACCACCTGCACCCTAAAAGCCCCACTGAGATGGAACTAAAGAAGAGTCAAAGCCTGCAGATGTGGCAGAGAGCCATAAATAAAGGAGAGAAGATGACCATGTCCCTGCCAGTCCACCTGAAGGACACTAAACAGACGTGCACGGCGGTCCCTTTCACTCAGGTAAGAGGCAAAGATTTTCATGTCATGTGTTAAGGCAGGATTTTATGTCCTCTCTCTGCCAAAGAGATGTCTCTGTAGCACATTAAAAAGAGTGATTCTTGACACAGTCAAATAAAATATAGCAATGTTAATATAGCAATGGCAATAAGAGAGACGTCTGTTCACTCATAAAGCTCATTAAGGCTCTGGTGGAAGATTAGCTGCGATGGTGTGGAATTACATAAACACAAAGTGTTGATTTCTTACACCTTCAGAGGCAAATTAAGACTGACAATATTGCTGTGATGTTTAGCCTATTCTCGCCCCTCTCTGTCATCCTAACAGCATGTGACAGCCGACGGATGCGACACAGTAACGCTGCACAACAAGCTGTGTTTCGGCCAGTGCAGCTCCCTGTTTGTCCCATCCGAAGGGGAGTTTGCAGGGCCAGGTGCCGGGACGGGGGCCCTACACCAACGTGTCCCCTGCTCCCGCTGCGCCCCATCCAAAGCTCACACTGTGGCCGTGTCCCTGCGCTGCGGAGCCGAGGTCCGGGAGAAGAGAGTCATGGTGGTGGAGGAGTGCAAGTGTGAGACGAGCCGTGAGGAAAAGAGTGCTGAAGCTGCGGCTTCCACACACCTGTAACTGTGATCACTGGATATGGACTATTGGTCACGAACTGTGTGATAATTAATCAGACACTTGTGATCAGTATTTACATATGTCGTTGTATGTGTATCTGTACGAGTCTGAATTTGTTATTCAGAGTAAAACTATTGTGGTGATTTCTTCCACCACTGATTGATGACAAAATGGCCTACATTTTGGTCATGCGATTCTCTCTTGCAACAGATGGAGATGTTCATACTGGACTTTAAAAAATGTGTTTAGATTAATCTAAACTGAAATATTGTGTTCTGTAATATTGTCATTTAAATGTCCTATTTGTCCACATTCCTTTTGCTTGGAGGTGCTAAGTAGTTTTCTGCCAACACTGTTAGATTTACGAGTGCAATTCAGTTTGCATGCAAAGCTCAAGTAAAAACATGAAGAGCATTTGTTGTTTTTTTTTCCCACCCACTCTGGTATTCAAGCGTTCAAGTGTCGGCTCCTATATTTTATTAAAAAGCCATGTTCCACCGACTTTTAGCACATAGCACTTACATCTGAAAGCCCCAAACTAGAGAGCAAACGAGCTATTGAGCACGGGTACTTAGCAGTAAGCAAACATAATTGTTTCAGCATGGACCCCTGAATTATGTATAGGCACCACCTATTCTCATGCCCAATCTCTTTTCAGCGTAGTTGTGGGAATTTGAACATCCTTCACCACAGATGCACTTGAGCGAGTAGGCATGTGTGATTATGTGTGTATGTGCCTTTTTTTCAGTTAGGGCCCATAAAACCTATTATTCATTTATATCCTGGCACCTGGGCCTGGTAAAGTGAACTCATCCCACACATCCCTACATACATTCCCAGAGGAGCATAAAGAAGGGGGCTCTTTACGTTGCCTTGGCATGCTGTCAAAATGACTGTTTAGATGGCCATTTGCATTCACGTGGGCTTTCTGAAAAAGTGAATGCGTTCATTGCGCTACGGGGGTGCATTGAGTCCCTTGGATTCCATTAGCATGTGATTAACATCTTGGGTTGATGGCTATATTTTCCAAGATTGATGGGACAAATATTTGCCCTGGTCTTAACTATGAGGAATTAGGGGCCACTTTTAATCAGGCACTTGTTTTTTCTTAATATGCCGAAAGTGGAGAGGTTGGGAGGCTCATGCAGCCGCGCTGACAGTGATCAAATTGTCCTTTTCAAACTCTCATTCCTCATGGTGAAGAAGGTTGTTTGCAAATTGCCAGAATTTGAGTGATTCATAACTAAAATCACACTGTGCTTCATCATCCATCTCTGTCCTTATACAATGGTGCACTTGCTATGTATGATAATCTACCCATTGTGCCGTTGTGCGTGTGATGATGGTGGTGAAGGACGAGTCATGATCTCACTATCTCGCTGTCTATTCTCTCCTAACACTGTACCTCTCTTCTTGCAATCTTTATTCTTTTTTCTGAAAAAAGGGAGATAAAAAAGAACACGGGCAAAGTGGAAAGAGGGGAAGGAGAGGAGGGAGGGGGGCGGGGGGGGGGGGGTTGTTGATTGAACAAACAAGGTGCACAAGAGAGTGCACCACTTAGCAAGACAGATGTCAGCCCCCTTTGCATTGTGGGATCCGGCGGAGCACTCCTGCGTCATTAAGGATGGCCTGGTTCCCATGGCGAGGGGAAAGGAAGGAGCGAAAGGAGGAGGGCCCGCTGCCAAGTTCAGCGCCTCAGGGATCAGATCAGCGTCACGGGGTGCTAAGTGGCCTAGTTAGCGCTTTAAAACGCACAATGAGCTGCCTGCTCTTTCTCTGTGTGTGTAGGCCTTTTAACTGTCAGACATGGAAATGGTTCGGAGGTGTCCGTGATGGAGGCTTGGGGTGGACTCAAAGTATCAGGTCAATCAAGGTGTACAAAGGGAAGCTCAAGTTTAGATGTTTTACTTTGAAAAATGTTTCTCTAAGACCAGTAAATACTGATAATTAACTTGTCACATCCTGATTGTGGTTCTTTGTGTTTTATTGTAATTGGCTTGGAAACAAATATTCCCAGGTTGGATCATTTTGATGCTGTACACCTCTCACCCCCCGACTTACCGCTGACTTTCTGTGTGTCCCTCTGAATCTACGTATAGCGTTTGCTAAGTGCACAAAGCAGTGCTAAGCTAGCTAACTATCTGAGTAGTGCTGGAAGAGGAAAGTCCACCAGATTTTCCTCAGCCACTTGGGGCTCTGCTGGAGTTAAACCGTCATGGTAGATTGCACCAGACTGGACTGCAGATCAGGCTCCTAGATCTGGCATCAGCAAGTGAGAGCGAACAGGAGTCCATCATGCACTCTCTGGAAAGAAATCGGGATGGTGCAACACAGGGAACGCCACAAGAAAAGTGGCGACCTGTTAAGTCATAGACCAGACAGAGTCTTCTCACCTAAGTCCCACCAGTGCAGGTTTACTGCTGTAGGTGTCAGGCTCTAGGTGTGAGGGTGTCTGGACCACAGCTAACATCCACCTCCCCACTGATATGGTGGTACATGCTCACTCTGTGGTGTTAGTCTGGACCAGCTGGTCAGAGTTGGCTCTGCAGGAGATGGTGCCCCGGGCTAAGCCTGCCAGCCTACTGCCATTCTGCTCGGCTGCCAGCTCGCCTGCCAGGCTGTCTGTTGGGTGCTGAGGAGGACAGAGAAAGGTGTAGCCTGCAGATCCGAACATCAAAGTATGTCATTGGATAAAATCCCACAGTGGTTTATAGCTGGTATTATCACCACCACTACTACTGCTAAAGGACCAATGTTTAGAATGAAATAGGTAAATGTGTGTGTGTGTGTGTGTGTGTGTGTGTGTGTGTGTGTGTGTGTGTGTGTGTAAGAGACAGAGACAGAGAGACAGAGTTAGATGTTTATTGACTGGACACGGGCAGTCACACCGCTGCTATAATGAAGACGACAGATGTAAATCCTGTAGATCTGTGTGTGTACAGCGATCATCTACGAGGCTATCCACCTCCTACAGGATGCACTTCTTAAGGTGAGGTAATCAAGTGAAGACATGTGTTTTTTTTGGAAACTCAGTGAAATTTAAAAAAAAAAAAAAAAAAAAAATTGAAATAAACCTTGATAGCATGTTAAAGGAAACAGGTTGTTATGGTGAAATTGGTGCTCAAATTGAGAACTAGACTTTAATGGACTTAGCACACCAGTACTACTACTACTACTACTACTACTACTACTATTACTACTACTACAAATACTACTACTACGACCTTTGCTGACTAAAGCGTACCATGAATGTTTCACAAAACTTTTGTTTTGTTTTGGAGTTGTGCTTTATGATTGTTTGGATTACTTTATTTCTAACTGGGGTAAATCATCTGAGGTTCACAATTTTAAGTATGTCTAAACACCCAAGTGAACACTGAAACAGGTTTTGCCCGCGGTCGTCATTCCTCCTGTTCATACTGGACATGAAAAAACACCTTCCTCATTCACTTTCAATGGAAGTGATGAGAGACAAAGTCCACAGTCTTTGTTTTGTTCAAAAATATATTTAAGAGTTTATCTGAAGTTAACACAAGGCTTCAGCAGTCTGAAGTGTATATACACCTAGATTTAAGTTGTTGTTGTTGGTCATCTGTCATTTATACACACACACACACACACACACACACACACACACACACACACACACACACACACACACACACACACACACACACACACACCTTCCTGTTGTGACCGTTCTTTATCAGCTGTATTTGTTCTGTATTTGTTGTAATTGTTCTTAACTGTGTGAAAACTCACTGAGAGCAATGCAAACCAGTGTTACGGTGTTTTCAGAGGGAATGTTGCTGAAAATGCTGTAACTTTGTCAGATACCTTCTTGATTTGATTAACTCAGACCGCCAAGGCTTCGTACCAGCTAGAGGACCGTGGATTTCGTCTCACATCAAAAGAAATCTTTTAATGGCCAACATGAACAGGAGGAATGGATACAGCAAGCAAACACTGTTTTAGTGTACATATGTGAGGACTAAGTGCTTAAGGCAGACTTAAAAAAACATGAGCCTCTCTTTCCACATATCTTGTAACAGATATATAACAGATATGTTACGTATGTATACACACACACACACACACACACGCACACACACACACACACACACACACACACACACACACACACACACACATCAATTGTTTGATTCAATTATTTTCTAATACAAAGTAATGAATACTTGTCTGTTGATGAAGGTTTGTGGATTGTGTAAACAACAAAGAGAGACAACAAAGTAAATAAGTCCAAAATGTTACTGTTATATTACTGACCGATCTGATATGTAGTATTTTTATAAATATGTTGAGATGTAAGTAACCTGAAACAAAAGCCTGCCAAATGCATATACTGTAACCACAATGCAACTGTATATTGTATTTTTTTACTTTGGGTTTCATATTTATATTTTTTGAGGCTTCCAAATCAACAACTTTTAAATTGAAGTCTGGAAGTTGAGAACACACATATTGGACCCATCCACCACTGCAGAAAACAAACGTATATATGATGATATTTGTGTGTTTGTGATTGTTTGCGTTGCGGGTCTGACTGTACTTGTGCTGATTGTCGCCTCAGTGTGGCTGGCACCATTAGTGTGGTTGAGTGTTGAGCTGTCAGTAAACCCTCTGCTGGAGTGTGATGATGATAGCAATGTCGCTGTGGCAGGTGCGGTCCTGCATGCCATGCAGGTGATGTCTCTCATGCTCACTTAGCTAATGACTCCAATTAAAGTAATTAAGAGCTGGCACGGTGAAACCTGCTCACCCTCCCGCTGCCAAACCATCCATTCCCCTTCCTCTTCACCAGCGCACATCAGCGCCCACCTCGTACCACTACATGCCATCATCCATCGGGCTACTTTGCTCTCCTTGCCTTGCCTTAATCTTCCTCTCATGGGCACCTCACCCTCTCCTTCATGTCACAACCGCCCTGTGCCTTTGCTCCTGCTGAGGCCTTTAAAAGAAACATGAAGCCTAAAATCAGCTAAACGTTCCACTCCAGAAGCACTTAAGAGACCCTCAGCTCAACTTATTGTCACAGAGACAGCTACGGAAGGGAGAGCGCGAAGGCCGGGTCCGGCAGGAGAAAGGGGGAGTTAAATAGGGGGAGCGGATGCGAGCCAGGTCCTAACGAGGGGAGAGATAATTGTTTTGTTTTGTTAGGGGCCCTTCTTCAGCGTGGAGGGAGTTGAAATGACACGCCACACATGGTTTTTGGATGAAGTAGGCAAGGGAAGGGGAGGGGGGGGTGCAGGCTTGATGCAAGAGTGGTGAAAGTGTAGAGGAGGGGGTTGCAGCATAGAAAACGCAGTTATACGCACAGAAACAGGCTCCAAAAAGCTGCAGCCACAACTGTAAAACCTGCACCGTGGTTTTTACGCTGCGGATTCACAAGCTCCCATGAAACTTTGATGACGGTCAGTGCACATTGTTGTCTTCCCCTCACTCTACCTCTGGAAGAGTTCAGTGTCAAAATAAACATTAATCACAGAGTAGTTCGGTATCACAGTCCACAAATTCCAACAGTGGGAAAGACCACAGTGGGCCAAGACACAGCTTTGGCTCCCAGGCCTGGTCAGATTTATCAAAATTTATGAAACTGCAAACATATGAATCTCTGGTGTCTTGGTGTTCTTTCAGCACTTGGATTCCCAGACTGACAGTCGATGTTCCTGGATTTGTAGTTGGCGTGGCAGTACAAACGCTTCTCCAGAATCTCATCACATTTTCTGTGAGAAAAGCCTTTGATGTGAACAGTGGGTCTACCTCCCTCGGTGTCCCGCATGTGCATGTCCTCTCCTGCCCATTTTCCCCTTTTTTTGTCTATAACATTTGACCAGCAGCGAACGTGAGAATTGCTGCTGTGGCTGGTTATAAAGCATTTCGAAGCTAACCATAAAACCTTTTTGCAGGATAAGTGGCATTAATTTTCTGTCCCTCACATGGTGACGCAGTGAGAAGCATCACTGGTGACATTCAAGGTAGTTTTTCACATTGAGTTGAAAGCAGACGCCTTGTGAAAACCACCATCATCAAAATTACAGCTGAGCACACTTCGGTAATCTGGCGACTAACAGCATCAAGCAAATTATCCTGGTGGACGGTCTCTTTGAGCCAGGCCGGCGAATCACCTCCAGAAGCCTGTCACCACTTCCATGAAGATAAATGGTATCATTATGCAGCCTCCATCATGCATTAGCTGATCTGGAATCCACTTTTGAGCAGAAAGTGGAAATGGCTATGGATTACACTCAGTCATCTCAAAGCACTGATAGAATGTGTGACAAACATTGCTAACTCATTTCGTTACGGCGCTCATCGGGATGCTGTATGTTGACGTTTTGCACCAAAACAGTTTGTTAATGTCCTCGTCTTGAATTATGGTCATGAAACAACAAATTTCTGCCCTGCCTGTTAATAGGATCAATACCAATACAGGCACAATTTATCCAACACATTCTGCCAGTGTCACAGATATCTGTCCACAAACAGTCATCCTCACAGTGGGCAGTGGAGGAAGAGTAGCATGCCAGTGTGTGTGAGGGAGACAGAGGAAGAGCGATTGAGAGAGAGACAGACAGACACACAGACATATAGGAGGTGGGGGTAGAAAGACGGGGGAGCAGAGCGCCAGTGTTCAAGAGAGATAGGCCAAGTGAGAAAGCGAGGGAGTGTGTGCATGTTTGAGTTCGTGTGGAGGGGTACAGAGGAGGGGTGCAGGTGGCATGGAGCTGGCGCAGGCCTGGCCCACTGTCCCCTGGCAGTGCCAGGCTCCATCTGTCATCAGCAGGAACATCTGCAGCCCAAGGTGCCCTTGTCACCCAGCGTTAGAGTAACGAGTTTGGCGTTTCCATTAGTCCAGGGCCCTCGCCCGCCCGGCCGGCTCTAGCCAAAACCATGGCATTTTGGGTGTGAGCTTGTGTGTGTTTGCCTGTGAGTGAGTGTGTGTCTAGATATGAGACAGGGAGAGTTAGAATGAGGGAGCGAGCTGGGGGTAACTGGATTTGTTTGTCAGTTTGTGCGCCTGAGCATGTGTGTGTGTGTGTGTGTGTGTGTGTGTGTGTGTGTGTGTGTGCAAGAGTAATGAGCGCCAAGCCAAAACAACATGGCAGCACAGAGCGTTGACCCAGCTGGGCTGAGCCGGCATGTCGAGTCATGTCCCCTCCTGATGTGAGCGTGCCCAGTGCGCTCTCACCGCTGCCAGACCCAATCTCTGGTCCCCTCTCCTCCTCACCCTCTCTCTCTTTCTCCCTCTCTCATCTTCCTGTCTTCCATCTGTCCGCCTCCCTCTTATCTGTCCTCTCTCCCTTACCTCTCCATGCCCCTTGTAGTTTCCTCCCCCTGTACGCAGAGTCCTCTCACACCCTGAGTCTATACTAACATTCTGCCTCTGAGAGCCATACTCACATTTTTATCTTCCTTGTGCCTAAAAAACAGATGGTACTTCTTTCCCGGCTCCCTCTTTTCATCCCTCTCTCTGAGCTCCCCTCCCTCCCTCCCTCTTGTCCTGTGTTTCTTTCCATCCAGCCGGCGTATCACTGATCCTAACTGGCAGTCCACCTGTTTATCCTGCTGCCCCCCCGGCTTCCTCTAATTTATAAACCTGAATCATTTTCCCTCTCTCTCAAGGGCAATAACATGGATTTATTATTACTTATTGTAGTTATTACTTACATGACATTTTGTTAAGACTAAACATGGCTTACACAGTTATCAACTCCACTTTTAGCAAGATGGCTGCTGTTTGTGTTTGCACCACATGGTGGCTCTAACGAGCAGCAATCTGTCTTTACATTAATGAACCAAGCTTTGGCTGCAATTGTGTCAATTACCCACAGAATACTAATCAGTCAAACATGAGCACATCAGAATCAGATAAGACTGATTATTCTTTTTCATTTTCTGTATCACATGTAGGCGTGCATCATAAATCAGGTTTGACGGCATCTATGAAGCTAATGTTTAGCCTAGAGGTCTGATGGAAATTAGACATCATTTAATAAAAGCCCCACATTTAGGCCCCCAGCAAGTTAGACTTGCTGAACTTCATGCACTCACTCACACACACACACAGTTGTGTTTCCATCACTTTCGGGGACGTTACATAGACTGACACTCACTTCCTGGGGACTTAACCATAACCACTACTTGTCCACCCCTAACCTTAACCCAAGTCTTCATCATAACATTTACATTATGGGGACTTTTTGTTGCCAAAAGGAAGGTGAGTCCCCACAATCTAAACAGATTTATGTCCCCACATATGAGTAATATATGTTGACACACACACACAGAAACACACTATTTATCCAGTATTTTAGAAGTGTGACTTAAAGCTGCAGTTTTGTTCTGTGACAGTTCATGTCCAGTCACTTCCTGCGAGAGAGCGAAGGGTTTTAGGTTATAGTTAAGATTTCTTCTGCTCTCTTTTTTTCTTGGCCTGTCCTACAAAGGTTTCTCATTCTCCTATCAAGACTTAAAAAGTGTGGAGATAGAGTGAGTGAGGCAGAAAAGGAGAGCCGTAGATAGATAAAGAAAAGGGAAGCGACAACTGCTAATCAATAAGATTTCTCCAACCTTGTTTTTTTTCTCCTCCCCCCCGAGGCCTGCGGCATTCAAGACGAGCCAAGACGAGCTTGGCATTGTGGAGCACGCCTTAAAAAGAAACACCTGCGAGGTGGAAGACTTAAAAAAAACAGCAGAAAAAAAAAACCCTGCTTTTCGCAGCTCTTAAAAATGTTGGCAAATGTTCCATGGGTTTTCTGGGAACAAAACAGTAAAAAGAAAGAGCTCCCATGCAAGTGAAGACAAAAGGGGATGGTTTTCCATAGAGATGGAGGTGTCATTACACTTGAGACGGTTGCCAGATTTGGACTTATCTTACCCCCCCCAACTCCCCACCCCCACACCCACCCTTGTATCTATACCATCTTAGTTTATTATCGGTGCTTGAGCAGTGTGGAAAACAAATAATGAATGGTAATATTTAGCTGTTGACAAAATATGTATGTGGCTTTAGTGGGAGATGGGAATGAGGGAATGTTCAGAGAAACAAAGATGGAGAAAGCCGGGGAGGGATGGGAGAGGAGAGAGAGGAAACTGGAGAGGGGGGTAACTAAAGCAGATGGCACTCTTGGCATCCACCTCTCTCTTAAATCTGTTTCTGCTGTTTTTCTCATGTGCATGAGGCTTTAACCCTGTGGTAACCTGTGTCCCGGCCTGACCCCGAACCCAACTGCTGTATGTAATAAGCATGCGGTGTGTGTTTGTGTGTACATGTTCATCTCTAGTATGTCTCTGTCTGCACACTCATTTAATCGGCACCCTATGGAAGCGAGTGCCGGCAGTCGCTCAGTGGTTTTATTGCACACTTCCAATTATGCTCCATGTCTTCACCTGAGAGAGATGCTCTCAATGCTTGGAGTGAAGGGTGGCTGCTTCTCTCCTGACTCTCTTCGATGAGCCTTTAATGAGTTTGGCTTCACTGGAGGCCTCCAAGATTTCTCAAGTTCTGTCACTCAAATTTTCACAATTTTCTGGACTATTTTTTATTTATATGAGCTCATTGAGGGTAATGCATTGCTGAAGGTTCATCTGTCCAATAGAATAGAAATTAAAATGAGCTCCACCTCAACCAGCTGCATCTTAAAATGCTGCAAACACATTAATGCATCATTAATTATAATCCAATTATATAATTTGTAGACACATAACTCTGACAGGAAGTCAGAGGAATAAGGAATATTTGGCTCTTTTTTACTGCTGGTAGATGTTTTTAACGTAACTAAATAACTAACTTACTAACATCTTTTTACACAGATTTTACCTTTAATTCAGTACTTTTACTTTGTGGTATTGCTTAAGTAAAGCATATGAATACTTTCTACTGCTGTTGGTGGAAAGTGTCTAAGTACATTTACTCTACTGTATTTTACTGTATTTTGGTGCAATTTTGAGTTGTTGAGTTGTTCATGGTACTTAGTACTTCTACTTCACACAGAACTATAGAGTGTAAATCATGTGCTTTTTACTCTTTAACACATTTATTTAGCAGCTTTAGTTTTACTTTTTAGATTAAAATTTTAGGTCCAAAATATATTATCAATCTATAAAATATGGATTATTATAGATAACACTTTTTTATATTAAGGAGTTAATTGATTCCAACTCAAACATTAGCATCTAAATATTAATGGATCAATAATAATGATCCTAGAATTTAGCAGTGTAACACTGACAGTGGCTGTTTTTCTGCATAATAAGTACTTTTTTTTTTTTTTTTGACAACACTTACTGTATTTTCTATGGTGTGGTATTTCGACTTTTACTCAAGTAAAAGATCTGAATACTTCTTCCAGCACTGGAATTATCAGTCTTTTTGATATGACGCACATTTTTAACTGTTTTTTCATTTAATTTGTTTTGAGCACCGTATTTTAAGTGCTCTTCCATCAGTCCATTCACAGCTACTGCAGATAAGAGAAATGTCAGCCGTGAGTCTAAAGATCCACCTGCAAGCTGTAGGAATATTTTTAGTGGAGCGAGCAGAGATTTGTAAAACATATTTAAGCTTTAAAAAGAAAACATGAACATGAAAAGCAACAATAAAGCACTGCAGCGTGTGATTGACAGAGGTGATATTCTGGTGCAGTTCAAACACCTGTGATGTTGACTGTTTATTTAGGCCACATGCATCTCTTAGTGAGTTGGAACATTCATGTGCTGACTCCCATGCATGCTCCCATAGACAGACTATAGATTTCATTGAATGCACATCACTTATATGTGGGGTGCCGCGGTGGTGTGAGCTCATTTGCATAATCTCCCATTTAAAGAGGGATGTGCTGGAAGCCGGTGGGGGGTTGATGGTAAGGGCTGGGGTGTGCAGTTGGGGTGGGTGGGGGGTGGGGGGTGTACAAAGTCCCCATTGTGCAGTCCCAGGATAGGGAAAATGCCCTGTAGGGCCTGGTTTGTGTGTGTGACTGAGAGTGTTTGCGAATGTTTATCTGTGTGTGTCTGTGTGTGGGAGCCACACCTGTCAGGACAGCCTGAGGGAAGCACTGAGACCACGATAATGAGTGTGTACATGTCTATATATATGTGTGTTAATGTGTGTGTGCGGCAGATATAGTCAAAGGGATTTCATTAAGACAGACAAGAACATTAAAATCCGTGGGCCATGTCAATCTTTTATGTCCTAATTGTTTCCCTTTATTAACTTGGCTTCTTACTATGCCATTTTCTCTCTCTCACTGTCACGCGCGCACACACACACACACACACACACACACACACACACACACACACACACACACACACACACGTATGGTAGCACATACTCCCACTCACTTTCTCCCACACTCAGCAGTAACCACACTCTCCATCGTGCCAAATCATAATCTACCCAAGACGCAGCAGGCCGATAGGATCAGACTGGAGAACTAATGGTAAAATCAGATTTTTTGGGGGCTTTCGAGGAAAACAGCCCAGAAGTGCTGAAATAGCTGGTGGCTGTGTCTCTAATGGTAAAACGTAATGCTCAGCAATCTGCTTAATATCCTCACCGCACTCATTAGATTAGTGAACATTAAGGAGATTGGAAGATTTGCACTCTATTGTTTTACCATGGCAACACAGGGGCACAGAGGCTCCACTGCTAATGGCGAGGAACAAGAGGTACGGCAAGGCTGTAAATAGATGAAGAGGTTACTGAAAGCTAAAGCTGGTGTCTTTTCTGGTGCGGAGGCTGTGTGAGACAGGTGAACAGACGGACAGGAACCAAGGCATTGATAGATTCATGAAGAAATTCTCAAATGGAGCCGAGATATGGCTGAGAATTAAAGAAAAAAACACAGTCACCTATTGTTCACACGCACACGCACACGCACACGCACACACACACACACACACACACACACACACACACACACACACACACACACAGGGAAGCATTTCTAAGCCCCACAAAGAGCATGGTGCACTTATATTCTTTCTTCATCAGTATGGGAAACAGTAGCAGCCTGAAGTTGTCCCCCTATTAATGACTAATTCCTCGGCTGGTTTGGCTCAGGGCAAGACAGAAAGCAGTGTGTGACCACCACCAGTAAAAGCAGCGCCGTGCTGGGATTCAGGAACGTTATCGGAGCTCAAAGTCCTAATTCCACACTGGGAATTCTGCCATCAGTAACATAATAAGTCCACTTTGGCTGTGAGGGAGAGAGAGGGAGAAAGGTTCTCTTTTTTTTTTTTTGCACTGGTGTCTTGGCTCTTTTGGTTGTAAAGTTCCTCAGGCGAGCGTAAACAGATCAACAGAAAAACTGTTATTTTATTTTGCAGGCTCCCAGCAGTTGAACGAGCTAATAAGAATAACTATTAAACTCATGTTCTGGGTCTCAGGGAGGGATTTTTTGGGGGAGAATTATATGACCTGAGCTCTGTAGGGTGTTTTGTATTGCTGGGGTGAACGAAAGCTGAACAGAGATTAGTACTGCACATATTCACTCCAAATGCAGAACTTGTCAGGAGCTTATTTCCCAAAGCCTTCACAATCCTGTTTCCTCTTATTGGCCTGATCACATCTCAACCGCAAAACAGAATTTGTCTCATTTTAGGAAAGTCTGACATTTCAGCAACATTTTGCTTTTGGATAATCATTAAGATCAATAGGATTTTTTTCATTTTGTCATAAGTCATTTTGTCATGACTTATTCATCAAACGCAGTCTTTTCTTAGCTTTTGGGGGGACTGACGCAAACTTTGACAAAGGACTTGATTCACGTTCCTGGAAAGAAACTTTAACTAACATTTTTAGTGCAGGAACATTGTCCCTTAATGATAAAAACAGAGTTGGTAAATAGCTCTTTACTGTAGCGCTCACAGGGTACATGACTAGGAGCTGAAAAACAGAACCTCTTATGGGCACCTGACCAAACCCATAGCTTTTCATTCTAGTATCTTTGGACCCTCCTCATATGAGAGCCTGTTGTACTCAGTCCCCTTTTGTCCCCAGCCCTGCACCCCTGGAGCTTAGAACAGGTTCTTGTCTTGTCTGACAAATATTTCACAGGTTAATTTGTATTTTTGGTTTCCATGTGGGGAGGTGCTCCACTTGTATGTGTATTACACAGTAAAAAAAAAAAAAAAATTTGAAAGGTTTGGGTCAGTGTGTATGGACCCATTTTTGAAAGGTCAGACAGCATATTTGAAAAATGTGTAATCTTGCATCATTTTAACAATAAAACTGTTTCTAAGCAGGTTTTTGGTATGTAGTGTGGCCACACTGGAAAGTCTGCTCAAACCAGAGAGCGTTAAAAACTAAACACAGCCGACTTTTGAGTGCGCTGTTGATGGACACTATTCTCCCATAATGCAATGCACAAAGGAAATGGGGGACCACGGTTGTGAAACAGCTCCAGAGAGATCTTGGAAAACATTCTGATGTCTCTTTGTCTCTTTCCAAAGTTCCAGTTTGATTCACATCCAGTGTGACATGTTTAATCTCCTCTAGGTATAAGTATCTTGATATTTTTGAACACTGCTACTGCTACAGTATACCATGACAAATAGTATGTAGTATGTACTGTGTAGAATTAGTGTGTAGTGTGGATTTGGGACACAGCTGTGTGCACAGGGTTCGGTGAATGTAACACCATAGTAACATCATATACAAACCACTAGAGGCCACTAGAAGCCCTGTCCGTAGGACTGCAGGGATGTATGTACAGTAAGAGAGCATGTGGAGCACAGCTTGGCTGTCTGTAGTAGGTCTTGGTGAAATTTTCCATTTTACAGCAATAATTCCTTCTCGATGTCATGATGTGATGGTTGTTTTTAGAATTCACTGGTTTAAACAGAAACAAAGAAATGACCAAAGCCCCATTTTTGCCACTTCTATTACCGAGAATAAATTATAGAGGTAGCTGTTATATGTTACACAATCTCGGAGAGGGCTATCTTTAAGCAGCCTAAATTCAAATCAGAACTTTCTTCTATTTGCGGAACGATTTGGCCAAAATTAGAGACATGCTGCAGTGGCTCTCGGCTCCTATTCATTTCACATTAGTGGAGGCTCAGTTGTGCTGAAGTGTGCGGTGAGTGCTGAAGCCAGACCACAAAATTGTAGTTTCACTTCGGGCAAAAACAAATTTGAGGTCAAGGAATCATTTGACTATTATGGAAAGAAGAAGAATTATTGTTGTCATATATTACTTTTACACAAAGTACAACCAGATTATGATTAGCATGGGTGCTGTGGCTCTGACCTTTGCATTCATCACTATCAATTGCATATGCTGCTGATTAGGAAAAATGGCTGAATATAATTAAACTCAAAGAGCTTGCTTCAGTATTAATTTGAGGCACATGTAATTGTCTTAAGTATTTCCATTATATGTAACTTTATACTTCTACTTCACTACATCTCCGAGGTACTTTTTACTGATTTACTGACTGACTGAACACAAATGTGTTGGTTTTGAGTGTTTGTGCTTAACCTGAAAGATTAAGCAGTCCTTTATTGGTTGAGGACATTCTCCTACTTCTTAGGCTAAATAAACTATTTTAAAACCCTCTTGGATTAGCTGGAAATATGTGCCTCTCACAGGACAGTGACATTACAAACATAAAATGATATTATGACATATAATATAAAGAGTATATACAGTAGCTGAAATAAGCACAATTTTTGACATTTACAGCAATAAAATGAAATGTGCATATTAGTGCACCAGTAATATGAATCCCAAAATATTCTATATTTATATATGAAATAGTAAAACGCTGTGGGACCATTTTATGGCAGAATGAGTCCTTTTTACTTCTGATACTTTAAGCAAATTTTGCTGATTATATTTATGTACTTTAACTTAAGTAAGGTCTTGAATGAAGGTTTTTTTTTACTTACACTGGAGGATTTTCACAGTGTGGCATTAATTACTTTTACTTAAGTGAAGGATCTGAATAATTCTTCCACCACTGATTAGAAATTTCAGGTTACTTCTGCACTCACTGTTAATTACTTTGGATCGGAGTGCACAAAATAAATGCACACACACCCACAAAGTCGCACACACAAACATTAGCAGGAACAAAGAAAGATGCCAGTATGAAAACATTAACCATCAGTGTAAATCCAGAGCCAATTTTAAAGTTAGCACTTGGATTTGAGACTCTCTGGGGTAAGTTTAACCAAAACAAACACAGAATGTACTTGCAGAAAATGCATGTATGCTGTTTACTCTTAGCCAGTTCTTTTGTTGTTGAGTTTATTAATCAATAATATGTCATAGCCAAAAACATGCTATGCTATGTTTTTATTTCATGTTCACACATATACAGTTAAAAAAGAATAGAAACAGTAGGATTAAATGCAAACCTTCAAGAACACAATAGACAGAGAAATGCAGAGCAGTGTGTGCAGTTGTGTGTGTGTATTAGGGGATAGTGTGTGTAAGCATGAGTTGGCGGGCAAAGTTGAACTTGCTGGCTTTGCCGCTGTCCTGGGTTTCCTACCAGTGTCTAAGCATTTAGCCGAGGCTGGCACAAGATGCTCATCGTGCACACGCGCATGTGCGCACACGCACACATATACACTATTGTATGTTTTATAAGGTGCCCACTGATGTCATGGCAACCCCATATCCTCAGCAAGAGGGAAGATGCTGTGTGCCAAAAAAATGCCATGGTAACTTTTTTTTCTTTTTTTTTTTTTTTTTGAAAGCCACGTTGCCCAGAAACCTTTGAAGCTTATTAAGTGAAACCAGTAGGGAGACAAATGGACAGAGGGGTAGAGAGAGAGAGAGAGAGAGAGAGAGAGAGAGAGAGAGAGAGAGAGAGGAACTGGGGAAAGAGAGAGAGAGAGAAAGAGAGAGAGAGAGAGGGATGGGAGTGCGTCCTGTTCCAGGGCCAAAGTGGGTCTTTGTTTTAGGGAAGGGAACATTGTGAACCTGCAGTGAGGAGGCACAGCTAGCTTGCTAATGGTGCCTTCAATGAGTTTTGCTGTGTACATGACAAGTCCACCTTAACTTATTATTTCTATGAATGCACTGAGTTTTGTTTATCGGAAAAGGTTAACATTTGTGTTGAACTCACACTCACACTTTTATCTGCTTGAAAAGGTTGCACCAGTCTGCTAGCTGGCATTACATGGTGTTGGCAAGAAGTAGCTAATGGGCAATATTTGATGGAGTGTTGTGAGCTGTGTGCGCTCTCTAACATTTGGCTTTTTACTGTGTGTATTTGTGTGTGCGGTTGCATTTTTATTCATGATTATGTACCTGTATGCAAAGTGTGTGTGTGAGCATCCTGCATGTGTTCATGTATGTCTTTTTCTCTCTGCGCATGTGTGCACCGGTGTGTTTACATGTGCATGTGTGCGAACGTGTGTGAGTGTGTGTGCATGCGTGTGCCCTCGCTGTGTAATTAAATCAGTCCATTTCTCCTTGAGTTAGCTTGCGGCGCCAGCGGTGGTGCCCAGTGAGACGGTGTCAGGGTCTGCCAGTTTCATTAGCCCTGATGGATGACCTCATGACAAGCATTACACTCACCTACACTTCAAAAAGAACACACACCAACTTTGGATGAGTGGAAAAGTGGCTGTGCATGTGTGTGACGGCGTGTGTGTGTGTACATGCCGGCATGTGTGCCAACAGTGACAACAGCAGGAGTATTTCATTTCATGCCCCTGTGAACTGAAACTACTACATGTGTGTTTGCATGTGTGTACTTCAGTGTTGTAATCATGTACGCATGTGAACAGCCTGCAATTACTTTTTCATCTTTTTAATCATATGTGTAAGTACGTGTGCATAGCACCATTGTGAGCTGGGTGTTGTCCCTCTGCACTGTGCGTGTGTGTGTGTGTGTGCATGTTTGTGAGATAGCACCGCTTTGCGCATGTCTGTGTGTACTGTGTACACTGTGCACCAGGGGCAGGGCTCAGCGCTTAGTTAGGATTTTTGGTGGCGATTTCCATATTGCCTGGGGTCATGTGGGCACAGTGCCCACTCCTGGTGCTGTGGGTGCCCGCTGAGGCGTGGGGAGATTAAAGCGGGCGCACGGTGCCACAAAGGGGCCTGTCTAGTGCTTTTTAATTCCCCTAAATTAGGGCACGGTGCCAAGGCAGCTCCCTGCTATGGCAAACACTCCATAACTGGCACCATAACTACTGCTCAGCAAGACACACACATACACACACACACAGAAAGAGAGAGAGAGAGAGAGAGAGAGAGAGAGAGAGAGAGAGACAGAGACAGAGACAGAGACAGAGAGACACCGAACACTTGAAGAAAACATTCCCTCACTCTCTCTCTTTCACACACTTGGACACACATGCTTGCATACTTGTAATTAGCAGTCTGTAGCCTTTACTAGTTTGCAGGGGGACCGTCTTGGTATCATTCACATCACTTCAGTCTTATTCAGTGAGTTCAGTTGCAATGATGTCAGAATCACCAGTGGAATGTGCATGCTGGTGTGGGTTTGTGTGAATGTATTTGTGTGTGCATGTGTGTGTAAATGTGCATACCCTAAGGGCAGTGGCACACCACTAAAGAAACAGTAGGTGGACACTTGGTTGGTATTCATGTGTGTCTTTGCACGTTTGTGTGTGTGTGTGCGTGTGTGTGTGTGTGCATTCATGCCCTCGGGGTAGTGGCATGCTGCTAAAGGGCTAGTGTACGGACACTGGGGTGTGTGTGTATGTCAGGTCTCTGAGGTCCTTTTCTCTGTCTGCCTAATCCAAATCCACTTTCTGAGGTGCTGTGCTGGCATGAATACACCAACTCTGAGCACTGCCAGGGACTGCTGGTTCGTCACAGGATCTCTGATACCTTTGTGTCCTGTCTCATGGATTTCTGCGTGTGATCCGGCATTTTATTAATGTCATAAAAGAGGGTTCGTAGGTTTGGAGAGAAGCTGCGCGGTGCCGCCCTGAAAGTGGATTTGTTTTGATACATATTGAAGGAGGTACTGGGCCTTTTCTTTGTCTTTCGTACATTTTCTTTTTCTGTGTGAGACTCACTCGGGCTTTGGTCAAAACAAGTAACACAAAGCATATGAAGTATGATTCAATATATGGGCAGAGAGAACATTTTTTGTGCGTCTGTTTGCGCCTATGTGTCTGCATACAAACGCCTGTGTTAATCCCAGTCTCTCCCAGCATCTGGAGCCTTGACACAGTTTAAAGGGCTGGCTGTGTCCGTACAGAGCTGGGCCAGTGCTCACAAACACAAACACACACACACTCACGCAGCTATCTAGGGCACCAGAAGGCCCAGGCAACGCCAAGGCAGAGGCTGCCCACTTTGGCACCGCGAGGTGGGGCTGCGCTGGCGCTTTGGGGGAGAGAGAAATGGCAAGGGTGTGTGGTAGGTGCTGGGAAAGAGGAGGGGAGAGGAAGCGGGGGTGGGTGGGGTCCCTCTGCACCTTCCTCTTCAGAGGAAGAAGAGGAAGGTGCAGAGGGACGAGGGAGGCTGGAGTATGTAAGTGTGAGAGAAAGACACACTGAAATGCAGACATGAAGTGTGTGTGCATGCATGCGTGCGTGTGTGTGTGTGACAGTTTGGGTGTTGAAGGCATTAACTCCAGTCTTGGAGTGTCTAAGAGTCCATCCATTTCTACCATAGTTGGGAGGACAGGTGCTACTCTTGGCATAGAGGAAGAGGAAGAAGAAGAGGTGGAGGAAGCGATGGCTTCTTTTTCCTTCCTCTCACTCTCGTGTTCTCTCCACCTTTCCACATTCACCCAATAATAATGCCTGAAACTTCGAGATACACTCGCACACAGACACATATGTACACAGGGTAGAGAAAGAGTACCATCTCCCTCTCTTGTTACCGTCTGCACCCCCCTACCACCACCACCCCCACCACCACCACCCAGAGCCCCCGTACTATCCCCTCTCCTCTATGTAGCACCACAGATGCCCATGTTGCCCTGCAACAGCTGTCTCACCATGTGCCCTACCAAGTGTTGCCACCCAATGGAGGGGAGAGGAAGTGAGGAGGAGGGAGGATTTGGGTGGGGAGGGAGGAAGGGTGCCTGCTGAATTTGGTTGGGAGGGACAGGGTCATGAATATTAATTTTTTTCTTTCTTTTTTCATCCTAAAAAGGATCTGTCGTCTACATGGCCATCGTGTTTCTTGCTTTGTCTTGATTATCAACGTGTAATCATGATTTTTCTGTTGCATCCACACTCACCCACTGTTTCTGTTTCTGTCTCTCTGACTCTCTCTCTTTCTCATTTGGTTCTGGATTCGGTCGAGGTAATGGCCAGCGCCCATGTCCCCCACCCCCCCTCACCACCACTCTGGTCACAGGAAGCCCCTGGAAGCAGAGTGGAGAAGGAGGGAACGTCAGTCAGAAGGCACCTTCTTATTGGTGCAGCAGGTTAGTGACACTGGTGGTGACCAATGACCAGAAGAGGGGTGCATAGTAACAGCGGGGCATGGAGAGAGGGTATTTTCAAATGCAAACACTGGTCCAACGAGTCAGGTGCAGGATCCAGACTCAATCCAGTGACAGAACAAAATGGAGGGCCGGGATGGTGTGCCGCCATTTTGGGGCAAAATATTTTGAGTATGCATGCCATGTCTCCTTATTAAGGAGAAAGAAGCAGTTCAGGCTGCAGTGCAAAGCTGTGGCAACAGAATGACCTCCAGCATTAGTGTTTGTTTGCTAAAAATCCTCGAAAGCGCACAAATAATGAATAATTAACAGTACATTTGTGCCTTTTTAGAACACAATGTGATTCAAAGGTGCCACAGTCACGACTAAGCCACTCTAAATATTCTGCTAATTACTGAAAATTCTTTCAAAGACAGACATCTGTGCTCACAGAGAAAGCCATACCTGTGACTTTCATTTTTATTTTGAAATTGGAAAAGTAAAGCAATGAGACGCAAAAGATGCCAGGACAGATGGATCCAAGTGTAGGGTACCATCCGAGAAACTGATGCCACATACTTGTCCCCTGTGGGCTTCAGTGCATGCTAAATAAACGCAGTTGAGTGCTTGAGACGCCCAATAAAAGAAAACTAATAAAAAAGTATACGCAAAAGTACGAGAGGAGTTGTGAGTGAGTGTGGCACAGCACCCTCCTTGTGTATTTGTTCATTTAATTTTGAAGGGATGAAAGCAGACAGGCATAAAGAGGGGCAGACGTAGAGAGATCACAGCATCGTGTACCGTATTGGTGGGTAGTGTGCCACACAGTCTGCCTCCTAAAGCAATAAATCTGAAACAGCATAATAGATAAACGCAATTCAGAACACAAAATACCCTGCGAGGGAAAACTAATAAAAAACTGAGTGATTAAGTGGAATCAGAGCTCTTAGGCAGTATCTGGAGATGGGAGCTGTCGCCATACAAAGACCAGAGCGGGCCAACACAACAGATGAGAGAGCATAGGGACGGGGGGCCGAGAAAACGAGGGCTAAAAGCAGAGGGAGCGAGAGACAGATGATGGAAGCGAGGAAAGGAAGGATGGAGGAGAGAGAGAGAGAAAGTGAGGGATGGATGGGGCAGCAGATCAGAGGGAGCCTCTAGTGTGTCTTGCTCTCCCTTTAAAGAAGAGCCAGGAAAACAGATTAGGAGTCCTCTTTTCTCCTGGGGGAGCACACACACACACACACACACACACACACGCGCGCACACACACACACACATACGCACACACAAACAACCTCCATTCAACCGCCCTCCTCCTCCTCTTCACACAAACATACAACTAACTAACTTTTACACTGCACCCGCCGCTGACCTGCCCGGCCCAGAACAAATCCACTCGGTGCTGAAGTCGTGCCCGCCGACAGAGAGGGTGGAGACATGGAGACACAATGACAGCCTGTGTGTGCTGCAGTTTAGATGACCTCACATCAGGTCACGTTTGCTAACTGTTTATCACACAAAGAGGAGTGATGTCAGGGAGTATCTGCCTGCTTCAGAGGGATGTGGACACACACAATCACACAGCGCACACAAATACAGACAAAATAGACATACAGTAATACAGGGCGTCATTGTGTCCTTGAGAGTAGGTTGTGTGTTTATATATATTGATTTTATGTTAGTTATAATAATGATAATAATGTTAATAATTATAGTTATAATAATAACAAAAGGGATGCAACTAACAATTGTCTTCATTAACAATTAATCTGATTGTTATTTTATCAATTAATCAGTTATTCATTTAGTTTATGAAATGCACAAAAAATGCACATCATGCCCACCACAATGTCTCCCAATCCAAAGTCGTGTCTTATTTTGGCTGACCGATAGCATCAGTGTGACATTCAAATATTCAAAGAAAAACACCAAATCCTGCGAAATGTTTTGTCATTTTTGCTTGAAAAATGAAATGAAGGATAAGTTTAATAACAAAGCTGTGGCAGACAATTCTTTTATTGATCAACTCATCGACTAAAAGCTTCACCTCTAATAATTAGATTAATATAACTTTTATTTTTAATACACGTTTTTGCTGATACAAAATATCTGATTGAAAACTGATCCAATAAAACTCTGCGTGTGTGCGTGCGTGCGTGCGTGCGTGCGTGCGTGCGTGCGTGCGTGCGTGTGTGTGTGTGTGTGTGTGTGTTATCAAAGCTCAGCCTAATGTCAGTCATTGATAAACCCCTACACGGACAAAAGCACAAAGACACTTGTGCTGCTCACATTAGACACGTCTCAGCTAAATTCTTGGAAAGGTGAGGTCTCTCTTCGGAAAGGCAAACGGCTCTCCTGATGTTTGACTCCGGCTCATAATCGCTGTCGCTGACCACTCACTGTGAAATGTGTAGAGCTTAACAAGGCATTAAAACCACAGAGGGACTGGAAGAAGAATCCAGATCCATTACCTCAGTTGAAGTAACAATATTACCATGTAACAATACTAAATTACTAGAACTCTTGCATTCAAAATCTGAGGTATTATAAGGAAAATGTACTTAAAGTATCAAAGTATGCAGATGAATCAATCATTTTAGTGTTTTATTTTAGTGTGTTTTATCATTGGGTTATCATTAATAATTCATTAACATACAAGCACTATTTTAATGTGCAGATGGTCAAAGTGGAGCTCGTTTCAACTACTTTATATACCATTGTGTAGTTTGATATTCTAGAAGATCATGTGTTTAATATGTAAAATATTCATTTGCAAAGTAAATAGTGAGTATAGCTGTCAGGTTAATGTAGTTAAATAAAAAGTACAAAATTTCCCTCTGAAATGCAGAGGCAAGGAAGTATAAAGCAGCATAAAACAGAAATACTCTAAATAAAAGTCCTGTAAAAATCATCCTCATGTGCAGTTCTTGAGTGTTCTCCATGTAATTTGTTTGGGGAGAGTGATGTTTATTATTATTGCAGTTAAACTTGAAGATATTGAAACTAAGACATTGTCGAACACTTTGTCACAACAGTTCAACCTAATACTGAACAAGTCTGAGTTAGGCCACACTTGTTCTTCATCGCTCCTTCACTGAGGAATGCATTTCAGATCACCTGTCACACAGAGACTTTGACTTGAGGACCGTTGTGATGCAGTAGACGGTTGTTTCCCCTCGTGTCATAAGTGGACTTTTTGGCATAAAGTGTGTTTTGCAGTGTCAGATATTATGAGCCAGGTATAGATTAATCGCTGCCATTGTGTGTACTATTTTCCTACATTATAGTATTTGTTATTGATGAATTGCTTTTGTTTGTATGAATGAACTTAGAAACTTTTGCCTTAATTTACCCCTTGATGACTGAATAAAGTATTTTGAGCTGAACTGACTGAATAAATAATTCTGTGTAATTGATTTGCCCTGATGTTTTCATTTCCTTCCAGAGAAGCATTACGTGACCTTCTGTCTTTTTTTTTTCTTTTCTTTTTTTAAATTAACGTGCACTCCCCTCTCACCTATCAGTCCATGTATTTGTGTTACAGTATCAGCAGGATGATGGTACAGCCTGTGGTTCAAACATATATTTTTCAGGATATGGTGGTCCAAGGCAAAGACTATAATCAAATGCTCCCTGGTCGAGTCCAGCAGGGGACCTGCTGCTTGTCACCCAGCCCTCACTCCTCCACTCTGTCACCAAATGTCCTGCCTGTCTCTGCTGTCAGCAACCGAACAAAAAGGCAAACATGCCCAAAGCAACCTTAAGAGAAGAGTCTGTTTTTGGCCTCAGCAGATGATTTCAGCATGACTCGGGATCATTCTCAGGGCCTTTACTTTACGCCGTTTCATAAGACCATGCTCTCTTAGATCTATATTCTTGTATAACCCAGTGGGAAAACTGTCCTGGAGGAAACTGCTGCAGCTTCGTAATCTGTAGGTTAAAAAGTCTCCATGACTCTGTAGAGGGAATGTGCTCGGCTGGCAGCAGCAATGTGAACATACTCCACCCTCCATCCCATTCTCCTGTGCCAGGGCCGGGCATTCCTCTCCCCTCCAATGGTCGGCTCGTACCCGCTCTTTTTCTCTTTCTTTCTGTTGCACACAAACACACACAGACTTACTCTCTTTTTGTCCCTATGCAACTGCTTCAAACCATTTCCTTCCTTCCTTACTTGCCACATACATTTCTTCATTTCCTCTTTGCGGCCATGCCATCCTTCACTCTTCCTTCCTTCCATCTTTTTTCTCCCCACCCTTCAACAAACTCTCCATCTCCATCGCCGCCTGTCCCTCAGCTGCTCTCTCATTTTGGGTTTATTTGCATGGCAGAGCGTAAAGGATGCAGACAGTGTGAGCGGGGCCAGCAGAGCCCTCCTGTGTCCATCCAGGCCAGGGCTGAGAATTTGTAATGCTAGACAACGCTCGGCAATGCAGGGATAAAACCTCGGCCGCCGCAGACAAAAAGAGCCTTGTTTTTTCCCTTCCCTTTCCACTGCTTATTACACTTCTCGCATGGAGACGCAGAATTCTCCGGGCCATTTCTTTTAGCTGGGAGAGGAATGAAGATTGTTCAGAGGAAAAAAATAGTTCTGCCGGGTTTGATCTATGGTTTTGGTACAGAGTATATTTTGCATAAGGCCAAGTGAGTATTTAATTTTCCCCTGACTTGGCTGCAGCAGAGGGCAGTGAGAGCAGGCGGGGAGTAGATGTCAGCAGTGCTACAGCCAGGAGTCAGAGTGAAGTGCTTTTAATAGGTGGCAGCAGGACGGAGGCCTTTGATTTGTATTTGAATTGTGTGCGTCGTACTTTGTATTCTTTCCTGCTGCTGCTGATACCGATCTAAACTCTGGTTTATCAGTGGGGATGATAGTCACTCTTTCATCCAGCGCAGCTATATTTACTTTACTTTATTTCTTAAATATATTTAATTGACTTTTTGTGAGCTTGTTAGGCCCAGTGCCCCGGTCGCTGAACTGAGCACTTTTGCAAATGTGCGGATAAAATTTCTACATTTTACAAATAGCAGAGTGAAGGCTGCAGGGGGGAGCTGCCAGATTTCTTTCCACTGTTTTCTCTTCTTTCTTTCTTTTTTTTTTCATGTATTTTTGGCATTTAAGTTTAGTAAATGTGTTTCTGTCTCACCCAGGTTTGTTCGTATTTCTGAAGAGAAATATTTTGCATGTTTGCTATTTTGACCACTGCACACTCTGAGTTAAATTTGCTTCAGTGTGTTGTCACCGGCACCTTTTGGAATCATAAATTATAATCTGTTGTTTTGGGGACTGAGAAGGAAACATTCAGCTTTCATCTTGTGCTTCTGCCCCGGAGACTAAAGCATCTGTTTGATTGATTTCAGAAGCCACAATCTCTCTGTGACCACTGACAAACAATCTGATATGTTCCTTTATACTGTTGTGCTAATAACCACTTTATCACTTATTAATTTCCCCGTGTCTGATTTCTACCTTTGTCCCTCTGTCTTTCCAAACTTGTAAACAAGTATTAGCGCCAAGTCCATCTTTGATAACAATGGAAATTTATAAGCAACAATTTACCTCAGCGGCATCCACTGGCCAGCAATTTACCGCTTGGTCTGTTCTCTGATAATTACTTCCAAAATGTCAATCATGGTTTGCAGTTATATTCCAGTCCGGGATTGAAAACTTGTAATTTTGAGGAAAAATTTCATTTTGGGGTTTACAGACGAGCATTAAGGGCTCTGAAGAAGTCCTTCCATGTTGTCTGAACTTTGCCTGTCTGATCCCACAGCGTGCCCTTCTCCTCTCACAGTGAGGTTTTAGGGAACTTATTGCCCACATAATGCTGGGTCTTAAAACAGTGTGGTATCAGAGCCATTGTGGTCTGCAGTAATGGCTGGTTTAAGGAGGCTGTGGTGAGATACTCCGCTCAGGGCTTTCATTAACCCAAAGCTCAGCCTAATTGACGCTTATAGGTTGCCTTACATGATTAGGGCCAGCGCACGCCAACAAATTTCCTACAGTTTGTTTTGTAACTCTTGGAACATATCAACAGAATCTATTTTTCCCAAACTGAATGTTTTCTTCTGAGAAGCTTTTAAAAGGAACAAATCTCATTAACTTTTCCACGGGTGGCTCCTTTTTTTTTAAATTTTGGTTTAATAATATAAAGAAAGGTTTTATGACAAAACCATTTGAGTTATTTTATTATTGTGCACCCTGCGTCCACAAAATAAAACAATCTGTTGGCTGTGATGGTTTAGAGGTCATAACCAAGATAGAGATTTAGAGCAGCAGTGCACATTTTCATCAATATTATTTCAAGAAAAACATGGAATTATTGCCTAATTGAAATGAGGTCAACGCTGCTACAAGCATATGGTGCATGAGCATCAGGACCAGGGAGTATAAATTATTATTTAAGCCATATTTATACACAAATGCAAGGCCTCTATGTAGCATTAATGATTCAGTGCAGAGATTTTTGTTGAGCTCATTTCAAAGAATTTGGCCCATTGTTTCCTGACTGCGGTCAGACTTTTATAAATTAAAGTAAGTTCTTGTTCTAACAAACAACTTAACACTTTAATAATTAAACCCATCGTCGCCTTTTCATCAAGTACTTTAAAGTTCATACACACGTAGTTCAGGGTGTAATTCTGCATTCATTTCAGGCCTCCTCTTCGAAATTCCTCCTAATGATAAACTGACCTTATGATGAAGCTCACCGCGGTTATGGCACATTTTTGAATGAATGGACAATCGTTGCAGTTTCCTCTCAGGTGTTTTGTGGATGCACTCAGAGGAGGCAGCAGGTGTGTTTTTTCCTGCAGATTTTCGGTTTTAGAAAAGTGTTTGCTTTGCCATTTATTAAAATGTGCTTCACTTGAGGAAGCCTCGCGCTGCTCATCTGTGGGTCCAATAAGCTCCTGATTGGGATGCTGACGAACGTCCCTTTCTGTTTTCTTTCTTTTGTCTTTTTTTTCGTTCTAGAAACGCATTTGCTCGATTGTATTGTGTTTTTTCGGGAGCAGTTTTGTTACCTGGGACCTGTGGACAGTCTGTCTGGCCCTCTGTCACCTCCGTGCTGAGCACACACTGCGCGCTCTAACTGTACAAACTGCTGTTTGTAAATTAATTAAGGGTTAAGAAAAAAATCCTGTCGTGGGATTATTTGGGGTTTAGAGGCACATTTTGGTGTTTTTCCAATCAACTGGTCATCCTCCAAGCAGGCCGTCGGGCATCAGCAGCATCTGGAAAGAGACAGCAGAATTCATATTCAAATAAAATAATAATGATAATACGATTAGAAATGTCATGTTGTAAACTGTGACAATTATACAACCGCTTTAGCCTGATATCATTCAATGAATTCATAAATGGAATTATGAATTACACTTTATTTAATTGCATTATTATTATTATTATTATTATTATTATTATTATTATTATTATTATTATTATTATTATTATTATTGCTGTTATTTGATTTTAATTTTCACGAATCATTATTAGCCTCGGTACTTTGATGATTGTGCTGTTAGTATTTTTTTGTTTGTTTGTTTATTGATAATTTATAGATCAAAAAAGACCTAAAACACTGACATCTGAGTTCGTGCACATTTATATCGTCAAAATTAATGACAGTGCTGTGGTGAGAAATTGTTATTTTGAAAATAAGATCGAAATGTAGAATTTTACTGTTGAAAATGGGCCTCTAGCTGTTAGAATGGCCACAAAGTGAGTCAGGCTTCATTATTTGTCTTAGAGCTAAATTCCAATGAACAGAATCAGCTTTTGTTTGCAGGGTCTTCGTTGACCTCCGAGTTGATAACATTAGAACTATGACACCAACAGAAACGACGCCTTTTATCTCTCTGCTGGCAAGTAAATGGGCCATCGTGGCCTCCGTTGCCTTAAAATCGTTTACAAAAATGAATAAAAAATGCTCTGAAACACCATCCCACCACAGACACACTGAAACTGCATGGTCCAAATTCGGCTGAAACAAAAACTTAAATCACGAATTCAATTACAGATGAATAATTGATGTGGCCAAATGTGTGGGGAGGTCAGCATTTAATTATTGATAAGCCGTCATGTTGGAGGAATGTCATTAGAAGTCTGATTTAAAAAAAAAAAAAAAGACAGATAACGACACACGCAGTGAAAACAGGAACATTTTACACGCAGACGCTCAGTTCAGCTCAGAGAGCGTTAATAATCCAACATTCATCTGGACATAGAGGGAAAATATTTATTTATCTTGATTTAAGTCAAGTGTTTGATTTGTTTAGCAAAGCTCGACATTTGAAAATGAGTGTGAGACAAAAAGAGGCCGGTCTGATTCAACCTGTGGGTGCCAGGAGCTGCGCGAGGCTTCTCTTTCATTCTTGCAGTGTTTTAAATTTCCTTGACTTCGCTGAATTCACTTTTATCTGCCGCAAAATTTGAGAGACAATTTTCTTTGTGCCATTTCCAGCACAGGTGCCCCTTTATGGGCACCATGGTACCCCTGCAAGTCCTGCAGCACTTAACGCTCCTCATTCCAGGGCATGGAGCCGACAGGTTCCATAAATAACTCACTTTCTCAGATGAAAACTGCTCTGACGTTTTGAACTTCCCGTTGGCCCTTATCCTAAACAATCAGAGAGCATGGCCACATGTGTTTTACTCTTGTCTCTCTGTTGTCTGGGACGGCTCTGCTGCTCCTGGCTGCTGCTGCTGCTTCAGGCCTGCAGTCCCTACAACTATGAGCACTTTCATTAAAAAACAAAAAAAACAAAAACATATTTCTGTGTTCTTTCTGTTATTTCCCCAAAGTCAGATCTTTTATGGCTTACAATATGTCTGCAATATCTCAGTCACATTAATCCTGCTGCTTCTCCGCGTCACTCTGTTGAGAGACACTGTGACAATAAATCTGCGCTTGTCGAGTGTTGAGAAAAAGCTTTAAAGTTAAAGCTTCCTAAATTCCATCATTACTATCGCCACCAGGATGAATTAACACAATACATTTAACCTCGTGCGCGTGTCATAATTCAACCAAACTCAAACTATGGTGAATCCTGCCTTCAGAAACCCTGTAAACCTCCTCATATCCACTGAATTTCTGGGCTTACAGTGACTGATAACTGACAAAGGTATTTTCATATTTTGGCGAATGTGATCAGCCTCATGGAAAAAGAGAAACGTCTTTTGTTCTGAGTGACGAGTGATTTTAATTACTATTATTAATTTTTTTTTAATTTTTTTTTTTTTGGTATGAACCTCTTGCCCGTTTTGTTGCTTGATCTTTGCTCCAGACTGTAACATAAAACAGCACGGAAATCAAGATCGGAGCAGCTCGAGTCGTACCCGGCCGTGCCCACAGTGGCACTGTGGAACCGACAGTACATGCAGGCGGTAGGTAGGAGCCAGTGCAGCCCTAATCCCCGCCGTCCGTGATTTAGCCCCTGGTCCTCCTAATTCTCCTAAAGCCCCAGCTGCTCCCCTGGCTGCCCCGCTCTCTCCGCGACAGACTGCACACCGCTCGCTTTATTAATAATTCACCTAATAATTCACCAGTTCGACGCTGCCGGCTGAAGCACCGGCCCCCCACCTCCACTGTAAACAACTGCCCTAATTCCCCGTCCATTATTGTGTGTGTGTTTGTGTGTGTGTTTGTGTGTGTGTGTAAACAGGTCGCATGCTGCTGAGGTGAGCTATTTAGTGGCTGATATTTTTGGGGAGGGAAGTGAAGGCTGTCTGTCGTCGCTGCACGGAGCGCACGGAGAGCTTCCATTTTACGCACCGAGGCATCCGGAGCCCCGCCGCAGCCCGGACCGACGACGTGTCGCCGCGCAGGCATTCTGCTTGTCTGCGAGGCTGTAGCGATTTGAAGAAGCGAAAGACGCAAGCTGCTCTTTCATCTCGTCAGCTTCGAGGAGGAGGCGGCGAGGGACCAGGGGTGTCCTCCCGTTTTGTGTGTAACGCCGCGTGTGTGCGTGCGCGCGTTTGTGTGTGTTCGGAACAAGAGAGAGAGGAGAGAGAGAGCGAGCGAGAGAGATACGAGGGTAAAACAGATCGGACGCGCGGCGCAGGAGACAGCCGCTTTTGGACACGTTTTGGAGACAGAAGCTGGCCGACTGCAAAGGCTGCACATGGAAAAAACAATATAAACAAAACTTACTTTGCATCACCTCTCCCGTCCATTATTTTTTTTTTTTTACTGTGTTATTAATATTACTTCGGAGAGTGTTTTAGCGTCTCCCAATCTGCTGGACAAGTTTGGTCGCTGAAGGACGCACCTCGGGACTTTGACGCAGACGTCTCCCTGACTTCTTGCTGCTGGACATGGGCGCATCTGAGGCCAAACAGCGGTAGACGGAGGGCTCGGAGTTGCTGTCCTCCTTTCCTCCTATCTCTTGCAGAGTGGACCCACTTTTGAAAGAGCGTGTTTTTTTTCTATGTGGGCCTAAGGCCGACTTGTTTAAAGGTCCTTTTTTTTGCTTCCGGCAACAGCGAAGAGACCAAGTCTTCCTCCCTCAACCCGCGCTCCCTCTCTCACTTTTTTGGAAGCTGAACTTTTAAAGGAAAATGGGGCATTGAGAGGGTTGGCAGATCTCCCCACGCTATAATGGTACGTGCTGTGTAATTCAATAGTTTCCCTCTGTTGGGTCTATAGGGTAAAGTCTATAGGACTGAAAATAAACCAAACATTGCATGTGTTTAATTGCATCCCTGCAGGGTTCTCGGGTTTAGAATTTAAAAGATCTGCACTTTGTTGGACGCGCAGGGTGAGAGTTGGCTGTCCAGTGTGAGGCCATGGATGACGATACAGCACACCTGTGTGTGTGTGTGTGTGTGTGTGTGTGTGTGTGTGTGTGTGTGTGTGTGTGTGTGTGTGTGTGTGTGTGTACGTGCGTTAGCGCGCGCGCCTGTGTGTGAGGGACAGTTGTGTGTTATGTGTATAAGTATAATCACCTTGCTTACCCGCCAAATTTGATAATTATAAAACACCTAAACTCACTTTGATTGACCAAATTTCAAACATTTAACATGCTGCTTGTCCCATTTTTCTTCCACCTTAAACAATGTATTTTAACGCATTCTTTACTTATGAAAATATCTGCTATCCTATTCTCATATTTTCCCAAGTCATAAGATATAATAACGCTGTAATAACTATAATAACTATGTCTCTCTAGCTCTAATAGATAGATAGATAGATAGATAGATAGATAGATAGATAGATAGATAGATAGATAGATAGATAGATAGATAGATAGATAGATAGATAGATAGATAGATAGATAGATCTAGCCTCGCTGGTGGGTTAGCAGCGTGCAGGCTGGATTGTTTGCTGAGGTGTTTGTAGACACCGATTGACAAAGTGGAGGCTGATCTTCCTGCGCTGCTCAGATCAAACAGAATAAAACACACATGCGACCGCAGACTGAGGAGCTCTGAAAGGCCAGCACGGAGAGAGAGTATGCTGGCGGTAGTCGTGATGATGATGATGATGATGATGATGATGATGATGATGATGATGATGATGATGATGATGATATTCTACAAGCATCCCATAAGCCCGTGTAGCGCAGGGATGCTGCACTGTTGTCCACTCTGCACCGGGACTGCTTTTTCTGTCTGAGGCGGCTACTGTTTTGTTTTTGTTTTTTTCTTTTTTTTTTCTTATCAATGGGCACTTCATTTGCGTAGCTGATGACACTTTATAGCGACTACAAGGGGTTGGGGAGGTGAGGTGACACAGACCGTCTTTGTGCCCCCGGAACAAGTGCTGAGAGTGCTTCAAACCAAAGCAACGTGGACAGCATTTAATGTCAGAAAATCCAAAAGAGAAATCTCTGGCTGGATGATGATGATAATAATGATGGTCTAATCATGTTCTGATATCCTGCAGTATTTAGAGAGAAAAATATTACATTTTAAAATCTTCTTATTGCAGTTTTGTTCTTTTCATTGCTTTTTTCTCATTGCAAAGGATTATTTGATATTAAACAGCCTCTGTCATGCTGCAGTTCAAAGCTTTTGAATTATAATGGTCTTAAATTAAAATGATCATGGTTTTAAAATTGTGACCGACATTTAATTGCTGTTCATTATCAACACAAGAGATTACAGCAAAGCTGCCACAATCTGGCAGCATGTCATGTGTTTTGTAATTTGACCAGTAGCTCACAGGGTTGATTTGTTGAGCTTTTTAGTTGAAGGAAGACCTGTTCAAAAATTCTGAGGTGACGATGGGAAGTTTCTGTGGTAGCACAGAAATACATGAATTTAGAAGGGAAGAATACAAGATACGCATGATCAGAAATTATTTTGATTAGCAACACAATATTCCTAATTGCACCAATAATGGAACTCTTTCAATACAGCAGTTTCACATGCATTTTAATATTATTGCCCAAAAACAGTAATTCAACAGTCCTTTAAGGACTTTCTGTATTGAACGGAAATGAAATGTATTCTTTACATGGACTGAAGCACTATCTGGATCCACTTTTTGAAATGGCAATATGTTTGTTTCATCAATAAAGACAGTAAAAACATTTAACATTGAAAGTAATAACCGCATAACAAATCATCAGCAGTATATGTGCAATAGTTGCTCCAACTTATTTAAACGAAAACTCCTGTCATGAGCATGTTTGACTGCAGTTTAATCATAATATTGATTGTATATGATCGAATGAATTCCTCAGTTTTTGTTTGCCAGAGGTGTTGTATATTTTGTCCTGAAACAATCATCTCAAATTCAGACTGAAGGGCACATTCAGAGTCATCAGTAATAAGCTGTGTCTTTATATGTATTACACGAAGTGTTTCATCAACCAACTCTACAGGGGCGATGTGATTACTGTCCCCCAGATGAGTGACACATTGTCAGCACCAGCAGGATGTGAATACATATTTTGCTGTTTTAAACATCAGTCTTACATAACTTTATCATGGGGGGGGGGGGGGGGGGGGTCATCTGCCAAAAATGTTGCTGGCCTCGGTTTATGTGACACTCAGTCATACCTGCACAACAACACAGACAGACCTCAAAGGGTTCAAAATGTCAAATTACAGGCCATATGTGATTTGTGATGTCTGCTGTCCAATTATCTGTCTATTTTTCTTAAGGTAAGTGAAGCATTAGACAATGCTTCATAATTGGCAGTGATATAACGATCCTCATTTTGTTTTGATTGTAGGCCTATAATTTCACAGTTGGTTGCATCGCGGTTGTTGCAGAGAAAACCTGCCAACCACAGAACCTGTCAGTCAAATCAAAGCCAAGGCTGTTATTGGTGCCAAGCTGGGAGGTGGGCGTGAACTGTACCACATTATTTAAAAAAAGTTTTTAGAGTATCATTTCAGTTGAGTTGGAAGTGGGTGAGACATTTTACACGAGCTCAGCGCACTGCTTTATTGAGTCATACTGAGTGTGTGTGTCTATGGTGTGTGTTTTGTAATGTAACTCTATGCTTCCTGGTCTTTGTGGTAAACTCTGCTGTATTAGAACCATAACCACAAGAAAATCTCCCCATGGATCAGTCCTTGTGTGACACAAAGGGCTGATTGTACCAGCCCAAACCTCATTGTTAAATGCACATAGCCAGTGCGGCGAGGCCTTAACTGTGTGTGGTTTGGCCATTAAAAAAAGCTTGAATAAGGATCCGTGGAGGAAAAGGGGTGCCAGTGGCATCGGGTTACCTAGTGTAGCCAATGCGTATGGTGCGAGGAGTGTGGCAGCAAAATGTTGCAGCCTGGGAAGTTACAATTGGCATTGTGTTATCTTAGGGCCAGCCTGTCGAGCAAGATCAGTAGTTGACAGGCGAGGTGCCAGGGCGAGTGAATTTTTGGGTGTGTCACAATGTGTGCTGTGTTCAAACTTGTTTCACCGTAACAGTTTTGGTGAAAGGATATATTTCTTTGCATGGGATCAGGACTGCTGTTGTTAGGGCTGGCATAGTTTCACATCAATTACTCAGGGATTCAAAAGTTTCACCTCACCCAGCTGATTTGTATGTCAGCATGCTTGATTTGAGCCACACACACACGGTTGAATAGCCAGCATAAGTCGAATTGTTTTTTGCTTAAGTCATGTGAAATTATATTGTACTCCTGCCTCCTGCAGTCAGGCCTCCTTAACAGAAACTGTTCACACCGTGTGCCTCATGCCTCCTCCAGAATCCCACCGTTTACTATTGTGTAAAACACAACTGCACAATTAAGCCTAATGCAATCTTTAACACTGCATCTTGGCTGTACTTCTGACCCAACAAAACCTTCAGGACCCACAAGTGGAGTGAAATAATTAGCCCCACTCTGCTCAGCCATCCATCTATCCTTCTTTTTTTAATGCAGCCCCTCAGTTTCTCATCTTCTTTCTTATTCTCCCCGTTTTCCCTTCAACCCCCTCTGAGACGGCTGTGTGAAAAATTGTATTTTTCCAACATTTCTCCCTGAGGTAGCTTTGGCAGGGACTCACACGGCGGCCATTTCTGCCTTTCATACACCCCTCACACACCGTGGAACAGATCGCCGGTGCGGCCCGGCGTCTTTGAAGTGGTTGCCATCTCACGCAGGTTGGCTGGACTCTCTCGTTCTCTCTCCCCATCTCACCCCCCCCCCCCCCATTTTCATCCTGTGCCTTAAACTTGGCAGTGTTATTTTCAGCCAACGAATCACGATGATGAAAACGCGTTTAAGACACAATGCTGGTGATAATAATTATGGTTTTTAAAAGATGGACTGACAGCGCTGGTAGTGGTTGATGATTGTGCAGCAGCCAGAATAAATGTTCTCTGGAAACAGGGAGATGACTGCACCAGGTGTGTGAGCAGTGCAAGTTTTTTTGTGTGTAGGTGGTGAATTAAGGTGTGTGTTTGTGTGTGACTGCAAATATGAGATGCAGAGACAGAAAGATAGAGAGGGGGATCATTGATATGTTGCCATTCATGTGCTTTAAAATGGAGCCATCTGAGAGCAAATTCCACCATCAGGGCCTTTCATACACAAAGCTCTGTGGAGGTGTGTTTGAGTGCGAGTGCATGTGTGCGCGCAAGTGTGTGAGCAGGTTTTCGGAGATCTCACCTCCAAAGAATTTGGCCATATGGTCGTCAACACATATACCCAGAGAGAGAGAGAGACAGACAGAGAGCAAGCCAAGGAAAGGCTGTGTGAGATAGTGAGGGAGAAAGTGAAAGAGAAGTGTCTTCTTTTGTGAGTGGAGGCAGCAGGAGAGGCAGTTTAAAACAGATCCTCTACCCCTACCTTAGATCAGATGGCTCAGACAAAAAAAAAAAAAAAAACCTCCATTGCGTCCCCTACTCCACATATTTGTGGAGTAGGAAAATCTGTCTCAATTAACACATTTGCATTGGGCGATGATGGACTCCAAATAGGTCACTGACTCAATCTCCCGCCTCCGAATCTTCCCTCTAAAATGTTAATTAAGCAGGGCTTTGAGATTTTTTTGCTCAGGGCTGGCCATATGGGCCGGGCATATGTTCTATATATATAGTACAATATATAATTCATACACTGCTGCAGGAGAGAGTGTTTGGGGGCCTGGAGTTTTTTGGGGTTTACTACAAAGGGAGTCAGTATGTTCTGGCCTCCCCAGTGGCAGGTACAGAGCTTAGCCTATTCATTAGCTTCATGTTATTCACTGTTACACAATGGGATTGAGGTTCATCAACACCTGTTTCTTTGGCTGACAACATAAAGAGGGCATTTTAATTCGTCTTTGTTGGTTTGTTAATATGAAATGAGAGCAAATGATCTATTGTTGGAGTGCGGTTGCACTTTTGTGCATTTTCCATCATTTCAAAGAGGTCAAGTTAAAGGACGAGTGATATTGAGAATCTCTGCGTATGAAGCGCTACATATGTACAAAGATATTCTCAAATAGTTATGTTTCCTCACACACTCCCAGTTGAACCAGTTGTCCCCGTGCCATCCTCCCAGACACCCATTCAGCAGCAGAATGAGACAGTGGCAGCCAATGAAAACAGTCCTTTCCCACCCGCAGCTTTTTGGGTCTGGCTCAACCAATCAGGGAAGGCTTGCTAGTGCACCTGACCCTGTTTCTGGCCAGGGACAGCCAATCACAGACGCTCCAGCACACCTGATGCATTGTGGTCCGCTCGCTGGTAGTCGGCAGGCTCGTGCTGGTGCGGACCCCCACACAGGTGCCGTGGATCCAGGCCATCATTCTGACCGCCGGCCAATCAGATGCATCATCTCATTATCACATGTGGTCTGGCAGACTTTGAGTGTTTGCAATTTGTCTTGTGTGTGTGTGCATCAGCATGTATGTGTATGTGTGCATCTGAGGAACTCTGTTACCCAATTCCCATAATGCTTTGCAGCCTTATCAGCAGGCCTCTCTCACTCCGTTCCTGGCTTCATCCTCTTCTTGAGTCTCAACAATGGGCACTGTGTTGCCCCCTTAAGGAGCTGGAGGCCTCGGCTATAAAAAGAGACTAAGAATTAAAAAAACATGTTTATGGACTAATAAAGATGATTAGAAATCGCACAATTGCAGAAAAATGGAAGGTTTGCGAGTGCAGATTATCTGTAATAAAAAGCTGAGGGGAGAGACGGGGGAGAGAGGGAGAAAGAGAGTTAGCTGTACAGACCTCTCATTGCGAAGGATATGAATAGCCTTTGTTTTCACCACAACTCAGGGCTGTGTGGTCTGCCAATGTCTGGCTCTTATTATGGGGTTTGTGTCTGTGTGTCTGCGTAAGTGGCATGCACGTGTGCGTTGGTGTGTGCGTGTGCTTGTGTGAGCTGCTGTGTGTTTGTGTGCGAAGCCAAGAGCTCATGGGCGTGGAAAAAAAACGTACATACGTGCAGGTGATTATATTTTCAAGAGGGTGAGACTATACATATGTGCATTTAAACGTTTCCACACACCAGATACACTGTTTTCTCTCTGCTCCTGTTCAGCTAAATAAATGTGGCACGGGGTCTTGGGCTGGCACAAGCGTGTGTGCACGCTATTTTATCCGTTAAAGTTGTGAAATGAAATAGGATTTCACAGAACGGCACAGCGGCTGTGGGATTTGGGCTCCCTTCGGCTAAGTAGAGTGGGATAGGTTGATCCAATCAGCGGCAGAACTGCGAGGAGAGCCCATTTCACAGCTTCGGGCCCTGCCAGAACCCTGCCTGCCTGCCTGCCTGCTTGACTTAGAATACAAATGAAGCTCTCTGAATGCACACTTACACACACATGCATGCATGCACAGTGGTACTTACAGACAGTCTGGCTGGGGATGTATGGTGCAAGACTTGTTAGCAGGCGTTATGCTTTCTGCGGAGAAATGAAAGCGGTATGGGTTTTCAGGCAGCGTCCTGTAGCACAGGTACATTTTAGGGTTGTCTCACAAAGGGCAAGCAAGAAAATCCATGTTTGATCAGGGTGACTTCAGGACAGGACTGACCGCAAACGTCAATCTGGATTTTTTTACAAATTCTCACAATTTTGTGAAATTGCAAACTTGCAATAATTGCATTATTTGCTTCCTATTTGAAGAACGACAACATCAGATATTTCATTGTGTTTTGCTAAATACTGAGAGAAATTCAGTGATATGAACATTTCTCTGAAATGTTTTAAAAATGCTGTATCCATCCCCAAATTCATTGCAAGTTTTTTCTTTTTACTGGAACCTCACACAAAGTTTCTGGTGTCCTGAGACTAAAAACGGTTGAGATCTGCCTCATAAGAGAGTCGTTAATAATGTGACAGAATCACTGTACTGTTCAGCTCACACAATTTTAACTAAGTAACCATCGCTTTGTATTCTTTTTAGGCTACTGACACCTACCTGGTGAACGACGATCCTTCCAGAGGCCCAGGGATGCCTGAATGTTTCCTCGTGTCGGATACATACAGGGTATACACACACACACACACACACACACACACACACACACACACACACACACACACACACACACACACACACACACACATACACACACACACACACACACACACACACACACACACACTACAAGATCTTACGTCTGTCCTTATCCTGTGGATGTCTCCCAGATTTATTTTCTGGACAGTTAAACAAGCCGAGTCCATTAAAAACGATCTCTTTTTTCCTTTCTAAAGATTTAGCGCAGTAGAGAGGAGGAGGGTATTCAGAATACAAAAGACTCATCAGTGCATGTTGCAGAGTAATTTTTACAGGGTCAGACTCCTCCATGGGGATGTTAACCACTATATTATCTTCATTCTTCAGATCTTGAATTGGAGGTTCTGGGGTTAATGTGCCCAGGAAATACACACACACGCGCACACATGTGCACATGCACACACACATTTTTGAGTGTTGACATTCTGACCGTTAGCATGCTCATAAATCCGCTTCCTGTAAAATCTCCCTCATGTCATCATAGATGCCCTGAACACACGTGTCGACCGTGCTGACATGTGGCAGCAGGGCCCTGCATGAAAACTGCATTTCCTCAAAATGTCAACTTTTCTGTGACTTTTATTTTTTTACCAGGCATTATTTATTCTAAGCAGTAGTTTGGCTTTGTTGCAGGACACATTTTGCTGATGCAGAGGACAAAGCCAGCAGCCAGTCCAAACAAAGTAAAATGCAAAAACCTAAAAAAAGAAACAAAGATATGAGGTTTTCTCTTTTTTTTCCAGGACACTTTCTGTGTGTTCTGCATGTGGTCATTTTCATATCTTTTGTAAAAAAAAAGAAAGAAAGAAAGAAAGAAAGAAAGAAAGAAAGAAAGAAAGAAAGAAAGAAAGAAAGAAAGAAAGAAAGAAAAGAAAAAGCATGTCGTCTTTCAGGCTGAGTTTTTAGACAACTGCTAGACTGCCAGGAACACTGCTCCTCTGGCCTCTGAGCCGTAGTCTGAGATGTTGAATTCACATCTTAAATGAAGAAATACTGACGTCAGACTAGGAATATAAATCTATATCCTTTCTTCCAGCTGAATTCAAACGTGGTAGAACGGCAGTAATCCAAACCAGCAGACTAAAATGTATATGGAGCTATTTCACACAGTAAACACATAAAAAGCAGCAGGCGTAACACATTGCTCTGCACACACACTCAGATTGCAAACAGATCCATAGAGTCTCAGGGATCCGCACTGTGTATGATATGCTTGTTAGCCATAACGGCCAGTCAGCCATTTCTTTCTGACTGCATATGCCTGTATGCATTTGACTGGCGTGCTCCCTCCCAGAGCACACATAAACAGCTTACTCAAACAATATTTACACTGTACGGTGTAGTAAACGGCACACTTACACACATTTTCCGTTCACATATTTCCTGCCTTTTGAAAGGCAGCCTCAACCACCTGTCTCACACATTTAGCATGCTAATGGCAGTATCAGTATGCTACATCACTTTCAATATTTAATGGCCTAGCCACAGGCGAGGATAAACAGCAAGTATATGGGCAGCACTGTGTGTCAATGGGAGACCACAACATGCTAACTTTAGACACACCATATGGTTTTCTCGTGTGCTATTTAACGGCAAACTACTTAGAAACCACTAGAGCCCTGCGCGCTCGAGGGGCTGTCGTAGGTGATGGTCAGAGAGGACGCCTCTGATCACGGCCAGAGAGATATAAAGAGAGGGACAGTTTGGAAAGAAAACCTGAGCGTCAGTGTTTTGCAACTCCTGCGGTTGCTATAGTTTGTTTGTTGCAGCCAAGTCCCTGTGTTGAATACTGAGATGGTCGTCTCGGTCCGGGCTGCAGCCAAAGAGACAAAGAAGGCCGGTAGAAGTCAGACAGACGAGAGGGACGGTGTGTGTGATTAAGACGGGAGAAAGAGAGAGGGAACAGCGAAAAGATTAGAAGATAGAGAAAGGTCACTAAAAAGCACCACGGAGAAGGAGAAAAGGGGACAGACAGAGAGAGAAAGAGGGAAAGCGAGGGAGCACACAAAGGCTTTGGGGTTTGGGCCTGTGCCGTGGTGGGGTGTGGTTTGGAAAGAGGAGAGACTATGGGAAAGGAATAGACTACACCTCAATATGCTTCACTTTATTTTTTATTTTTTCTTCTTTTTCTGAATCTAATTCCTTTTCTAGCTGCTTGTGCCAGCATATCTTTGACCACAACACATCTGTGGCTGTGTTCGTGTGTGTGTGTGTGTGTGTGTGTGTGTGTGTGTGTACATGTGCACGAATGCATATACTGTGCATTATATGCATGTGTGTCTGTGGTGTGAGTGTCTAAGTATCCAACATAGGCTGAGGTCTCGTAAATCTGCACAGCTTCATATCCCCCTGAAAAACTTGGCATCTGAGCTCTGGGGTGACTTCAACCCCCAAAACCGCACCCTTGCACACACACACACACAAACACAGGCGTATATGCACATACAGAATTGTATTCACACATATGCACACACACAATCTTCCAAACACTCTCACTTGCACACATGCACAAGGCAGGGGCTTATGTATAATTGCAGGCACTCTGCCTGCATATATGAGTTTGATTAGGCTGAGGAGCAGGGAGCAGGCGAGGATAAAGCCAATCCTGATTAGAAACAGAGTGTATCGCTTCCATACAATAGAAGTCACAATGAAACTGGTTTAGACCACTTTGTCCAAGTTCAGGTGTCTTTTGTCTCTGAATACATATACAGGACACTAGAATATGACTTGGACTGGGTCGAAAAGGAGAATAATAGCAATCTGAGGGGTATCACAGCTGAATATATTCCAATCATTCAAACCGTAAACTGACAACGTGCTGAAATAACTTTGGATTTGTTCAGTTCCTCGAAGGCATTCGAGGAGGTCCCCAGAAATACATGTGAATGCTCCTTCAATTAAAAATATATTGTGGCCTTGGGTCTAACTTTGAGGCGAGGAGCTTCTCGTACCCAAACTCTGCAGCTACAATGGTCCTCAGCCAAGAGTTGGGCCTCAAATCCAGCCGTGGCAGCTTGTAAAATGAGTTAAACACAAATAACTTTGGTCCACGTTGGAGCTGATGTTTCCGCTGCATCAAACACTTTGTCCGCTGCACACTTTCATTTGCAGTAACAAATGCTCAAGTTAAGAACACGGGGCCTCTTCCACTTAAGACACTTGAATTAGTTCAGTGTGTGCTGAAAGCTTTGTGTCACTGCAGCTGACGGGCTGACCAAATACCGCAGCAGAATCTGAGTTGTAAATTTCAAACCTTTGTTTCTATTTTGGTCACACGTGGGTTTAGCAAAGGATATGAAAATGGAAAAAGATAATTGTGAGGAAATCTTCCTCCTCTGTCATTTGCATTTACTCTGTACTCATTGCTAAAGTTTAGATTTACAGCTTATTTATAATACAACGTCAAAAACATGCTGTTTGCATGCTCTGGAAGGAATCTTTAAACATAACAAGGTTTCTTTGGAATATTTAAATGATACCACAAGAGATTAAATTGTACTGTAAGCAATTAAATACGATAAAGCCATAAAGTCACTGTGAACTCACCAGTGATTAACAAAGGCAAACTATCAGATGTGAGGCAAAAATGTTACCTCAATCTTTGTTCAGGAAAATGGAGTTTTGGCTTTCTTACCTTATATTCTATCAATATATCTGTCAAGACAGATAACATAGACAGACACTTTGTTATTATTTGTCATTGCAATATGAGATTAAGTATGTAGATTTGAGGCAAAATCATGACTGAATGTTTGTTGCGGGAGAGGGAAAGCAAGAACAATTATCCCTGTCACAAAAACTAAACGCTGTAATATATGGAAAGCAGGATGGTTACTGCAGAACTGCAAGTCCAGATGGAAAAATTGTAGATATTCCATATGCATTTTATAAAATACCATAAAACACGACGAGGTGACTGAACTCACCACTGCGTGCCACATGCGCACTGAGCTCCTGCAGCACTGTGGTGCTACTGTAACCTCGAGCGATCGCTCTCTGTGGTTTTAGCGAAGCGCGGATTTCTTTAAAAAAAAAAAAAAAAACTATAAAAAGCCGATGATAATTTAAAATACAGTTAGGTTTGTGCCGATCTGAAAGAGAAGCGCGGAGGGAGAGAGCGAGCGAGAGAGAGAGAGAGTTAGAGAGAAAGAGGGAGGGAGGGAGGGAGGGAGGGAGGGAGGGAGAGAGAGCAGCAAAAACTTTCCCCTAAAGTTAGTGCGGAGCTTTCACTGCGAGCGAGGCGGGGTTACAGCCTGGACTGAGCCACAGCGGCTTTGCAATGCGGCACCGCAGCGAACCTCCATCCAACTTTATCATCAGCGACTCCAATTTTCATCTCTAGACACAACCATGTACTCCCCGTACTGCTTGACACAGGTATGAAAAAACGCCGTTTTTCACGCTCGTCTTCGCTGCTTTTTTCCGGTTTGGTGCGCCTCCGGTGTGTGTCTACTGTATGTGGTTACAGTGTTGTGTTGTCCGCCGTGCTGCTGCCGCCGCTGCTTGTCATTTGTTGCGTTTTTAAGGACCCTTTTTCCAGCTCTGCTCTTTTTTCCCCGATAGTGTTTAACCTCGCTCTCTCTCTCCCCCTCTCTCTCGCTCTGTCTCTCCCCCCTTTCTTTTTAATGGCACTTTTCCAACGGGCTTTCTTGTGCGTCTCATTGCGCATGGTTTGGAGAGAAAATGGCGCTTCTCCCAAATCTATTTTATATAAAACGGAGGTTGGAGAAAGGGGAAGAAGGGCTCGGTGCCCTGACAGTTGGCGACTGATTACCGTCGCCCGAAGGCAATAATCGACTTTATCGACAAACATAATAAACCACTGATCGAGTTTTAATGTGGCTCGTTGCGCTGTGGAGCAGTTCATATATAGATTTATTTCTATATGAATTAGGCTCTCGGAGGTCTGCCGGTCTCCAGACGCTGTCGGCTCTGGGGGCCTTTAGGGTCACCGTGGACGCATTCAGGACTATCTGTCATTTAGTTTATTTCACTTTGGCAGCCTCGTTTCTTGAATTAAAAAGTTTTTTGGGGGGCATCCTGAAGCCGACAGAGGGAAGGGTGGGCGTGTGTCGTGTGGAGAGTCCGAGCTGCATGGTTGCAGTTTGATTAATCAGAAAAAGCAGCTGACCTTTAAAGCAGCATTAAAGCTACTATCTGTTATTTACCTGAATTATATGGGTTTAACAATAAAGAGAGCACAAATTGGATCTTTTGAGGGACTCGCTGACTGAAAAAGAAAACCTCTCTTTAACTTGTGCGTAATTTCAAAGGCCGTTTGGAGTAATGGTTCATTTGGAAGTTGTGCACAGTCGATTTTTGTTTTACTCTTGTTAAAAGAATATAATAAAATGTATTAAATAATTAAGACTTCCACATTGAATATTCAGCTCATATTTTTGTCATGAACAATGTTAGACTCCGTGTTGACCTTTCGGGCCTCATCTCCATGTGCGCACTTCTTGCAATACACAAAAATAAGTCTTGACTTTTTTCTTTCTTTCTTTCTTTCTTTCTTTTTAAAGCAGCACAAAGACTGGAATCAAACGTAGCTTTCTTATATTTCTGTAAAAATATCCAGTAGAAATAACCTTTAATCGATCAGTGCCAAGGCTGCACAGTGAAAAAACTGGACCGGCAGGTTTGACACAAGTGGCCTGTTTCTGTTTCTTATTGTTTTGGTTTATTTTTTAAATCACAGTAAGTCTGTTTTCTTTATGTGTTGAATTTGTCTTATTTAAGTGTTTACACAGTTCTATCTGGAAATTAAACCGCGTCATATAACAGCTCACAAACAGCAAAGGTCAAGTCATAAATGACCTTTTTTGATTTTCCAGCAGCGCAGCGCTTCTTGCGCCTCGTGAGCACATGTTTCAAGTTCGAATTTGAAATGAAGCTTCAGGTCACACACGCAGACCTTCAGTTCAGTCACTGCAGAGTTAACAGAGGAGAGCTGCAGGCGCGCCGAGCCTCAGCTTCAGGCCGCCGCAGGTCCGGTTTTCCCCTCTGGCGCTCGGTTAACCGCTTTACACACCGGGCTAGAAGCCGTTTCATGTGTAACTATTTTCCCATTATAAACTCATTTTCTAAAGATCAAGCTGAATATTAACTTGTAACATCAGTATTTGTCAGGAGGCACAGTGGTTTTGTCTGAGGTCAAGAGCTTCCGTTCGTCATGACTTACGCAGTCCCTTCCAAGAGGCTTAAATAGAAAGCTTCTGTTCTATAAGTTTTACGCATGAATTCACACTTTGAACTGATTTTGCCTTTAAGATACATGTTTGAGCGCTTCAGGGAGGTCACGGCCCGCCGCCTTCCTCTCGTCCTGAGAGTTACGCTGTTGTTCTGGGAAAATATAACATTCATATTTGTTACTGAATCATTTAGAGATAATATTAGACCTAGAGAAATTGCAGTCATGCCGTTCCTTAAACAGAACAGTGTGTGACTTTGACGAGCTCCGTGGAAAAAAACCCTCTCAGTATTATTTCAGGCCTTCTGACCAGACCTCAGCATGTTTTCTCTTGATTGTTTATTGTCGTCAGAAACAAGAGAACAGCACTGCTCAAATGCAAAATAATATTTCATCACATCTTTTTTATTATTATTACTGTCACAGAATCAGAAGCCGTGGCTGCAAAACAGGCTGCAGTTAAAACGCGTCTGTCTTTTTTTCATCCCTCTCTCCTCTTTTTTATTTTCTCTTGACCTCTCTGGCGTCTGGAGAGTTTTGACGGAGACATTTTCTAATCAATAGTCTGTTTGATTTGCTCCGTAAAATAAATCCAACAGCCCTACTGCATATTTAGCATAGATAATTTTCCAAGCCTGGTGGTATGAGGCAGAGGTCCGCATCGAGTTTCCTCTTTCTTTCCATTAATTAAAATTAATTGGCAGCAGATCCTCTCACACGAGCGCCGCATGGACGCGTGCTGTCCATATGCGCGATACATATTGATCTGCTTAGGCTGCTGTTATTGCGTCTCCCGGTCCTACTGATGGATATCAAGCAGAGCTGAGTTGTTTGCACTCTCACGTCTCCTTGAGAACTTGTGCTTGTACTTAAAGGATATCCCGCCGTCTCAAAGATAACAGCAGTCAAAAATTAACTTGAGAACCGCCCGTGCGTCCTGCTTGCGCACACCTCTGCTTCACACCTGTGATTTAGTCTGAACTTGAACATTCGCATTTAATCAGCTTCCCTCGCCTGTTTTAATGATCTCTTTAGTGTGTGTGTGTGTGTGTGTGTGTGTGTGTGTGTGTGTGTGTGTGTGTGTGTCCACATCGTCACGCATGCATGCATTATGCGTCATGTAGCCGTGACTGCTGTTGTCGTCCTATGACTCCATTAAGTGAGTTCTTCGATCTCAGAGACGTAAATAATTCACAAATCGCAGAAAACATGCAAAACTGGTGCAAACAATCTACAATGCAATATTAATGCTGATAAAAGCTTTGCTGGAATGGCCTGGTAGGTGACGGACCCGATCAGCCAAAAGTGGTGCACGTCCACTTGCCAAACAGCACCGGGAGGTTTTTTTTACGGGGCTACGTGGCATTGTTTCACATCCCTGTGACGGAAACGCATTTGCATAAAGTTTTAATGCGGTTTGAAGGTCGCGGAGGCGTCGTTAATTAAAACTTTTATGTGCTGCGTTTTGAAATCAATTATTTCAGACTCCACTTAAGTCCCGCTTATCCAAATGAGATGTGGGCTGCTAATATGCAGCTCGTCTCGCAAACACTGCCAACTTTTGAAGCTTTTGCCGCAAACTCTCTCTCTCTCTCTCCCTCTCTCTCTCTCTCTTGCTAAGATGTTTAACACTTTGCGGAAGATCGTTTAACCGTTTCCCGCACATTTCACAAGCAAAAAAAAAGTTTCATTTGCTTGCTGGAGTCTTGCTCAGAAGCGCTTCGTGTCCAATTCTTTGCACTTCTAAAGTGTTTTTTTTTTTTTTTAGATTGGGAGATCAAATGAGTCCTTGAAATTCACTCAGCCGCGCGGATTGGCAAAGCACTTGAAAGCATGCAGTGAAAGCCATACATACTGTAGCCATGCCATATAGCCATAGCAACAGAGAAAAAATGTGTGTAGTCAGTATCTTTGGTGATGGAGATAAAGGAACTTTTGTGCATCAGTGCATATGGAGAAGCATGAAGTCTGTGTAGCAATATGTGTGGAGCCCACGCAAGCGGCTTCTATATATTCTCCTAAATATCTTCTAAATGAAACTCTTCTTTCCTGAAGTCAAATTTTGTTTCATTGTGTCTTCCTGTTCAGTCACCAAAATCAATACATTAAAACTCATGTTCAAGGCCCAAGTCCACACCTGGCTGTCATAGCTGCAGGTTTGTGTATGTGCGCGTGTGTGCATGTGTACAGTATGTGTGTGTTTCTTACTCCTGCCCCGTTTTGGGCCGATGGCTCTCCTGCGTCAATCCTCGGTTCTGGTTTCACTGGGACCGGACGGTGACGGCCGCGGTGCTGGTGTAAGCCGAGGTGGGCCTGCATGATCTGGTAACATACCAAGCCTTGCCGGCATCACTTTGCACCACACACACACACACACACACACACACACACACACACACACACACACACACACACACACACACACACACACACACACACACACACTCTAATCCTGCTCACACAGAGCTAGTTGGTAGGCACAGCACAGGCAGCGGAGAATAGGTTTGCTGTATAGACGGTAGACAGGGTGGACGTGGCCTGCCAAATGTGCCAGGACGACAGGCAGGCAAGCAGGCAGGCAGTGGGTTGCAGGCAGAACCCAGGGGTACATTGTGTTCTTTTTACTTATTCATCCTTTCTGCTGGAGGCAGACCAGGTCCACCTTACACTGCTTGGCCCAGAGTGAGAGCTGGTAGGCAGGGACAGAGGGATGGGACAGAGGAAGGAGAGCAGGGAAGTGGGAAATGGCACAACATGTCCATGTCAGTGAAACAGTGTCTGAATGCATTTTGATTACATGATAATAAAGAAAAGAAGTTTTTGATTTGTGTGAGGGATCTGTTGACTCTTGAGACCTTCAAAACACATGAATGGAGTTCAAATATTTAAAATCACGCATTGTGCCTCACGTTTGTCAAGATTTACATGTGCACATGTGAAAAATATTAGTTTTTGTTTGTAGCATGTACAAGGCCACTGAGCAAAACCCTGAGGTAGCTTATGGACGGTCCTCTGCGTCTGTGTGTGTGTGTGTGTGTGTGTGTGTGTGTGTGTGTGTGTGTGTGTGTGTGTGTGTGTGTGTGTGTGTTTGTGAATCTGTCTTGGAGGTGAGTTAAATCCAGCACTGCGGTGCTCTGCTCATCCCTTATCTGTGCAGTCTTGCTGACCGCCCATAGAAAATGGATTTATCATGCTTAACTGAGGCAGTTGGCACAACAGGGTAATAGGTGGTTGTCCCCTGGATGGATGGGCATGTGTGTGTGCGTCCGATATGTGTGTGAATATGTGTATCCCCCCACCCCACACACACAGACACAGACACAAACACACACACCTCTGCCTCCTAGTGTGGATTAGGTTTAGGGCTGATCTGTGGCCAGTGGAAGCAGGCAGCCCCTATAGCAGTCTTATGTTGGTCTCTGATATAGTTGTGTTTACCAAGCCATACGGCACACACATGTACGTGTGCACACACACACATAGAGGCACACTCATTTGAAATCAGACTGAACACTCACATATGTTATAGACAGATAGACGGACGTGGTGGAGGAGCAGCAGAGTCACAATCACTTCAGTGTGCTGATACTGAGAACATCTCTCTCAGTTTGGCCTGTGCCAACTTCTGTCGTGAGCGTAGAAAGTGCTCCAAAACTAAATATATGCAGTTACCCAGCAGAGCTGTTGTTGCTGCAATGCTCGCTACCCAATATAATTTTATTTTTGGCAGTGGGTAAGAATTGGGTGTGTGATTGACTGATAATTGCGTATCCTCCCTGTGCAAGAGTGCTATTATTTTTTCTCAGGTTTGAGAATCAAAGGTGCAACAACTAGCAGTTTACCGTCATTTGCACCGTGAAAAGACTTTTGCCAACAAGCGATGAGATGATCAGAGAGTGGAACCCGCAAAGGAATCAGAGGCTGAGAAGGCACAAGAGCCAAAGGACTGTGCTCTTCTTGCAGCTGCTTGGGACAGACTCCCCTTCACCTTCATCCTGCTCCTCCTCCTCCACCCCCTCCACCTCCTCAATTAGCTCCCTTTAAAAGTGAAGTAACGGTTAGTGAGAGATCGGCATTGTTCAAGGATGAGCTTCTGTTGTTGTTGTTGTTGTTTGTCTCTCTCTCTCCTCTCTCTCTCTGTCTTTCTCCATCCCCCTCCTCCGTCGACCCTTTCTTTTTAATTTTCTCAGAGGCTTTTTTGTGGGGGTAACCCCACTGAATGGGACAATGCAGCCTAGCGTGAAATTAAAGCTCTTAGTTAGTTTGGAGTTGCTCAAAAGAGGATTTTACACATGCATGCATTCATACACCCTCCCATACGCTATAGATATAGCTAATTAGAGGAAGTACACCCTATGTCGAGCATCAAGGGCCCAATTAAAAGAGTAGGGGAAACCTCTGTGCGCAAGATCTAGGCCAAATCAGCTCTGTGAATGCATTTCTAGGCCTTGTGTGTGAACAGTATGTCTGCCTTCTTAATCCAGGCGGGAGAATATGGACAAGACTGATATGAGAAGCGCACAAGTTTCATTAACATATGCATGTCACGTACTGGGTAAGTAAATGAAGAAAACAGTCGGATTGATCATCCTGACAGGCGACTGCCTGATTCAAAACAGATTGGCTTGCTCTTGCTGACTCTTCCAAGTCTCATTTTGGAAGTAGTCTTCAATGAAATGTCTGTCATGCATGCACATTACAGTTTTTGTTGATCACATCAAAAGGCATTTATTTATTTGGCACTTATTGGTTCGTGGAGTCTGATGACCGTTTTGCTTTGTCAAATTCATTTGCATGGTACATTAAAAAAAAAAGCAATAAGAATTTAAATAGCGGCTTCTTAGAATAACAACAGATGAAGCAATAATGATCTGCATGTAAAGCGTAACCTGTCTTGATATGTTTATCATATCTTTAAAGTGTAGCTGATGGAAATACGTGAAGCAGACTCGATAGCCACAGCTGAGTTGAATGTAGTTGTAGTCGAATGACTACCTAAGGTCATATATTTTTTGCCCGTGTGTGTGTGTGTGTGTGTGTGTGTGTGTGCAGAGGCTTGCTAATATAGAGCAGCAGCAGTCCACATCGCCTTAGGGAGTGAGAGGTGAAATATTCACCAGACCTAATAAATGTATCTGATACTTGAAGTAAACGCACCAACAATCTTTACTGGCAGTATTATCAAATTGCACACACACACACACACACACACACACACACACACACACACACACACACACACTTGCCTTTGTTCAGCGCTATTTCCTCAATGTAACTACTGGTCATAGAGGCCTGCAGTCCCAGCAAGGGAGCCAGTGAATCCAGTTAGTGAGTCAGACTTTGTGGAACAAAGTGTGCTGCTCTCTGATCCCCCCCCACCTTCTCTCTCTCTCTCTCTCTCTCTCTCTCCCTGGCGCTGGCAGCTTGCCAGGGGTGGAAAAATCTATAAGCCATTGCGTAATATACCATATCTTTACCTTGGTTGAACCCTGCGCAAGATCCACAGCTGTGTGAGCACACAAACAGAGACATGAGTGTGTTCATTGCCTCTGTGTGAAAGAAGGAGACAGACAAGACAGACAGAGGCAGAGAGGACACACAGAGTGGCTTCTTTGTGGCTAGTTTTCAGTGTGTACCCTCATATAAACAGTATCACACCACTTTGATCAAATGCTGCTGACAAAATATTTTCCAAAGTAGACTGAGCACGGCGTTCGGATCGCCTTCTGCGAGTGTTGTGCCAAGAGGAACGTAAGCTGAGGCCATATAAAATTTATCTGTTTTTGGGGGCGAGTCACGTTAAAAATGGAAATCAAATTAACTTCATGTTTTGCTTTAATGACATATAAACTCCATGGCAACACCACTGTGCTTCCAAAGCCAGTGGCGTAAGTGATACTCACTACTGGAGTTACTTGTTCTCCATGCATATCTTTAGAATGGAAATTAATGTGCAAGGCCCCAGGCTGAGTGGCTACCAGGGCCTTTCATGTTTGGCACTCCTCATCCTCATTCGGTTTGCGTTGCGTTGATGTGTTTGGTGCTGTGTTTCAGCAAGTGCGGGCCTCTCTTGCAGTGTCCGTGCACCTGAAGCTTCTTCGGAAGCTTTGTGTCTGAGCTCCGGAGGGAGGGAGCGTAATGTTTTTATTGGACGCATTTTTAACAGGCCTTAGTTGCTGACTCTCAGACTTTTCTGCGGAGTGTTTTGCTACTGTAAGTTCACAGGTGTCATCTCTGTAATTGCTCTTATATAATGCAGAGACAATGACACACACACACACACACACACACACACACAGTGTACAGGAAAAAAGGTAGATGTAAACAGTATTAAGTTTCTTGCAGTGTGCGAATCCCTGTGTGATAATTCCAATGATACGAAACGCCAAACACTATTTTATCAATTTTCATCTTCACTAATATGATCCACTCAGCCGGTGATACTGGCCATCCAAATTTCACATGCTCGGCCTGATTTGGTTTTGATGGTGGTGATTATTATTAAATGATCTGTAATGACTACTGATAATCCCCATGTGCACCCTGGATTCGCTGAGAGGCAGTTGTTTGTTAATGCACCACTGAAACCTAAAACACATACAGATGTGTGTGGGACAAAACCACAAACTCAATTGAGAGCCCTGCCTTTGTCTGAGAGCATGCTCATGCTTAATTTTTACCGGCTTGCTTATGGAAATTTTGCAGCAGACGTGCAGCTTTTCAGCACAGGGCCCCCACATTAAATTCATTTACTTTGCTCGCCCTCAGCTACACAGTGTAAAGGGTCAAACTGTGTAAGTGTGGTGATGGTGGTTTGGGCCTGGGGGGTTGACAGCTGGGTGGGAGAGGGATACAGCATCATTTTTCACCTCATGTATTGCATATGTATTTGTGTGTGTGTCTGTGTGTGTACTGTGTGAACGTGTGTGAGGCGGACTGCTGATATGTTTGTGTTTATTGACTCAAAGAGACGGGCCGTGGCTGCGTACACAGCGGTGTACGGGTGGCAGAGGTCCAGGCTTGGGGGAAACGTGTGTGTTTAAAGTACACACAGGCCTAATTATGCTGATTTAAGCATTCTTGCGGTCCTCCCTCTGGCTTGTGGTGAGTTAACTGGCACAGGGGCGTCCAGCAGAGAGAGAGAGGGAGAGGGAGAGAGAGAGAGAGAGAGAGAGAGAGAGAGAGAGAGAGAGAGAGAGATGGCAAACATAAAGAAGACAGAGACAGAAACTGAAGGCTCAATAAAAAGATGATTTAAAAAAGAAGAAGAAAGAGAAGAGGTGATAGCGGGCTGCAACACAGTGAGAGTGACTACGCAGAGAAAAATGTTGTCCCAGACACTGGTGAAACACAGGAAAAACATACAGCCGCCATCAAACTTCCCAGCAGGTTTTTTCCCTCCACACTTTGGGGTTAAGAGCGCGCCCGCTCTTCGTATTTATTTTTATATTCAGATGTTATGGATTGCTCCGGGAAAAGGCCGTCCCTTTTCCCAGCAAGAGGAATTAATACTGTTTGAATGTGCTCTCTGGAGTCAAAAAAGAGGAATTTTGCAATGGAGTTTACAAGTGAAAACCTGACCGCTGCTAAATAAATAAACTAGAGATGATTAAAAACTGACCCCCGTTTGTTGGCTCTCTGCTTTCTGGCCAGTGTGTGTGCACCTGTCTCCTCTCGCTTTATGCACATGCATGTCCCATGCAGTTAGCAGTGTATGTGTGCCGAAAGTCAGCGACGTGAGGGAAAGCTCACATGCACTATTTGGTTCACGCCAGACACGTTTTCGTGTGTTTCTGTGTGTACTGACTTGTGTATTTTCGCCTGTTTGAAACAGAATGCGGAAAAAATGTGTGTGTGTGTTTTATGCACTTCTGCATTGTGACTTTGTTGCCTAAAAAATATCCTAAGCATCACATTAACACCAAAGAGTATATAAAAGTGCCGTACAGATTCCTTCTGCAGCAGAGCCGAGCACAGATTGATGACGTCGGCCTGTGTGTATTCAAGCCGCCTTTCACGCAGGTGATAAAATCCTGCTGGAGAGGCAGGCAGGACTGCTCAGTGTCTCTGGGTTCATTCCCTGCACTGTATGAGACGGGATCAAGCAACACCAAAGCTCACATGTGCTCTCATCTGAAAATATGCTCTCACGTTCCTTACACTTCATTCCTATCTTTTTTCTCTCTCTTTCTGGTTCTCTCAAAACCTCCCTCTTTCTTTTGCTTTTTCGGTTTGCTTATCTTTGCCTGCTTTTCTCTATCTCACTCTCCCCATCCCTCAACTCTCTCACTCTCTCACACACACACATTGCGTCTTTTACTTCAACCGTCTCTTTCTTCCATTTTACCTCATTCTTTCCAGCCCCCTCCGCTGCTCCTCTCTTTCGTTCCCTCAGGAAGAGCCACAGTCTTATCTGGGATATGTTGGATTTGGTGAGCTTAAAAGCCACTTTACTGACTCCCTGTCGGCCTCTCCAGAGAACAGCTCAGGCTATCTAAAACAGTTTCACCATTCTCCAGGCTTTGTCCGCTGGAATGCTGCTCATCAGACGACTTTTCACTCCCGATGGCCTCTTAATGCTAATCCTTTACCTGCCTCTCCATCTTCTTGACTTCCACCCTCCTCTCCCGTCTCTTTTTCTCCCTCGGCTTCTTTTCTGTTCCTCCACGGACCGAAATGCTTGATAAACACAGATTGGGTTTCTTTGGTGATGTGAAGGAATGCTAATGTATCATAACCATATTACAGTACTTAGAGGAGGCAAATGGTGCCAAGTGGTATCTGGAGAATCAAATCTCTGCACAAGAGCCTTCTCTCCCGTTCAGATTGAAAAACGGTGCTCCCATTTTGATTTTCCTCACTGGAAATATATAAAGCTGAAAGCCCCTCTAGAATTTGATGAAACAATGGCGTCGTTGTATTCGATAATGCAATTTCTCCAGGAATTGGAAGGCTAGCCTAAATAAAGATGAGGCCAAATCCTATTTTGCATCTGATTTTTATTATTATTATTATTATTTTGGATGCCTAAGCACTTAAATATTGCCCAGAACATTCCCCTATATGTACTTCTTTGAAAACAATCCACTGCTGTCCTCTTTGTGAATAAATAGCGCTGTTACAATTTGTCACTGTTTAATGAAAAATAATGTCTTTAGAAAGAGAGCACTGAAATACTGTACTGATACTTGGAAGGCAAAATACTTATTTAAATGCTTGAAGAGTGTAACCAAATGATAAGTGTAAATCCAGAAGCAATCCTAACAGGATATGATCAGACCCAGGGCAGGCCCTCTGTGGCGTGTGGCAGGCAAGCTGGAGTGAGGGAGGATTTGCTCGTTTTATTATTAGGGCCTGCGTGTGTTGTTGATGGAGCAGCTCCATCCATGTTGACTCACAGAGAGACAGCGGTGATGGCTACACTGAGCAGGGGTGTCAGGCTTGGCTGATGACTCCAACTCCCTAAACAGCACTGCAAAGGCAAACCTTTCCTGGTGTGTGTATGTGTGTGTGTCTGCATGTTTATGAGTCTGTTTGTGCATGTGCATTCGTGTGCATGTGTGCGTGTGCAGGCCATACTGCATTTGCATGTGCGTGTGTGTGTGTGTCTGTTTCAGTCCTGACAGCCAAGAAGCCTCAGCAGCATCTGACGTGGCAGCTCTTGCTGCTTTCAGTCCAGCTCTCTCCTTCTGGCTCACTTTTCTGTGATACTATCTTTTCATACAATCACATGTTTATAAATGGAGACTGACTGGTATTTCATACCGGACCAGTTTCGCTGAGAGTTGATAAACACAGTACCATTCCCTGCAAAATAACATGGCAAGAGTAGAATATTTATTGCAGCTAAGAATTTTTATTTTCAATGGGACAGCAGTAAATCTGAGCAGGAAGCGAAGTAAAGGAGGAAAAGTTAAAAAAAATAAAATAAAATAAAAGATAAATAAAATATTTGGCTGGATTCAATCTGAGGCCAGAAAGGGCACATTTGATATACCAAATGCTATGAAGTAGTTGCACTTACAAAAAGCATTGATAACTGCTTTTCACTTACACATTTTCTGATAATAAAAATTCAATATATAAGCATGACCGTTATAAATCTAACACTAACCTAATTTGAAGCTTGGATCAGTTCCCCTCTCCTCCTTTTTCGTCTCCCCGGCCGGTTTGTGAGGTGCCTTTTTATCGAGGTGGGTTTCCACCATTTTATGTCCCCTCTGAGGACATGTACTTATGGCCGTCTGTCTGTGGTACTGTGGTGCTCCTGAGGTCTGTGCGAGGTGGTAGTTTAGGCCGGGGAAGTCAGCGAGCGTGGTCACAGAGGAGATAACTGCACACACTCTCTTCCAGAGGCGCCCGTCTGCATGTCTGTCTATCCACCCCTCGCTTTGGTGGATGATACATCTTCAGAAAAGGAAAGCACTGGTTTTAGAGGATAAAAGTTTCAAAATGATTTAGTTGTGCGTGCGCGCACGTGTCCTCATGTGTTTAAGTGTGCTCGTGTGTGGTTGTGAAGGCTCTTTGTTTCTCGCCTTGCATGTGTTTGTGTGTGTCCTCTGTTTCTTCCGGCCTGGCATGGTGCTCGCCCTACAGGGAATGCCACTCAAAATGAGCTGAGCGACCTTTAACCCTCACACAGCCAGCTCAGAGGAGGCATAACGTGTTGCCATATCAAGAGCCCGTTTCCCTTTAACCCAAACTCTGTCATGTGTAGCAGAGATTAAGACCCGACTCTCAGGAAGCCATTTGGAACAGACACCTTTTAACCCTAATGGGATCAGAGTTGCACATGAAGCCACTTGGAGCAGCCACCCACTCTTAACCCCTAACACTACCAACTCAGCGCAGACAAGGAAGAGTGCACAGGCAAAGGCCCAGCTCATATCATGCCACAGGGAGCGGGCACCGTTTAACCCTCACAGCGCCAACTCAGCACAGGCAAAACTCCAGCTCTCATGATAAGCAGAATTAAATCCGCAAGCTTCAGTGTTCCTGATAGGGAGCTCACTGATGCAGAAATGGGATGCTAATGTAACAGGGTTGGTTTTCCATCTGCAAAGTAGCATGCAAACATTTGCTGCGTTCTAACCATAAATGATAAATTGTAGTCACCAGGTTAAGAAGTTCTATTCTTTTTCTTATCAAGAAATTGAAGACAAAAAAACAAACAACCAAGAGTAATTTGCCACATTAAACCCTGCCAATATTTCTGCCGTGCTCCCACAAGTGTCAGGAAGAAAACAGCCACGTTTCCAGCTCGACAACCATAGAGGTATGAGTTGTAAAGATTTAAAAGGGTTTCATAAAGCCAAGAGTTGTAGAATCTCATCTCATGGTTAATAATTCTTCACTCACTTGGAATCAGTGGGGTTTCACCCACCGCTCAAGTATTTGCTGTGTGCAGCTGAGATGTTAATTAGGAACAATGCAATATCCTGCAGTACTTCTCAAAATATGAAGAAGAAATGGCTGCTGTGTCAACATGACCAAACACATGGTTAAATCACTGCACCTCTCGCATTTCTTTTTGCTTGAGTGAAGGGGGAGGGTTTGTGTGCTCCACTCACACCCTGCTCAACAATCGAGGAAATAATAAATCGCAAAAAAAATAATAAATACATTTGTAGTGCAGTATAGATGAATGTGCCAACCTGCTTACTGCAAATTCTACATTTAATACTAAGTGGTGGCAGATGATTTAATGGTTATACAAACACAGTGGATAAAGAAAAAAATTTAATTTCAAAGAGATACTTTCCCTTTAAGGGAAGTACCAGGGCATGAGTTGTGGCATGAGTGGTTGTGTGTGTAAGAGAGAGAGAGTGAAAGAGATAGAGGGAGAAGAGAGAGAGGGTAAAGGGAGTTTCTGCACTTGCCTGTCTGGCAATGACCGAGGAATGAGTGTACAAGTTTGAGTCTGGGTGAGTCAAGCTGTGTGTGTGTGTGTGTGTGTGTGTGTGTGTGTGTGTGTGTGTGTGTGTGTGTGTGTGTGTGTGTGTGTGAGAGAGAGAGAGAGTGAGAGAGAGAGAGAGAGAGAGAGAGAGAGAGAGAGAGAGAGAGGCAAAGCAGGGGAGAGGGAGTTCTACAGTGAAAGGAGTGAGGGGGAGCAGAGCGAGAGGCTCTGGAAGATGGATAGCAATGGAGATAGAGCGAGCACAGGCGATTGGTAGAAGTGAGAGCGTGAAGCAGCAAAAAGCAGAGGGAGGGATGGCTGAAGTGCAACAACAATATGGACCGCAGGAGAGGGAAAAAAGTGTTAGAGGGAGAGAGAGAGAGAGGGATTTCAGAGCAAGAGGTGAAAGAAATAAATGAAGGAATGGAGGAGTAGATGATGGTGGTGGTCGGGGCCACAGAATGAATGTGTGAGTTGGGCTAGTGGTGAAGCATTTGCATAAAGGGTGAGGGCACTCTGCCCGGGCTTTGGGGAGAGGTTGGCATCTCGCCTTGCCGACTGGCAGAACGAGGACCAGGGAGGAATAAAAGAATGAGGGGGAGAGAAAGAGTGAGAGAGAAAGTCTCTCAATAGTGCATCTCTTGTGTGAGGAGAAGCAGGCCTTGGCTGCTGTTGGAGCAGGGCATGGGGGGGTGGGATATCGGGTTTCATTATCTGCTTGATTCCTGCTGTATTTGCTAACCATGAGGTTCAAAGCCCTCTCTGCAGCTGTAGGCAGAGCATGGTAGTCCATGTGTGCCGCTGGCATGTGCCGACTGGAACGCTGTAGGTGTGTGCAGCATGCACTTCGGTCAGGAGTGAGACAGAAAGTGTGAGACAGACACTCTCCTTCCATGCAAGCTGAAGCTGCTGCACTATGCCATCACCCCACACACACACAACCACTCCACTAGCACCCCTCAACAAACACACACTCCAAGTATCACACTGTCTACTTGACCTTATCAGGAATGGCCGGCCTTGTACGGGGGGGGATGCTGTACTCTTAGTTTTACTGCAGCATCCTGTCGGAAAATGCCACACCAACTGTACGCCTGTGTGTGTTTGAGTCAGTTTGTGTGTATTTGCCATGGTGATGCCATCGAAATCGCTGTAATGTAAACGCACAGACGACACACATGCAGTAGTCTATATGTATTCACTTAGCATACATGTAATCCTATACTGCCCCATCTAGCTGCAGCCACATGTTGAAACGGTTTTATTAAATCATTGTTTGCAACATGCAGCACCAAAATCTCCTAATTTAGTTTGAAATCTATAACTTTGCCCGGTTTTATTTATATAACATCAGCCCTAAGAGAAACATTCTTTCTAATTGACGGCACCGTTATCAAGATTAACATTCAGTTTTGCATTATGAGGAGTAAATGTATAATGTTTCACACAGCCCTTTTTGCGGTTCCCACAATACATTCTGCTGTATGCAGTGAGTTTTTAATTTTGTTCACCAAGTCTAAGCCAAAAAAAAAAACAAAAACCCAAATCTATTTAACAAATGGTCCTCACAAAATGTCTTTTAAAGTTGTCCAAATTGAATTCAGTTCTCTAAATATTTTCAGAATATAAATTGGGAATATTACTCACTTGTGAGGTTCCAGTTATGTTTATAATTAACCGTATAAGGTGAAGTTTATGCAGATGGGCCAGAGTCATAGAAAAACCACACAACCTCAAGAAAATCCTGGCTGAATTAATTTTGGATACTCAAAAAAAAGAAAAGAAAAAAAATCACAAAGAGCTCCTGATCTTATCTGTGATGTGCTTACATTTGAGGCTGAAACAGCCTGCGCAGACAAATCCATCGCACAAACATGAAAGAATATTGAGTATAAAATTACCCAGGTCTGACTGCAGTCATGTCAGAAGCCCCAGCTTGCCATCAGTCCTTGTGTCTCTGGAGCTGTTTAAAGTTCGTTCGCTCTGTCTTTCCCTCTCAGCCTCATGCCACAAATGGCTTCCAGACTTTCACACATAGTAATGCTTCAGTGTGTAAACAGGCGTAATTACAAACGATGCGCAGACACACTTTTAACATCAATCTGTGCCGATGGGAGAAAGAGAGCAGAAAGAGGGGAAGTTTTTTTCCTCTTCCAGGGAGTAGAATGGATGAAAAGGGTTTGAGCTGGATGGAAATGGAAGGACTGGCAGTAATGAAGTTAAGGAGGAAATTTTTAAGAAGAATAATGTGGGTCTGTGTGTGAACGCATGTGTGTGGGCTCGAATAAGTGAATGAAAGAGGAGGGAAAACAGGACACTTATTTTTTCTATTTCATGAGAGTTTCCAAGGAAATAGTAGTTTATGTCAACTCGTCCATAATTATTTTATATCCTGGAGGCTTGTGAGGTTACTAACCCATCACCTCTTAATGGCAGGGTGTTACTCACCGCTAGTCAGCCTGCACACCTTACTTTTCCTGCACAGCAATATGGAAACTTCGTTCAACCCGCAGAAACTTTTTTTTCTCCTCTTCTTCCTTTTTCTTTTTTAACAGAGTGGACAGAAACAGAAATGGTATTATGCCTGCACTGCAGTGTGGTTTTGAAAAGTCCTGAAAAAAATTGATTTATATACAAACCAGCTCCAGCAACCTTAACCCAAATTATTCTCGACCATCTCGAGTGATCAGAGCGTGTGCACGCACACACACACACACACAAAGGAAAAATAGTTCAGATCTCTCACAGTCTTTCCCTTACATCACCGCAGTACTTGTCAATATCTGATTTCACACAGCAGATGTCAAAGATGAATTTCAGTCGTGACACTTCCTGACATGCTATAACCTTCATCAGCTTTCTCTCTGTGTGTGTGTTTCCTACCCTTATTTTACAGGATCATCTTGATTGTTTGTGAGAAAAAATTAATTTCATTAGACAAATGTGGTCTTCAATTACATGTTTTTGCAACATGTTTAAAAATAAGTTCAGCTTTCTCATTAGAATTTTATAACTAAATGGTACTAAAATAAAATGCTGGAAAAAGCAAATGGTGATATGTCTGTGGGTTTCCTGTTATTTCAGCAATAAAATTATTATTATTATTGTTGTTGTTGTTATTATTATAAAACAATTTAGGTGTATAGAAATAGAAGTAGAAATAGAATGTTTTTACAAGGAAACTGATTATGACTAAAATGTTCAGAATTTTCAAATTAAACTGAAAACATCAAAATCTATGCATGAGTTTGATTTTAAAACCAATTACTGTTCCTTGCAAAAATGGATTTAAAATATAGAGATGTTCAGGATATTAGTGTTTATTAATTCACAGCAATTGTTATATGTTTTCCATGTATTTTATTTTTTAAACCAACTAGTTTAACTTTAAACCAACAAATGAAAGAGGTTTTTGAAAATTAAGGGAGGTTGGGTGGTGGTAAAAATCCAATAATATAATATGGAATCATAGGAATAGAACATATGAATAGGGTACTTTTATTAATGTAATATAAAGGAGACCTGTTATTAGGCTGCATGAGTTTTCTGATGAGCCTGGAATTTATTTGTGTTTTAACTGTTTACTTCAACTCACTTATTTCTTTTCAAATTCCATTTTCTCTTTTGTTGGTATCACAATTTAACAAGTGACCTTGAGCTGTTCATATAATGCCAAGGGCCTGAAAGAGCACATTTAACGCCTGTTGACACACAGAGGCATCCTCAACGTGCCGGATGTGGCTTCAAATAATTGTATAACCTGATCTTTCTTCAAACGTATCACATGCAGATGTCATCCCTCTGGCAGTCATTTGCATACCTGAGATACCACAAATTCATTGAGGGTAATTGCTTATTAGAGCTGTGCTTACTTATGCTAATAATACGGTGGGAAAACGCGCAAGTCACGGTTGTTGAAATCAACTGTATGCAAATATAACCCACAGGCAGGTACGAGTCGTCCCTTTAATTTGCATAAAGGTGTTATTGTACCGAATACTGCTCATGCAGGGAAGGAGAAGACAATAATAAATCAGCAACTGAAGGAGGAAACGCTGCATGAACGCTTTAGTGCAGTGCAATTGCTTTGTTTACTAGTGTCTACCTTCATTTGGGTCATACTTCACACTGTTTTTTTTATGTCTTAGCTTCACTACGAAACGAACAACTACCCTAATACATAATCGTTTTTTTTTTTAGAATTAATTTTGACCCTTTCTATTCAACGTAGGCCGCGCGGAACCGAGGCTGGGAGGAGACCGTTAGCTAAGCCCAAGTTCAGCTTCGTGTGTGTGGGGAAGAGGGACATAAGGTTTGAGTTTGACTGGTGTTCAGAGCAGTTTTAATTACGAGAATAAGGCGTTTTCTTTATTTTAACGAACGCGAAATACATAGAGTTACTCACAAACAGACGGGCGGAGGTTAACAACACCGTCCGGCAGGTTCCCAGGCAGGGACAGACAGCCGTTTTCAGCCCAGACTAATGGTACGACGGTGCTGGGAGATGAGGATTTTCAGTTTAACACGGAGGTAGGTTTCTTTTTATTTTGTCTGTAGAAGGGTTTTGTTTTTATATTGTTTTACAAATGAACAGAGGCAGGGTGCAGGCCGTTTTGAGCTACAGGACAGGCCATAACGTCACACAGGAATTTGGTGTGTAGTTGAATCTGTTACACGGATAACTTCTTCAGCCAAAACCTTAATGCAATATAGTCATAAATTTAAGATAGTAAGGTTGGTTAAATAATAACAATTGTTATTTTTCAACCATAGAAACTACCGTGTGAATTTGGTGCCCCTGTACTTAGCATACTCATGTTTAGGCCTCATTTCACAGTGTGTTCTTAACAGTACGACAGTCAGGACACTCGCGCCGTCAGCCTCGCATACACGTCAAAGTAGTGGAACAGGTTAATTTGCACTAAGCACTGAATTTTAGTTTAATGCCACCAAAAGCTTGAATACAACCATTTCAGTTTCCATGGGTTTCCTTTGTCTTGTGCTTTTGGCCTTTGCTTGGCCTTGTTCATAAAACCTGAGGTGGTTTTCATTTCTCTCCTGCGCTCTGAGTTGCACCCTGTCAGGGCAGGAGGGGAGAGGACGGCCATGCCCAGCCTGAACAAAGGTCGTCGTTTTCTCAAAGAGGAGCATGGCAGGCAGAGATAAGATGAGCTCTGCTGAAATGATAGCAGGACAGATACCTGAAGAGTCTAGTGGACAAGGCCCGAAAAACTGCCACCCTGCGTTTTACTCTTAAGAACTGTGTGCAAACAGGACACAGTGTCTGTAATGAGCCGAGGGAAATGTCGATTTGAAAATGGCAAATAAAAAAAATGACACATTAAATAAAACGGTGCCACACAGACTCACTTCTTGGCCAAAATCATAAAAGATCTTGCCTGAACTGCAAATTGCACACAAACCTCAAAGCCTGTGTTATGCTGCTGTGTATAGTTTTGTATTTGGTCCAGTTTCTGATCATAATAGGCCTGGCAGTGGATTTAACTAAGTGATTTTAAAAGGGGAGATTTTTTTTTTTTTTTTTTTTTTTTTTTCGGAAGGATTACATATTTTATACAAATAGTATTTGCTTAATAATATGGATTAAATTATAGTCTCGTAATAGGTTTCTGTCCGTTTTTCATCCTCTTTTTGTTACATAGAGTTAAGAGTTCTGTTCCTGAAAAAATGCTGCAAGGCTGGAACTACAAAAGCAAATGTGTTGTTAGTTTGAATGGACAAAGGAGAGGTTTGGATTACCCTGATAGTAATCTTGGTTATTATCATTTTGCCTGTCAGTAATGGCATGATGATATTACAGGAAGTGACAGTAATACTTGGCACATATCTGTCCTTTTCTTTGTCTGCGGCCCATTCATCAAAAAGTCTAGATCCCTTCATTCTTTTCAAATAAGTGACAAACACACCTCCGTCATTATTCCTCAAAAACAAACACACACATCCTCTTTAATTCCATCTCCTCATGTTTCTTATCCCGTCCTTTTTTTCTTGCCTCCGCCATCTTCTCTCATTCCCACATTTTTCACGTGTTCAGTGTGGCTGTGTGAGGCAGGCGTATGCTAGCATGAACAATCGGCACCCGGCCCGGCTGGACCGGCCTGGTCCAGATGGGGTCTGCCCCCCCCCCACAAACCCCCCCACACCCCCAGCAGTAGCAGTGATGAGCCAACCAGCCAGCCAGCCAGCTAGCCAGCTAGCTACCCACCCGGGTAGCCAACCAGTCATTCACCCAGCCAGTCATGCAGCCTCTCAGCCAAGCTAACAGCCAGTTTGCCAGTCAGTCAGTGGACCAGCCAGTCATCCAGGCTGCGGCTCCTCTGTCAGACACTGACAGAGGGAGCAGGCCAGGCTAAATCTGATGGTCCTCGGAGCCAACCAGAGGACTCTGGCCTTTGTAGGGCGTTCACACAGACAGCCTGTCCCGTTGCGCAGCAGGGGGCTTCAACCCGCAATCAAATGGCCGGGCTCTCAACTTTGCCACATGACAAGTTAGCTTTTTGTGGCTGCCCACTGCCGAGATTCCAGTTTTGACAATGTCTCTATAATTCCTATGAGCCCCATGGACTAATTCATGTAATTTGGACAGCAAGTGTGTTCCTTTTTTTGTAATTTGGAAGAATGCTATTTAAATGCACTTCTAATAAGAGGAGCGGCCCGTGCTTGTTTCATACATATATCAGATTATATTGAATTGATTCTTGGTGAAAGCCTTTGTCTCTGCGATATTTCTCCCATGGTGCACTGGGCACAGCTTGTCCCGCTGAGGTCATGTGGGTCAGCCAATGAGGACAAAGCAATGTGCTTGCCAGTGCAGCTATACAGCCCTGTGCTCTCTCACTTTTTGCTGCTGTTCAATCCCAATCATGTGTCATTGTGCACTTCACATGCAAAAAGATGAAAATCTGGGCAATTTAGCAGCCACATTGTCAATCTAAACTTCTTTTTGCCTTTGCAAAGGCCGGCGGATCTGAATCTGAAAGCATTTGACTAAGCTTTGTGAATTACAGAGAAGCAGTATAGCCTGTTTAAAGCAGTTTGAATATCCTCTTGCCTTAGTCAACAGCTTAACATGTATAGGCTACTTACATGAAGCTGTCCACCACAGCGTTTTCAGCCGTCATTGTCCACTGCATCCTGTCTCTCACCCACAAATGGGATTGCTTTCTAATTTGGTAACAGAAACTTTTAATGTGTTTCTGTGTCTGTGCTGTTGGGGCTTTTAAAGTGGACTAAAAAAAAAAAAAAAAAAAAAGAGCGAGCGAGGGGGAGAGAAGGAGCCAGTTTGGATGTGAGAGTGCATTTTGAAACAGGAGAGCATGTTTTTGGATGGTATTTTTTGTTGGGGGGGTAACGGGCATTTTCTTCCCCCTCCTCTCTTTGTTTGTGTGGTAAATCCAGGAGCAGCTGCTGGTCTCAGGGTCTAGTGGGATTTTGGGCCTGTGTTTTCTCATGCCATCCCATGCCAAGGTGGTGTAACGCGAGCAGAGAGAGAGAGGGAGAGGGAGAGAGGGGTGTCTCTGGAAGGGGGTGGGGGGAATGCAGTTTGGAGAGCAAGCTGGTTTGTTGGGATGGCTGTGACCAGGCTGGTGACGAAGGCAATGAAGGCGGAGGGGGGCGTAGAGGGCTTTAGAAGGCGGGTGCTGTCTGGATTGGATGCATGTAAAATTAATATCCTCTGGACTTTGCCTTTGCACTAGATTGGAACTTGTCTATTTGGCTAATGACGTGCCTTCTGCCTGCACCACACACAGTCTCCGTCTCCCTCCCTCCCTCTCTCTCTCTCTCTCTCTCTCTCTATCTCTCTCTCTCTTTCGCTCGCTGCTCCCTCTCTCTCCACTACCAGCCACCAACCATCCACCCCCCACATCTCTGCTTCTCCCTCTGCCATCTCTCTCTTCCCTCCCTTTCAGCGCTGGGAGCGTGCGTATTGGCTGGGCTGTTTGAGACTCTGTGCCAAATAGGTGGGCCCTCTGCATGTTGGCACAGACTCAGTCAATGGTTAGAGAAGGAAAGTGGAGAGGAAGAGAGAAAGAGAGAGACAGAGTTGGAGAGAAACAGGGGGAAAAAAGAAGCTGCACTCGGGTTTGCCAGCGGTCGTGCACACTCTTCCAACATTGATTCGGTCCTCTTGTTTTGTTTTTTTTTTCTTCTTCTCCTCCGTCCGCACCCCCCTTGTCCAGCTCTCTCTCTCCCTCTCCGTGAGTCTTATGCAGATCCTAGAGAATTGAACCAATAGCACGCGCCGCTTTGCCAAGCATTTTTTTTGTTGTTTTTTCGTCGAGATATTTTTCTCTACTTATTTTTGCAAACACAGAGGCTTGTTTAAGTTTTTGACAATTTTATCCTTTTTGCTGCAATATCTGTTTATTTGGTTTGTGCATGTCCAGCTCTTTTTTTTTTTTTAAATCCTTTTAGACAGAGAGATTGCTGAACTTCTCTACTCTCTCCTTCTGTTGTGCTCTTGAACAGCACCTCTCCTGCAGCTCCTGCCACAGTACCTCCTGTGTTCCTGTGCTGGTATTACACTGCACCCCCTTGGCCTGTCTCCTCTTTCTCAGCTTTTTCCCCCCTGCTGCTTTTATTGGACAGTTTCTCAGCTTCTCTTTTTGCTTAATCTTTTTTTCCTCAGTCTTTTGTTTTCTAATATACGCAGCATTACTTCAGAGCCTTTTGACTTGAACAATCCAGTTACTGTCCTGGTGGCGCATTTTAAGTTTCTTTGCAATCGGCGGGGTGAATTTATGATGAGAGAGCAAAATGGTAAATACCACGTTATTCTTGTTTTATTCACATACGATGTTTTGTGATAACGACTGTTCTTAGATCGTTTCGAGTGCGGACACAGTCATGTTATTTATGGACGAGTGTTTTATGTTTAATTTTAATAATTAGAATTTTGTATGTGAGTTCTCTCAAATGTGATACAAAAGTGTTGTATGCATTATCTGTTATTCAATGTAGTCAGTCTGCATTATGTTTTAGAAATGCTGCAAGTTTTTACTTTTTTCCAGATGTAGATATCCATTTTTTTTTTTTTTTAGAATGAATAATATTTGGCAGAATTAAAACAGCTTTTGTTGTAGTTTTGTAATTGGGTAAATGCAAGTCTGGCTGTATTTTCATTTCTAAATAAAACATTTGTTCGTATTATATTTTTTTGTTTATGCAGGCACATAAATGTTTACATTATTATTTGAAGAAAACCCTCACAGTAGATACTTAATTCCCTTTCTTATCTTTATAACTGTCAGTCTTTCAGTATTGTGTTGTTCAGTGTTTTGTGAAGTGTGTCCTTCAATGTGATGTGTCTGTGTTAGGTGTTCGGCAGGGAGTGTATAGCATCTCTCTCTCTGTCTCTCTCTCTCTCTTTCTCTCTCTCTGTCTCTCTCTCTCTCTTTCTCTCTCTCTCTCTCTGTGCCTCTCGCTCATTCTCTCCCTCCGCTCACACAGAGCAGGCGCTGCTCCTCCATGCTGCGTGCCGGTGCTAACTGCCTCTCTTCTCTCTTCCCTTCCTCACCCCCACTCCCTCTCTCCCCATCCTTCTCTCCCCCATTCTCCCCCTCTCTCTCCACTGCCTCCTCCTGCTTCCCCCCCTCCTCCCTCTCCTCCTCCACCCTCCCTCCGTCCTCCTCCCTCATCCAGGATGAATTCCACCCCTTCATCGAGGCCCTGCTGCCCCATGTCCGCGCCTTCGCCTACACCTGGTTCAACCTGCAGGCCCGCAAGCGCAAATACTTCAAGAAGCATGAGAAGCGCATGTCCAAGGAGGAAGAACGCGCAGTGAAGGATGAACTGCTGGGGGAAAAGCCAGAGATCAAGCAGAAGTGGGCCTCGCGCCTGCTGGCCAAGCTCCGCAAGGACATCCGGCCCGAGTTCCGTGAGGACTTTGTGCTCACCATCACGGGGAAAAAGCCCCCCTGCTGCGTGCTGTCCAACCCCGACCAGAAGGGCAAGATCCGTCGCATCGACTGCCTGCGCCAGGCCGACAAGGTGTGGCGGCTGGACCTGGTGATGGTCATCCTGTTCAAGGGCAGCCCCCTTGAGAGCACGGATGGGGAACGGCTGGTCAAATCACCACAGTGTACCAACCCTGGCCTGTGCGTCCAGCCGCACCACATCGGAGTGTCCGTCAAGGAGCTGGACCTCTACCTGGCCTACTTCGTCCACACGCCAGGTATGTGGCCAACTGGATACTAGACACCGATAGGAAGGGATGCCAACACATAAACACTCGTCATACATGCCCGTGTGCATGCGCATATAGATGTACATGCAGACACACACACATTTGCATAATCATGCACATGAACACACACAGAAACACACCTAACACTGAAACAATTGCTTGTATAACACATAATTAAATAGGGAGGGCATGACAGAGATAAAAATTCATAAGGCTAAGTTTAAGAGTAGTAAGTTTCAGGAACACACTAAAAATGTGTTTCAAATTTAGGAGAGAGTTAACATTGTAATTTGGCGATCTAATGATTTATAGAAAAATTGTGAATTCACAAAAGTTTTCATTTAATGATATTCTGCTACATAAATAAAGCAAACGTTTACTTCTGAGAAACAGAATGAAAATCCCTTCTTGATTTTGTTCTCTTAGCAAACAACAAATAGTTTTGCTTTTTGTCTTTTTTGAATTTTTCCTTCTTTTCTTCTGTTTATTGGTGTTTGTTTACATGACAACATAGTATCAACAGTAATAAAAAGAATATGTGAGTGTGTGTCAAGGGCATTCGGCCAGCGTGGTCTGGCAAGTACGCGTTCATTTTTCTGAGCAAGGCATTTGCGGCTTCATATGAGCATGTATTTTGTGTTTTTTATAGGAAGGAATTTGCATGCCCGTGTGTGCGCGAGTGTTTTTTTATGAGATGATCACCACTGTCAAATTGTGTGTTTTTGTGCAGCGAGTGAGAGTTGCTGTTTATAAGATTGTACTCAGTCTGTTGAAGTGTATGTGCCACGATAAGGCCATTGTAGCCAGGGATCGTCATTTGGCCACAGCCCAGCTTGTGTGTGTGTGTGTGTGTGTGTGTGTGTGTGTGTGTATGTGTGTGTGTGTGTGTGTGTGTGTGTGTGTGTGTGTGTGTGTGTGTGTGTGTGTGTGTGTGTGTGTGTGTGTGTGTGTGTGTGTGTGTGTGTGAGAGAGAGGGAGAGAGAGAGAGAGAGAGAGAGACAGAACAGAGCCGCGAGTCTCCTGCTCTCAGGCCGCAGGCTGCTGCCGCCTTCACCGTCTGCCTGAACGCTAGCACCACGTTGGACCTGGCTGCCAAACACACACTCACACACAAAACGCCAGTGCTCACAGACAGCCAGTACTATTGCAGCCACCTTCACACCCATACACACACACATACAAACACAGCTAAATAAAGATACACACATTTGATAACAAAAAAAAAGAAAAACAACTCTGTCATCTTTGTAGCGCACTTTCACACGTAGAGCCAAACACGGTTTTAGTCACGATTGCGTACACACACCCACACAGCATGCACTCCCAGCCAAGGACTATCATAGATACAGTTTGATACAGCCAAACATTGTTGTATCTCAGCCACCATCATGGATACACACACTCACACTCGGCCAAACATCGCTGTAGCCTCCAGTGCGCGTACTTTACGCACACAGCCAAAACACTGGCTGTGTTGTAGTTTTTTCCCCACATTGCAAAAAAACACTGTCACAGCAACCACACACGCATACACATGAAACACATTTCACAGCCAAATCCTCCAAATACACACTACTTCACCATTTGCTGGCTACGTATACATACAAACACACGCTCATGACCTAATATTATCTCAGCTGGAATTTTCTGGAAATTTCAAACAGTGACTCAACCAGCTTCACACACACACACACACACACACACACACACACACACACACACACACACACACACACACAGAGGCACATACATATTATACAGCATAGCCAGTTACTGCCCAAATACACTCGCTCTCTGCTTAGGCAGAACTCTTATGGTAGCCACTAACACGAGTGCAGCCAAATGCTATCACAGTCTTCCCTCAGTCTGCCTCTCTCTCTGTCGCTCTCTCTCTCTCTGACACACACACACAGAAAATCTCGGTCCAGGCCAAACACCTCGCTCGGCCCAAGCCAAACCCTGGCAGCAGCTCCAGCTTCACTCTGTTGGTCTGTCTGTGGCGGTGATAAACCGTAGGTAGCGGGAAGTCCTGACGTTGTCTGAGGAAATCTGTCTTACTGTTTTAGTGGTATTTGTTCTGATAAATTGTCTCTCACGTTTAATTATTTCATTTCATTTTTACTTTTTTCACTGACTTTGTTACTGTACCATAACTGAGACAGTGGTGCAAAAAAATGTATAATGAATTGTACTTAATTGTGGGTCAATGAGTCGTTTTTGGGATTTAGTAGCACATCTACAGAGCCTGTTTTAGCACAGTTCATTATGAAATATACAGAGCTTTTCAACACTTGTAAATTATACTCTTAGGTTATACTAAATTATAGTATTATGTTTGTTTAATTTTAGCTCAGGATACATGTTCAGGACAAAATGTTTTCAATTAAATAGATAGATGTTGTCTTGCCGTTCCATTTGTAGTTTTGATATTAAATGTTAGGTATTTTAATGTATATTTTTTAAGCAATTATATCGGTCTTTTCTTCAGACCTCATGTACAAAACCTATTGGCAAGGCAAAATGGTTCTTCTGTTATGCTGGATGCAGACACAAAATGCAGTCCACTTAAAGCTGTAAATGTTTTATGAAGACTTTTTCAAAATGTTTGAAAAGTGTCGATGATGAGGGACAATTGCATAGCAAAAAGGAAAAAATTATTGAAATAATGTATTTTCATTTTTTACATATATTGTGAAATACACACATGCGAGCAGTGAATGTCTCATGACTGATGTTTTCTACCTCTTCTGACACTGGTGGCTGTCCATTTTGTAGTTATTTTCACTCTCCGCTACAGTGCTTTGGTTTACAGCAGTACAGTAAAACACATGGCTGCCTGCAGGAGCTGCCCAGTGTGCTGCCCATTCATAATGTTGACTTACTGTGTGCTCTCTCTTATCTTATCTGGCTAACACAGCGTGCCTCAGCACTTTTATCTGCCTCCAAAGAGCCTGTGCTCAGTTAAAGTCCTAGTTGGAGAGACACTTTGGGGTCTGCAGACAGAGGGAGAGACAAAGGACAAACCACTGTCTGCAAACCTGTCATAAGGTCGCCACTGTTGCCACACTCGTCTCTCATTTACTTCTAAGTTGTAAATGTGTGTTTGTGAGCAAATAGGCTTAAAGGCCTGCATTTATCTGTCACATTTATCTGTTACAGTAATGTGCGGTTGCGTTTTTTAGCCACAGCCGCGCAATGAGTGACAAGATGTGCTCATTGTTTGTTTTTGTTTGGTTTGCGTTTTGTCGGTCTTTAGCATCTCTGTCTTCCTCGCTCCTCTTTGATCCCGTGCACACTTTTGTTTTGTCTCCTTAAACATCGCCCTCATTGTTGCTCTCACAGAGGTAAAGCCTCTGCTGATCTCTTTTGTTTATATTGTAGGAGACACAGAGAGAGCGAGAGAGAGGGAGCGCGTTGGAAAGGAGAAGAGGCTGCGATAGTGATTGTTCTGTTTGGCAGCGCCCGAGCCCCGTTGGTGTGGGAAGAAGAGAAAGACGTCTTGTGTTTTGTTTATGACAGAGTGGCAAAAGCTGCCACGGGGAATCTCTGGGCTTGCCGTCAGGCTTTCTCAGGCTGTTCTGCAGCCAGCCAGCCTTTGAGATCCTCTCTGTTACGGAGCGTAGCACACTGCAGCCGTTACAGAACAAACCACGCTGCCACAATACACAACCTTGTCCATTGGTTTTCAGGCACCTCAGATAAAGAGCTACAAATGAGACACAACAAGGTGTCTTTGAATATTGCACTATTGAACTGAACAACTGGTAGGGAGTAGAGGAGAGGTGAAGAGTAGTTGTGGTGCAGTGCAGTGAGTAATGTATTATTTTTAGTGTTTTATGAAGAGTGAGTGATTGGTATCATAATGGAAATAGAGCCAAAGGTCTGCCAGAGCACCACACACTGGCAGGGTCCCTTTGATAATCCATGAATGGAGTGTGTTGGATAGGCTTAGTTCACAGTACTAGTTTAGATATAATTTTCACTTCTGTTAGTCTGACTACTGGATAAGTGGGTCCACTTGTACACCATCAGGGGAGAAATCCTTTAACTGCCTCTCATAGTGTTCAGCGGACTGTTTGATTTATGTAACCTTTGTGCTGTTTTAGCTTAAACTCAGCACATTTCTGATTTATTCAAGGTTGGAAAAATGGAAGATTAAAAAAAACATGTGTGAGGTCCAAAGTTAGCTCAGTGCACTTAGTCATATTTTGGACCTCATTCCTACTGCTTTTTCATTTTTTTTTTAAACTTTTCTTTCTTTTGTGCGCCATAAGTGTGATCATGAAAAGATGTTTCAAATGTGTTTCCAATCAAAAGTGCAGTACAGGAAATTTGCAGTCACTCCGAGGGAGGTGTGAAATGTGCTCGCCGTGCCATTTCTGCCATGACCGCTCCACACTCTCCCGCTCTGCAGTGCCAGATCCCGCCTCCCTCTCACTATAGCAATAGTAATGCCTTGGACGGTGCTGTGAGAAAGCCCAGAGAAACCCTAGCACTGCGGCCAGCCCCCCGGCCAACTCACTGACCACAGGAAGGATTCACAAATAAAAACCCCACTTGTGTTCGTCATTTAGGAAACCTTCCTGAGTATTCTGAGTTTATGAGGGCCGGGGGGGGGATAGAAATAGGAGAGAAAAAGAGAGACACGCTGACAGTCATGGCTGACATGATGAATGGCTTGCAACGTGTTAAAAGTTGATACTCTGATGGATTCCACAGGTTCCCACTCCTCTGCGCCTCACTATTTCTTTCTTTCCTGTGAAAATAATCTGTTGTTAATTACTTCCTGGATCTCTTCTCCAGCTCCCATGACATCACAAGGGTTGAGTGGACCGTCCTTGTGTCTAAGTGTTTTTGTTTGTGTCTGTGTGTGTGCACAGCTCAGGATGACCCTCAACAGTAAAGTAAGCATTGAGTTTTGATTAACTGAAATCTCGACACTGAGGGAGTCGGTCAGGTCTGAGGCTTTTGTATTGTGTGTGGTGGGAACAGGGCCCACGCCGGCTAAGAAAAGCCCTCCACATGCAGAGCGGCTTTGGCATCAGCAAATGTTCGCTGATGGCTCTTGTTTAGCCGGGCCCGAGTCTTCTTTTACGTGTCTGTGTCTTTCTGTCTGGCGTCAGGGACACGTTGAGGTGGCTCCATATCAAAATCTGAAGGGTTAAGATAGAGGGAGAGCCCCGTCACATTAGAGAGACAGAGTGAGAGGGAGTCTTCTAACACTATTCTTGGCTTCGGAAAAAAGTCTGTGTATTTGGATAGCTAATGGTATCAGGCTAGCCAAAGCCCTGTTGTGTGCTCATTCGCTCCAAAACATGCTCACACACACACATGCACACACACACACACACACACACACACAGACACACGGCTAACATTGGGGTGTCACAGACATACATAGATTGGTCCAAAACCGCAGGGTCTGCATTTATCTCATGAGACCATGATGACACGAGCAGACTTGAGGGGAAAAAAACAAACAAAAAAAAACATGAGAAAGACGAGTCAAAGACAATGTTGTTATGTTTGGTCTTCCATTAAATTGACCAATGAAAACTGGCACACTCCATGATACGGCGCCTTTGTCCTAGAAACAGCTCCCTGCTTCTTGGTTTTTACATAACGATCATAAGCCTCTGTTTCTTTGGCTATGGCTGACTCGGAAGAGAGTAAAACCCCTGCAAATTTCTCGTCTACCCGCATCTGTTTCCTTTTGTGTGAAGAGTTTTAGCGTTGGGAGATATGAGGTAAACTGATTATTCCAGTGAAATCGGGAGGCCATCATCATGGTGGATCAGACAAATGAGGCAGTCTGTGCTATTTGGCTCTTTTGGCAGTTTTTCTCTCAGCCTTTCTTTCTTTTTGAATGAACTCAACTGTCAACAGGATTTTTTTTCCCTGTTTCTTCTCAGGAGAAGCTCCCCATTGTAAAGGCAACACAGGTAGAAAAGCAGAAGAATCGACAAACATTTTTCAGCTTTGTATCGTGCGCTTCCACAATGGAACACAGAGGTCTTATCTCACTGTCAAATTAGTGTTACACATGTGTTTTTCTTCATTACGAATGGTGCAAAGCTTTTTTCCTTCATGGTAATTTACTTTAATGCAGCATTTATCATTTTGAATTACAGCTGCCTCGTTTGTGTAGTGATTAATATTTCCACAAAATGAAGGTTACAATAATCAGCAGAATTCTTTTTTCCTCGATATGTAGGCAAAGATATAATGTGTTCAAATTAATTTGTTCAGTCATGGAAATCAAAATACATGTATCTTAACTATTATTAAATATTATATATACTATTATATAAATGCTCAGTAGATTTTAATTTAGTGTAAAAGAAAAAAGGGCATTTTTACATGCTGCTGAACCCAGTCTAATACCTACTGTTGAGATTTAATTACACATTAAAACACATTAACGATTGTCAAATAAAAATGGGTGTAGGCTAAGCTAAGCACGCAGTGATAAAAACTGCATTCTTTACTTGAGCTGAGTGGGCTTTTTTATGTTTTTTATTTGGAAGAAAAAAACCTAGAGAGCGCAAGAGAAGGGGAGAAAGAAGGGGAGAAAAAGGAGAAGAAGAAAAGACAAGAAAGAGGTTATTGAGAAAAGAGAGAGTCAGAAGCAGCGAGGGGGTGGTATTGTCTGTATTAATACTGTGTCTTCCCAGTGCCGGGTCTCTTTTCAGGCTTTTGTAGCGGCGCCAACCATGAAATGTGTCTGTCCCCAAAAACCATATACCCACTCAGGAGGGATTCCCGACCTCAGAGAGACATAGAGGAGGAGGAGGAGGAGAAGGAGCAGGAGAAAGAGTGCAGTGGCCAGTGCTCACTATCAGGCAGGCCAGCCAAAAAGGAGGGAGAGCCAGGGAACATGGCTTATTCACCGGGCTGCACTCACAGCAAGGCCCTGGCATCGGCTGCTGAGTCTGGCTAACAACGCCATTCAGCACCACACAGTCATAGTCATGCTCGAAGGAGAGTCACAATAATGCGTTTTAAATCCAAAGCACCGTTATTTCTCCTTTTGTTGTTTTTAACTCGTTTTTTTCCCATAGACGTTCCTGTAAGAAGCAGAGTTTCTGTTGCTCAGTAAAAAGTTAGGTCAATGCTGATTTAGAAAACAAACAAAAAATAAATTAAAACCCTTTTTCATTTAATTTTGTACATGTGGGTTGAAGAATAAAGAAATTATTATGTGGGCGAGTTTAACGCTGATGTTCGGAAAGTGAGAGGAGTTGAGAGGAGTTGTGTCGGCGGCCGTTTTTGGCACGATGCTATCGCTCTGTATGGAAGACGCCAAATTTTCATACGCAGTTCCTGCCAACCTCCTCCCTCTGATCCTCGCTTTCTTCTCTTTTCTTTTCTTTCTTTCACTTGTTCCCCTTTTCTTTTATTCCTCTTTAGGGTTCAAATGAATGCCCTCCCCTAGCCTCATTAGCACCCTGGACTCCTGTTTGCAGCTACAGAAAAATGTATAATAACTTGTAAGCACAAACATTTTAGCAGTCAATAGGACCATTATCCTTGTTTTTCATGAAAGCAGGGCATCATGGGGCTGTGAGCCTTGACTGTGAAGTTTTTTTTTTTTTTTTTTTTTAATTCTCTGATGTTTCTGTCATTTAGTATGCAAAGATGTTTTGCCACCAGCCATTTGGGAGGTATATCTTCACAAAGATTGGCATCCTCCCTTTCTAACGGTATCTTTACATTGCTGCTTTTTATTTCATTTATTTGAGATACAGTCATTTCAGTCGAAGCATTATTATATGTTAGGGCTGTGAGGCTTGATTACACTTTAATTTCTCGTGAGTAAAAATTAGTGCCTGCACGATTTTTAGAGCATTTCATTTGACTTTTTCTGGTGAAATTTTTCACCTCATAGGTGGTAAATTTTACCAGATTTTGTGTGTCGTTTCTCAGTTGAAGGTGTCTAAGCTGTCTCACAGCGGGCCACTCGCTCTTCTTGGGAGACAACCTTCATGAGGGCATCGTTTGGTGTTAGTTACACCGTGAGAAGGAGAGCAGTTTAGAGAAGACAGAAAATGGGGTGGGGGGCGAATGAGCGAGCTAGCTGAGAAGCACAACAGAATGCAGAGAATCAAATTTGGCATGCGTCTGTGTAAGCGAGTAAGCTTCAAATCAGTTTGGACACAGATCTAGGACGCTAGACGGAGAGAAGAAAGCAGGATGAAACGGGATAGGGAACAACATGGGATTGAGAGGGGGGATAGTGTGTATATGTGTATGTGTGTTTAGGAGACTGGGGGGGGTGTAGTTAAGTAGAGGATGAGATGGGGGGGTTGGTGGGTGAAGTTGGGGGGGGTGGGGATGGGGGGTGCGGTTGGTGTTTGGTAGTATCCCTCAATGACGACTTGAAAAACAGGCCGGTAAATAAATGGAGTGGCAGTAAACAAGGCTCGGCGCTTCATCAAAAGACTCCATTCATCTGTGAACAGGAGAGTCTCTCTTTTCACTGAGGAGACAGAGAAAAGAACCCACTGACGCTGACGAGAGAACGCCGCTTGTTTAGATAACAGGATGAGTTTGGAGTGGAATGGCGTTAGTGTGTGCGGGTCCGCTCGTGTTTGTGCGAGTTTGGAGGGGGTGCAGAGCAGGTGGGAGGTGGACCTAGTCTTAACGAGTGGGATAAGGTGGGGGTAGAGATAGTGTGTTTTTGTGTGTTCTTTATCACTAGCATGGATTCAGGGAAGGATTGTGTTTTGGGGGTTAGGCCAGTGACAGTGTGCGTTTGTGTGTCTAGTGCAAAGCAGTGTAGGGGGTGGTGTGCTTTTGGCAAAGGCTTGTGTTCGTGTATGCACAGGCGTGCATGTGTGTAAGAGTGCATATGTGCATATGTCTCTGTCTGCTCATTATACATGGTTATTTTTTCCAGACCGAGTGCTATGCTCTATTTTGCATGATTTACAGTCTTATGAGCCAAGCAGCAGGTTTTTTTTTTATGAGAGAATCAGAGGTTGGAAAGAGCAGAGTGTTGGGGTCTCAGGGACATCGTGGTGAACCGGCCACAGCAAGGTGCCATGCATTGCTCTCTGCTTCAGCTATTCATATTCAGTCTGTCAGCCAAGGGAGCCAGGTGTGAACTAAGTGTTAAAAAGTCTTTTGCACATTTCCGTTATGCAAACTTTTTAATTAAGAGAGAGAAGAATTTATGAATATAGAGATCAGGGTTAAGTCACCTCCAACCACTTAGTGAGTTCCATCTGAAAGAGCAGGGCAGAGAGGCATCTTTCAAAAGCTTTAATTGAGCTTATGTTTAATTGTGCCACACTTATGCGTGAATGTTAACAATTCCTTTTTAACTTGCCTATAATCGTTTAAGAGCACATCTTTGGATAACAGTGGCCTTGTGGAGTAAGATATGAGATGTGATGTCTGTCTTTTTAACTCGACTGATCAGAGTGGCAGAGACAAACACATTAATCATGTCATTCATTTTGCCAAGAGACTCTTTTAAAAACCCTTTGTGTTGGTTATCAGCAGTATACAGCACACATCGTCTCTCTCAATTTCTCTGTTGCCACTTGTCTTTTATAGGTTATCAATGATGTTATTTTATTTTCCTTCCATGGGTATATCTTTATCTAAACAGGTCATTTTATGGTTCTAAAGGAGTCAATCCTGTGGAACCACAGGATCGATTTTAAGGTTGCCATAGCACTCAGGAACCCCCCTTTCCTTCTCTCTATCCTCTGTCTTGCCACCCCAAAATCCCCCTCCCTAGCCCACCGCCTGTTCCCCTCACGTTTATTGGACCCAAATTTGGCTGGCACCATGGCAACCAAGGCTCCCAGGGAACCTTGCCTGGGTAGAATCCAAGGTGCCTCCAGGGTGGCACTGGCTGGCGTCGTCTGCGTCAGCGGGCTGTCACCGCGGCAGGTTGCTACGACAAGGCCAGCCTGGCTCCGGCCCGCAATGGCCACGTTGGGAGTGCTAGCTTGCGAACTTCCGTTAACTAACTACGAGCTAACATGACCTACCGTATCTGGTGTCGTTAGCCACTGCTTCCACTGCTGCTGGCCTCAACGACTGCAGCACGGGGGAAAGCAGGAGAAGCGTTTCACCAGTACGCATATTGATGTGGCATGGCTGGGTGCCCAGTTCTGCCTCCCACATGAGAGAACACAGGAGAGGGAGAGACAGGGAGAGAGAGAGAGAGAGAGAGAGAGAGACAGAGAGAGAGAGAGAGAGAGAGTTGCATTTCCAATCTATAATATATGAGCATATATGTTTTTTTTGAACAATGCCTTTCTCCTGTGGTGTGTAAATATTCAGCTGCACACATTCGGCTCTGTCTTGCCAAAACGTGTATGATATTTAAATGCATGATTATAATGTGTACAGCTCTGTGCATCTGTTGAGGCAATATGGTTTTATGATGGATGCTGAAAACCATTAGTGTGAACGAGAGGTGAAATTCATTCATGAGGGGTTATTGTTTTATTCTATTTTTCCACAGACTACTTTTTTTCTGCACAAAGTGAGTGTGGGTGTGCTTGTGTGTGAGTGCATGGCTTCCTGTGTGAAAGTGAATGTATGGTCGTCTGCTTCACCCTGTTTAATAGCAAACAAAACAAGCAGGTGACGCACAGTCCTCATACTTAATGTGATGATTATGTTAGTAGGATCCAGATTGTATGCTAAATAGAAGGCACACTTGTGCATGTTTTGTATTTATTTGCACTTCCTCCAGATACCATAGGAATTCTGCAACACTTTGGGTACATTATCTTATTGTGTGGATTGGCACCTGGAGCCTGTGCATCCACCCACCCCTACACACACACACACACACACACACACACACACACACACACACACACACACACAAATAAACAAACAGTGGGATCCATGCGGTGCTCCTCCTTACCTCAGCTTTCTTCAGCTGGGCTTTCCTGCTGTGGCATGGTGAGCATAACTGGAGCTGTAGGTTGTTGGTCCAACTGACTTAGAACATCCTCACACTATGTCTTTCAAATTTGTCCTGCCCTGGCAATTTACAATTTGCCAAAAATATCAGAACATGGGAGAAAGCATTACGTAGTGTCTGTGTTTAGGCAGAGTGACATGCTTCTGATATTCTTCAATCTGGAGCCTTTTGCATTAGACACCAGGAGAGAGTTTCAGTCATAGGCTGCGATGGTTCACCCAGCCTTAATGACAGCACACCATAATAAGCTAAAAGCAGTGCTTGACAGTGTGAATGAAATGATAAAAATGTATATGACTCACTTTTTCATAATATCAGTGCAAAATGCAGTTTATTCAGCAGTCGGACTGACTCTGTAGAGGAGCCTGACTAAAAGTCTGCTGCTGTCTGTACAGTACATTCCAGATCTTAACTGCACAAAGGGTGGGTAGGGCAACACATTTACTCTGCAGGGAAGGAATGGATATCTCATCACCGTACTTTCTTAAACTATGAGTCAGTATCCGTAATTGGTCATGGGCCAGTCACTGCAACAGTAGGCCTCCACTTGATGAAAGTAGCAGTGTACAATTTGCCAGAGCTCGGGTTCAGATTAGGAAGAAAGTTTGCAGAGGGGTTTATGGACAGTTTGGTCACACCTTGGTATTGTGCGTCTCTCTCCCTTATAGTTTGGTCTCGTCCATTTTTAACCACTCCTTTGCCTTTGTTTTTTGGTTGCTTTTTCTCTCTTTGTGAGGACAAAGTCAGCATTTCTTCCTTGCTCTTAAGTGAGTTCAGCCTGTGGCAGGGAGACAGTGGATTCGTCATGCGAGGCGTGTAAGGAGATATGGTGTGTGATCCATGACGGTGCTGGCGGGAGTGTGTGCGCTCAGCGCTGCCAGCTAGTGTAAAGAGGCCAGAGGTAGAAAGTTGAACAGAGGGAGAAAAGTTTGAGACTACATCATTTGAGACTACGTAAACAGGAGATGGAGTATTACTAAGTTGCTCCATCCTTGTTTGTTTCTCATTTCGCCTCTAGTCTCTTTCTGTGTTCCTCCTGACCTGAAATTGGGGGTTAGATTGAGGATAGTGACGGACTAATGAGACCCCTTTCCTGCAATTACCCTCCACTCTCCTCTTCCCTGTCTCTTTCTATTCCCCTCTCCCTCTCAGATTCTGTGTTCAGCATTGCACCGTTCATCTTGTTCATTTTCTCTTTCAGTCCAATCATTCTGTTTCCCTCTCTTCCCTGGTTCTCCTTTTTTTGCTGTCACCTTCTTAGAGAGTAGTGGTAAATCAAGGTGGCACTTAATCTTTAAAAGCAACATGATGGTCAATTAGAGTAATCTGGTCCTAATTTGTGGTAGATTGCTATCTGGGATGTTGGATGGAAACATTGCTTGTTAATAAAGAAAAAATGCAGAGCTGTGTTCCCTTTCTCTTTATTCCCTCTTTTGTTTTCATTTGATTGGGGTATTTATTTTTGGCCGTCTTTCCACTCGGGTTTAAAATGCTCTTCTTTTTTCTTTGTTTTTTCGTTCTTCTGTGTTATCTGAATCACTGTTTCTCAGAATCAAGAATACATTTTATTACACGTAATGAGGTTTGGAAAGTGTGTTTTCCTTTTTACTCTACGTGTATGAGTCTTGGTTATTGGCATATTGGCAGCAAATCCTGGTATATAGGATGATTCCTTCTTTCCAGTCACTCACTTTGTAGTCTAAACTGCCTCTTAACCACAGGAGAACTTTTGTATACTGCATGTGTATTAACATGTTAAACTTGAGGTGTGCATGAAAAAGAACATGATTTCTATTCCTTTCATGGTGCCTGGCTGCTGTTTCTGTTTAGTTTGGTTGCTAGCCTGCTGTGTCTGCCTCCCCACTGTGCACTGGCCGTGAAAGAGAGCAGAATAGTCAAGGATTTGGTTGCCCTTGCTCTTTTTTATTTCTTTGCGCAGTGTATCCACACAGACAGAACAGCAGAGGTCTTGGAGGCTTTAGATATCTCTGCATGTGCAGTGAGTATTGCAAGGTGAAGCTACTACATGGAAACATGGTTTCAGTCGTATTGGTTAACCTATATTCTTAAGAATTATTGTCTTCCTCTGTGTTTAACATCGTAGTTAAGTGTGAGGTTTTTGCATAAAAACTGAATGATTAGCTAATTTTGGTGTCAGGGCTTTCTCTTGAGAAAATCAATCCCTACCAGCTCCAGAGGTACTGCTCTATGACCAATGCTGGCCTCTGACCCCTCTTAGCATGCCAACTAAAGTAAAGAATTTTTACAGGGAATCAATGAGGTATCACATTACTAGTAACTCCTAGCATAGCGGCATGCTCTTTGGATGGTAAATGCCTTGCACAGGTGCTAATGGGATGCTGCCTCCTAGCCCAGCGCCAACTCCTTCACATCCCATCTCTTAGTCTTGTGCCAAGTAAAAGTCAGTCTGGATGCTAAATCCTTGCCTAGTGCACTATGCTAACAAGCCCCAATCTAGGCTGATCCACATTAATACAGTAGGTCATGATCAGCCTAAAAGATAGCATACAGCTGCCCTCTATGTAGCATAGTGTTATTGCGGGGTCAACCGAATGACAGCCTGAGAGAGAGGACAATGAGGTAGAAGATGAATGACTTGCTGAGTTCTGACTGTATGTGACACATGTGTGGCTGTTGTTGATTAAAAGTTGTTGTTGTAATTGCGGGGCTTAAAATGCCAGGTGGCGGATGTGTCCCGCTAATCCCCTATCTAATTTCGAGGTCCAGGGGTGAAGCTCTTAATCCGAAACACACACATACGCTCACTCATAGTCTTGCAAACACACTTATGCACATACACACACACATACACGTTTCCCCACAAGAACACATATGCATGTTCTCAGCCTTTTGTGGTAATTGTATGCACACAAAGTTTTGAAATTCACAAGAAAACTGTTCAGTCATTTGCAAGTCGATTCTTCAAAAGAAATGTATCGTTCATTGTATGTAAAAGTCTGGCAACACACGCACCACACACTTACACGTAAACATGTTTAATTTCACAAGTCTGACCTTACCCCACACTTTTATCCGTTTGTTTTTCTTGATGGACTAAGCATCTGTGTTCGGCCTTGTTTATGTAGGATAGCTTTAATTGATGATACATGCTTTCCTCATCTCTCATACCTCAACACACACACACACAAACATGATTTTATGTAACTCACTTTTTTTGTTTTCTCGTCATTCTCTCTTGTGTTTATTTTTATGACTTCAGTGGTTTACAGGGGATGTTCCTACACAGTCGGGCCATTATAAAGGTACTCTTGAGATAGTGGAAAGTGTCACAGTGACAGACAGATAAGAGGGTTGACTGGCTGCTCCACCCTTTACCTCAGTTCACCCCCGCTCTGCTCCACTGTATGTGGGTCAACCACACAGTGCACAACTTGCACACTGTGGATAGCTATATTATAAGATGGGGAGGACTCATTGGGGAGTGACAAGGGGATGTTACTGTCTACGATGGTTATCTTTCACTGTGTCTCATTGAGCTTTAACAGTATATTACATTTCTCAAATTTAACTATAATAGATTTCATGCTTTGCTCCTGGTATTGTTATGGAACTCGTAGTCCTTTATTGTCTGTAATTATGTAAATATACAGCCCTAAAAAGACTTTAATTGTCTTTCTTTTCACTGTGCAGTGCAATATTTTGGACCTCTAAAACCTGTTGACAGCTTTCTTTTTTGTACTTCATGTAGCACGTTGGAGTTCAGATCCTTCTCTGCTGGTCTGCCTCTTTCTCTTTTCCTTGTCTTTCTATCAGCCTTCTGCCTCTCAGTGGCAGGTGTGGCAGCCATGTGTTTTAAGTATGTGTAGTAGTTTACAGCCAAAGCTAAGAGGGGGAGTAAGGAGGGAGGTAAGCAGGGAGGGTGTCAGAGAGGGAGGAGGAACCGCCTTGCCCCGGGCGAAGGGTCATCTCAGGTGAAATGTCTCTCTGGGCATGTGGGCATGGCCTCAAAGAGAGGGAGGAGTCAGTGGAGGAGTCTGTTGACAACAAGATAGACAGAAAGTTAGGTTTAGGAGGAGAGATCAGGACACCAGTCAGTATCCAGTGTTTTTACATTATTAGCACTGACGTCTATGTAAATGCAAAACAAATTCCATCTGTTATGCTCATGTGTATGAAGAGTGAAGTGAAAGTCTTGAATGAGAGAAAGAAGGAAAGAGGGTGGAATATCTCCTTCTGGCCTCTGGCTGTACGGTGGATGCAGAAGGAGTTCCAAATAAAGTAGAAATATGCATCTGAGTGATGCATTGAGTGACCAGGCCAGTGTGAAGTGTTGTGAATTCACAGTGACAGCAGTGAGATGTGTGCTCAAATTTGGAGCGCTGAGAAAGGTGCCTCGTCAGGGGACCTCTGTCAGAAAAAAAGGAGGGGGAACACTGAGGAGAAACTTTTAGAGAGAAGGAAGGAGGGAAAATAAACTGAGGGTGGAGAGTGGGGGTTGGGGGGATGACAGATGATTTCCCAAGTTCAGATATGAAAAGAGGGCGGAGTAAATAACAGTGAGGAAGGGAGAGAAAGAGGGAAACGGAGGGAGAAGTGGGGAGGTGGCCAGAGGGAGAGAGAGAGGGAGAGACGCAAGAGAAAAGAGAGAGAGCTTCTTTGCAGGGCGGGTTTCCTGAGGTCACAGTACTGAATATCACAGAGGAATGTGGAATGCTGAATCACTGCCAAGGCAAACACACCGGCCGGGCCACCGCCGCCCCCAATGGCCGTCAAGGGCTGCTTTATATACACACGAAGACACACACAAACAGGCAGTCATGTATGTATGTGCATGAGCATATATACAGTACAGTCACACAGAAAGCCCATTGCACACTCAAATTGGATACACAGAACTGTTCACACAAACACACACCCACACCCACACACACACACACACACACACACACACACATACATGCACTTGTAGTAACGGCCATGTTGTCAGCACCTGCAGATGATGGGATTTTTTTGAAACTGTCCATGCAGGCTTGTGGTGATCAGAGACCAAGTTTAGTTATCTTTTAACTACAGTTCTCTACAGCCGTGATTACTCGACTGGGATACTCTTACTCTCAAATGAGCGTTGTTCAGAAATGTTTTCATTTGTGTGTGTGTGTGTGTGTGTGTGTGTGTGTGTGTGTGTGTGTGTGTGTGTGTGTGTGTGTGTGTGTGTGTGTGTGTGTGTGTGTAGAAGGAACATTATAATGGAGCGTGACAGCATAACTGAAATGCAGGGAGCTGTAAGTTATTACAGCTGTGACACACACACATACACACACATACTCACAAAATATGCAGACAAACAGACACACGTGTGTATAGTTACACACAGAGGGAATGACTCATTTATTGCAGGTTGGACAAACATGTTAAAACACACTTGCACATACACTGATCCAGTGACTCATACTCCATGCACACACATGCTAAACTGGCGTTTGATCTTTTGTCAAGGACTTAGGTTATATCCGCCGTTGGCTAAAAATAAGCGCAGCGAAGATGTAGAGGAGAAGATCACCTTTGAAGAATTCACTTCAAGTACAAATGATGAAAAGAGTGAGAGATAAAGTGCTCATCCAAGTGCCAAGAAACTCTTCCATTTGTCCTCCATGTTCATACCAAAGTCAAATGAAAATCACTCTGAACATTTGCAGTTGATTGAATCAAGGAGGACGCTGCAGTACAGTCAGACTCAGACAAGTTCAGCAGGATGAAGGACGGCCTGCACCACAGAACAAGATGCACAGAGAGCTGAGAGAGGAGACAGGAAAGTCTGTGTGACCGTTTGAGTGTGTGTCCATGTATGTGTCCTAATGATTCACTTGTGTGTGCTCGCTTTCAGGTCCCTATAAAAGTTAACAAGACAAATTGCTATGTCTCTATCCGTGGTTGTTTTTCTAGCTGTTGTAAATTTAGTGGCTGTACTGTGTATCCCACCCTTTTCCTTGGGTGTGTGTGTGTGTGTGTGTGTGTGTGTGCGCCTGTGCGTGTGTGTATGTGTGTGTGTCTGGGTATGTTTGACTGTGTCTTTTTTCTCCTACTCCACCACCCTCCCTCGGTCTCGGAGCATGCCAGGGTCATAGGTCATAACAACTGAGCCACTCTGTCGTTCTTTGATGTGGTTCACCACGCAGATGCACACAGACACACATGCACACACGCACACAAACGAAGGTCAAGTCAAGACAAACAGTACTCACACTTAAGGCCTTGTGCCTCCGTTTGCTCTCTCTCAAGGCGCTGACAGCCAAGGAGAAAAAACAAGGCCAGGGTTTTGCTGCGCGGGTCTCTGTGCTTTGATGTGCTCTCATGTTTGCCACATGCACATTAGCAGGTTTTGACAACAGCCCTTAGGCACAGGAAGGGGTACATTTGTTGCGACATGGATGCACTCTGTGTGAGCACGAAGAAATGGGGCACTTTGCATGGAAAGTGGAAATGACAAAACACTTTACATTCAGATGAGAAGTAATCATAAAGACCTGGCTACAGGCTGCCAGTAAGATCAGGTCATGTAGTTGTCGCATTATCTGGACTTTTCCATCATAGGTTGGAGGTGTAGAATGTCATAATCCCAATTTTTTACCAAATCCAAACAATGTCATAATCCCAATTTTTTACCAAATCCAAACATCTCCTAACAATGAAACAATTTGATTGGGTGAGCTGCCTTGTGTGTGCAACAAGGCTGTCTCTTTTTCTGCCGCCAGAATAACTGCATTTTCACAAAATTGAGCAGACTACACCTCATGCTGCTCGTCAAGTAAAAGGGGACTCCGTCACTCCAAGTCTGCAACCAGACTTCTGTAAAATCATGCTCATTATTCAGAAATGTAAAATGGTCGAGGTCCAGTTTGTAAATTGGCAAAATTTCATCCTTGAGGGACTCTTTGCTACCAGAATTTATGTTTTGCGTTTGAGGCTATCAGTCATTTTCTAAAAGTAGGCAGGTTCTGTGTAGATTTGTGTGCTTTTGTTCACACCGCAGGAGTTTAAATGAGCTCATTTAATTTGCGCAAGTGTTTGTATGCACACATATGTATTTGTTTATGCGGTTGCTCACACATGTACAGCCAGCATGCATGTGTGTGTGTGTTTTTCATTCTGTCCACACCCTGTCATCTCCCTCCTTCTCTCCCTCTGTCCCGCTGTTCTTTTCCTTCCTCGCTCTTCGCTGTGCAGTTGGGAGAGGCAGGCCTGGAGTCAAAAGTGCAAGTGTGCCGCTTGGCTGATGAGTCACAGAGAGGCAGCTTTCCCCCCACTGTTTGTAAATATGTGGTTACCCTAATTGAACGCAGCTCCAGTTCCCAACAACTTTCATTTCTTCTTTTGTGTGTGTGTGTGTGTGTGTGTGTGTGTGTGTGTGTGTGTGTGTGTGTGTGTGTGTGTGTGTGTGTGTGTGTGTGTGTGTGTGTGTGTCTGAGCACAACCACAGCTGGAGCAGCAGGAGACACATGGCACTGATACACACTGCTGTGCAAAAATCACACATACACACAATAACACATAACAGTGGCACAGACGTCCACTGGCACACACACGCCTCGGATCCAGTTGTTTTTGTGAGGAGAAGGATGTAGCATATCTTCCTGCCTGTCTGTTTCTCCTTCTGTCTCATACATGTGAATGCGCGCGCACTCACACACAGACACACACACACACACATGCACTCACACACAAAAAAAGAGTGACTTTAACATCTCTCCATAATTACAGGCTGTGAGATCCCAGTCTAAAGGCTGTGGTTTGGCTGGCCCTCCTCTCCCTCCATTAAGACACTAAGCAGCGTGTGTCACTCAGCACTTGGACGGCTCCTCTCCAGAGGTGGCAGCAGGGGGCCAATAAATGTACACACTCACTCTCACATACACACACAAACACACGTCCTGTCTCTCACACACGTAGAGGTGTTAGTGAGAGGCCAGTAAATGTTTTCCC